>NC_136410.1:34468233-35068233 GCF_051521515.1 Lactuca serriola
AAAAATTACAATTTTTTTTGAAATATTCTAGTAGAATATTAGAATATTTTACATATATGATAAATCTAGTAGAATACTAGAATATTTTAACATTCTAAAAATCATGAATATTTACAGTGTAATATTCTATTAGAATATTTTACGTGCTTTTAAAAAAAGAACGGTAATTTTTATTTATTTATTTAGGTAAAAAAAATTACAAAAATAATAACTAGAAAAGGAATTTTCGGATTTTCCTTTTATTTTGCATTTTAAATTTATTTTTAGATTGCGTCTCACGGTCTCATGAAATTCACATCGAGTCAAATGAACCTAAACCTATATATATATATATATATATATATATATATATATATATATATATATATATATATATATATATATATATATATATATATATATATATATATATATATATATATATATATATATAAACTAGTAGGGTACCCGCGCGACGCGGCGGCGCCAGAGAGTTCCTTTCGGCAGATAGTTTGAATGCGGCAACTTGTTTCCTATTTGTGATAGATAGTTCGTTTCAACCTTTTGGCGGATTGTTTTGTGTCGGATAATTTCTTTCGGCGAACAGTATCTAGCTAGGTATGTAGATGATGTGGCGAAATAGTTAGGTTATCTCAAGTAGAGAAAGTGTTGTATCGTTGTAGATGGTACGTTTGGTGTTAGAACTGTGATACCTATTCTTTTTCTTCAACAGTTACAAGTACACTATTGTTTTCAGTTAAATATAAGAGTATTTTGTTTTTTCGGTTTAAATGATTGCTAGTTGTTGGTGTTAACATCAGTTAGTTTTAATTAATATTTATTTGACGCAAATAAATGAATATTACTATAAATTTAAAATATAAATATATTTATTTAAATTTAAAATATAATCTTATTTGTTTATCTTTATTTTGGTTACATACTATTAATCTTACAAAAGTGTTTATACATGAAATTTGATACATACGTTTATCCTTGTTTTTTACGGGTTTTATTAATACTTTGTTGTATTATTAGGTGTGAGACCCGTGTATTACACGGGTTGATTTAAAAAAAGATTTAACATTAAACTGTAAAAATATTTTTTTTTAATGTATAATTTTAAAATAAGAAAAGAATAAACGTATTTATTGCAATATAATATCATATATATGTTATTTAATGCTTTATATATATATATATATATATATATATATATATATATATATATATATATATATATATATAAGTATATGACTTAAATTTTAAAATTGAAATAAACCAAAAATTGTCAAGTGGATAATATTTATTTCAAAAATACCACAAAATGATAAGTGTCAAAATTCATGAGAGATTGACATGTGACAAAAAACCTTTATTTATTAAGAAAGATCCTTTAATATTACTTAGATACTTTGTTTTATTAATATTCCTTAATACATACCTTTATGTGTTTTTTTACAGGTTTTATTAATACTTTGTTGTATTATCCTGTAATATTTCTTAAAACAACACCAAATGTCTAAAATTTATTACGCCTCTTAATAAGATCATTTCTACTAATTAAGTAATTCAAACTTAAATACATTTATAATTTTGCGATTATAGTGGATTGACGTTATAAATTTAAATATTATTTCATTTTAAAAAAATTAACTGATTCAAATTTCATGGTTTACTAAAGAGTTTTTGAACGGATGTTTCCACGAAAAAGATTTTGAATGGACTAAGAAAGAGATAAAACTCTTTGATCTTTTCATAAAATATACAGAATTGGTTTTATTACCTTTATTGTAAAAAGGTTTTTACTTATCATGAAGTTATTATTACGTTTGCATATTTATTTTCTATAATTATTTTGATATTTTAAACTATTAACAATATTTATAAATTTATTTATTTAATAAATTAACGATGTTTGGATATTTTTATTATAGATACAAATAAAATCTTGGAAATATGCAATATATCTACCCTAATAAATGAAAATCATTTTGTCACATGTCCTTCTCTCATAAAATTAGCCACATGTCATTTTGTTATAATTTGAGATATATTTATTTTCCACTTGTCATTACTTTAATTTTTATTTTCAATATATCATTAATTCAGTTTCCATAAATTAAACCTACCATAATAACTATTAATTTCAAATTTCAAATTTTAAATTTTAAATTTCAAATTCAATTTCAAATAAATTTACAGTTTAAACCTTTATGTTTAACATTTTGTTATAATTAACTCGTTTAGTACACACTAAACACATAATTTTAATTAATTTATTTTTTGCATGTTTTTTTTTCTCATAATTTTTATTTATTTCAATTTCAAATTCAAATAAAATTTTTATTTAATCGTTCGTACTTAACATTTTGTTTTAATCAACCTGTATAATATACGGGTCTCATAACTAGTAAGTTAAAAAAGGACAATATGTTATTGAGCCTTGTGCAACATCCTCCGTCACTGTTTATTATAGATATATTAGTATAATATTTATATATCCATACATCCTCCGTCACTTTAACTCAGTAGAAGTTTTTTTAATACATATTTATAAAATTACTACCTAATTTGAAATAATTATAAAAAAGTGAAACATACAAACAAAGTCTTTTTCCTTTAGTGTAATTGAATGTTTTAAAAAACAAAACCAATTCATATAACACCATTTGTCTAGAAACAAACATAAAACCAATGTTATAATTAAAAATGTGCACCACCTTAGACGACTTACTGCAGAAAACAAAAACTGAAAGCACTCATTTCAGACTACAATACATCTATATATTAGAACTGGGAGCATTACTACTAGAACATAATTAAAAAGTTTGTTTCGAATAACTTGTTTCTCAAGTTGGCCAATTATTTACTTAGCCTACATCTGTGCTCGAACTCCTTCTTAAATAACATCGAATTGAACCACCATCCTTTCATAGAGTTTTTTTGTTCTATATTTGCATGAAAATACAATAGATGAATAGTTATTCGACGAAAAATCATTTAATTTATTTGAATATACCTTGCTCTTCAACAAATAGAGTCTCTTTCTTCTTGGTTTTTACAAATGCTAAAAACAGGAACACAAAGATCAGATTTCAAGTTACTCTTCTAATAGCACATTATTAAAAGAAAACAACCCGAGAACTTACTCACAATAAACAAATAGTATCACATCATCGTATACATGATCCTTGAAAATAGAAATTAAACATAAAAAATAGTTTTGCGTTTTGTTCATCTATATCACAAAACATATCAACATAAAACAAATAAACCTACACACAAGAACCATATACAATCTGTTGGGCTTTGTATACTACAATATCCTATGGTGCACATACAATCCTAAATGCCTTGGATCTATGCTCTAATTATACATGTAATGGTATTTCCAAAGCATTAAGCCTATAACTAGCATGCAATTGACATAAATATTATGAAATACTAGTTAGGATGCCATACCTCTTATGTAGCTTGAAACCTTGTTGTATTTGGCCTTAAGAGCTTAACACCAAAAGTATGAATGCCTCAAATGGCTCACAATTCACCTAGGACAAAGGTGGCTCTTGAGAGAGAATCTCCATGCTCCAAAAACACCTCCAAGAACTCCAAGAACTACAAGTGTAGGCGTTCTTAGGCTAAGGAGCTCATATTTATATGTAGGATTCCAAGGGTCATGGGTATAACCTAAATCTATACCCATGTGTTTTATGATCCATGGTTCATGTGGCCCAACTCTTTATGTGTCCATACATAAACTTAGTCCAACATGGATTATAAGCCCAACACATATAAATATAACTAATTACCATAATTAGTCCTCGTAGATTTAATTAGTCTCTTTTGATCACTAAATTAATTCTAAATTAATTATTAATTAATACTAATTAAAACATATGATTTCATATTAATATATTAGAACTTATAATATATTAATAAATCATATATAACCTTTTCTCAAGAGTCCATCCTAACAAATTGTCATGGTGTTATGCAACCCAAATGGACCATGCTACTCTCGGGTCGAGTACATACCAATAATAGTCATGAGCTTAGACATCTAATCCAACAGTCTCCCACTTGAATAAGTCTAAAACTATTATTGCAAATACGACTCTAAAATCCTGACTAGCAATCGTAGCTCTTAAAAGCCGCTGTCAAACTCTAACCTAGTCAATGACGTGTCCATTAGACAAGGGATCATATATTCCTCCATTCTAGATATCATATGGACTGAGACATGGATTATAATTATTCTCTCTGTCCATCTGTTGTTTCCCCATTCCGATTTATGATGACCGACTAATTGAACAAATCAAATCAGTCCAGGCCCGGCCGAGCACTTGGGGTTGTCATCACTAAATCATCGAGGGGCCTACAAATATCGCTTTTAGCCCTCTAAGGGTAAAAGGAATGGATAAACTTCGACTCATGCTTGCTCTATCTACTCATCAAATCACACACACCAATGCGTTTTATAACACCAAGTTACTGGTGCGTTTTCACAATATCAATGTACAACCGACTTGTAGACTGCAACTCATATATCTCCGTTTGAAAAATATAAGATATTATTGTCTCATGATCACTCGTAATAAAATCCATGAAGTGATTCAAATGAGAGTGGGTTTAATCCATTACTCGAATCTTATTCTAGGAGCACTCATGAATACTACAGCAATGTCTAAAACACCTAGACAAACTACAGACCCATTCATACAGTCTTGCCTCAATACCTACTTCGAAAGTATGATCAATTGTGGACGGTTTGAATAACCTAGTTATTCAGGAAGTCAAAACATGCAAAGTGAAACACAAGAATAATACTAATCCTATATGGCCACAAAACTTTTTGAGTCATATTGATTACTCATTATTCATTGTATAATGTTCAAATAATCAACTTTATACTTGAATTAAAACAATAGTTATGCTATGCTCCAAGCATGCACACTATGTTTACCTATGGTCATTTATGTGTGAAATTGATCAATTGACAACATTTCAATGATGCTAATTTCACAATTCCAAATCCTTATGATAAATGTAAGAATACCAAATTCTTGTCATTTACTATAATTTGTTAGCTTCTAAACTTATATGCAATGATCCTCTTGTAATGACTGTGCACAAAAGTCACAAAGACTTGGAAACAAGCATTACAAAGTATTACAATGGAGAGAAATTCCATGGAAACAAAGTCTTATATTCAAAGTACATTCCTTTGAACATCATTCTTGCATTAAGTTTTCTAATATTACACAGATTTAATGTACAACTTCCACCTATGGAAACATTTCCATATTCCCATTTTGACCATCACTTCTGAACAAGAGTTGCTTCCTTTCAGAATATGTCAATATGGTCCTGCCAAATATTTACACCATACTTCCAATTGTCCATGAGCAACCAACCTTTGGTAAACCTCAGATTGTCGTCGAAAATTGCATAATCATTTTAGTCATATCCAGTTCTATTCCTTTTTCCCTCTTAATGCCCTAGACATTTGGAAAATTTAGAACGGATGAATATTACAACACATATAATCGATCCTATATTTGAAGCATATGTGATATGATTCATGATGTCTCACATAAAGACATGATACTAGACCAGTCTTTTGCTATAATTTTTTTCTATTTGCCTTGTTCTCAAAATTCAGACTATGAAGAGGGATGTCGTAATCATAATCGAATTTTGAGAACACAATTAACATTTCTAGATATAGAATTTTCTTATGTTGAACCATTCCAACATAACATTCATATGTATACTTGACTAAATTTGATTAAAATATGAATCTAAGCTTTTAGAATTGGGATGAAGTATAATTTCCTCTCCCTTAATTATAACAAAACAACTTTTCAAACCCGGCAACTTTGCAAATTTGAGCCTTTTGTTTTCTATAATTAACATTGTTAACTTGCAAAACTTAACATAATAATCATGCTCCCACTAACATGATAATTATATCCTTATTAGCATAACACTTATGCTCCCACTAGCTTTGACATGTATCCAGAAATCAGGTGGAATTCTAGAAATCAATACTTATTGACTTTCTTTCCAAAGTTCATATTTATGATATTTGATGCTCCGATAAGTCTTTACTAGAATTCTCAAGCCCATACACTTTTTCAAATTAAATTGCACATGTGTGTGTTTGAACCTGTCAAAACTTAAACTAATAAGTCCCGAATGTTCAAACTATTTTCCATTTCTCACAATTCGAACTATGAAAAAGGATGTCGTAATCATAATCTAATTTGAGAATGCAACTACACAACTGCCAATTCTAATCCTTTAAAATCTACTTAGTGAAAGCGTTTCCTCACCATCATTTTCATGATTCAGAGAGAAACCTTATGACACTTAGATTTTTATAGTGTATGTGTTCCTATCCATACAAATTTGTCAAAACCATAATCAAAAGACAAGGTTAGTGACACATCCAAGCTCTTATGGACTGAACTTGTTCAATCTTAATTTCTTGCTACTTGGTAGCACAAGAGCCTACCATTGCTTCCAATTTGTTATGCAAACCAGTGAGAACTCATAGAGCTCATAGTCAACCGATTTGAATGACACAAAAATAAGAATATGTCAACATGATAGGTTACAAACCTCAAGTCGTGTGCTAGTGATTGATAATAGGTTTACTCTTGATTAGTTCTTGAAACTATTCCAAGATCTTTAAGACTCCCACTAACCTCTTGACATATTAGATTCTCTTTGTCAAGAACCATTCCTTGACAAAACATATATTTAAGAGTTAGTGCGGATTCTTATCAAGATAAACAGTTCAGATAATTGGTCTTAGTTGGTCTTTGTCTTATCCAAGACATCACAACTTACCAATTGCAAATGTACAAGAGTTGAAAACATTTTACTCTACATTTGACAAGTGTTATAAACCTTTCTTAAGATTATGTCACTCAAGTTACAATCTTGGAGTATAACTCTAAGACTTGATTTTGGAACGAAGTATGATTCATGTTTTGATTTAACCATTTCAACAATTCACGATTCGTCTTCTTAGCCATACAAATGCACTAAGATTTAATTAGAGGATCAATTGTGATATGGTTTCATAATCACTAATATAATCATAAAACACGATTCTTCAAGTACTCTTCCATCTTTTCAGATTGGAGAAATTTTATCTTTCTACCATATTTGATTCTTCTCATTCGTCCTGCCAGACATTGAAACTTTTCCAATGTTTCAGAATTACACTTAAACTTGTAAACACAACTATATTTACTAAACTTTAGTAAATCATGACGAATAGCCTTATTGTTCTTTGTGGTGGACCTGATCAGCGCACAACCAAGTGTACTCGATCTCATAGTCCTTCACTTGACTCACATATACATATGAACAAGGAATTAGTCTTAATTTCCTAAAGATGAAAATTCTCATTCATCACACAATACAAGTTGCATGATTCCAAGTTTCTATCCAACTGAAACTTGGGTGATGAGAATCTTTCCTTATTTGGTAAATCATGATACTACCACAAACGAAAGAACCAAATCAATTATTCGATATTGCTATCAATGGAATCATATAAACAACAATTTTTCACAAATGCCATTGTAAGGAAACTTAAAATAAAAACTTTTCTTTTATTTCAAAAATTTGTGGAAAACTTTTCCTTACAATGCAATTACAAATGAAAAACATGTTGTTATCTATTCCTAAGCAATCTATCATGACTCTTAAGCAGCAGCTCAAAAATTCTGTTCATCGAACCATGCGATCGAAATCCATCTCTTCGTGATCAGAACCAACTTAATCTTCTTTTAAGCTTCCTTTCTTTTCTTCGATTCTACAAAACATCAAAATGTGACCTAGTCACATCATGTAATAAGAATCTCCAAATAGGAACTTAATAGAGTTAAATAGTGGACTTTACCTGAAGCATAGTCAAATTCTTTGACTTTTACCATCCTAGTGAGCTTTTAGGTAAATAGGGCAGCTTCACAACTAATGCTCATTCTTTTGGCAATAGAAACATATGGACTCTTTGGTAATGGTACACAGGACTATCTCAGACTTAGCCTTTCTCTTTACCAGTGGGTCAAATGACTTAACCATGGCCGATCCCTTTCCATTGGGAAGATAAGGCTCTTTTGGACTTCTAATGTTACCATTGTCAATGTCCATGGAAGTTTGGGAAGTAGATCTCCCAATCAAATTTGCTTTACCATTGCTCCAAATCATTGTTGTTTCAGCAGCAACAAGCAAATATGTAAGATCAATAAGGGTCATGTCGTGATCTGTCATCAGGGAGTGACTAAAGAACCCAGTCAACATCCAACTTCCTCGAGACTTTGACAAACAACTCTCCCAGCTTGTCAATATGTGACTTCATCTCCAAGATGCGAGCACATATAAACATTGCTTGCCAATAGGGATTGAGTGACCTATAACTTTTAAAGAACTTGTGGGTTAGGGAGAATAATTGGAGGAGGTGGAGGAAGTGAAGTATGATTTCTATTCCCATTAATGCACGATAAAGGGATTAATCTTTCACCTTGATCGCCATGTGGGATATCATCTTCATTAGGAAAGCTTTATCCAAAAGGATAAGGAAGACCATAGCTGTCATAACTAAACATCTATGAGGGAGAAATTCAAGCAAGTTGATTTAAGTCCTTAATATAACGCCCAATATGAAATATTAAGGCTAGGACCCAACACAGTATTTAACAAATTGGAAAAGGGATGCCGTAATCCAATTTGCAAAATATTTGAAGGTAGGTAAATGACGATTTACCAATTTCTACCATGAAAAACAAAATTTAACATTAGGTTTTAAATGAATTGAAATTCCTAGATCCTTTGAGATTCATTGAACTTTTCAATGGCATGTTTAAATCTCGATTATGCCCTTGAAGTTTGTGACTGGGATGCTGAGGATCACAAACAAGGAGTGAATAACCATGCAAATTAACTTGGTACACTTAATGTTACAGCCACCTAATCAATGTGCCGGTTAACCACACATGCTCCATTGATCTATGATTAACATCAAGCTACCCTTTTCCATACATTGTCAGTCCTAGATTAGTGTGTCGGTTAACCACACACGCTCCACTAACGACTTAACAAGGTGTAAAGTGCAATTTCATGGGTTAGCACCAAATTCACATTTTCCTAAAGTAACTAAGATTGAGAATTTAATAAAGTTTAGTTACTTTATATTTATCATTATACTTTTAATGAAAGGAGAATTAATGTCCTGTCCTACCCGTTCGACTAACAACCATCCACCAGTCAAGGAAGCAGTGGGTGAGAGTGGACACCCATTAAACTACCATTTTATAGCCAGTAACCTTATACACCCTTATAGACTGGCTTCATGAATGAGGCCTACTAACGATAAGACTGACTTACTTTTATACATATATATATACATATATATATATATATATATATACACACATTAACTTTTAATATTATAATAGTATAAGGGTTGAATTTTAAACTTTTAAAATTCTAAGGGTTTGATTTGGAATTAAAGTATACACGAGGGGTAACTTTACAAATTCCAAAACTTGAGGAAAAGTTTTGAACAATTCAAAAACTTTTGGTTTCCATAACTTATGAGTTTAATATGGTTTTTATGGAAGAATTTTCAAGTTCCATAACTTGAGGACAAGTTATGGAAGATATAAAACTATTTTATGATGACATTTAAAAACAAGACCTTTCATTTTTCATAACCTATGAACTTTAATGAATCTTTTAAAAGAAAACTCTTCATTTTACATAACTTGAGGACAAGTTATGGAGTTCATAAAAACCATTAAGATCAATTATTCCAATTAACATAATAATCAAATAATTTTTTATGATCTAGATCAAACTCATAAGTAAAGATAATTCACATCAATAATTTTCAAGAAATTAGCTAATCATATAAACTATTACAAATCTTGAAACTTTGACAATTATCCTTAATTTGGATGAGGATAATCATTACCATAGCATCAAAATCAAATTTTATGAACAAAAACATTTTGTGGTATTGATCCTAATCCAAAACAGGCAAAAAAACTCGAAAATCTGCATTCAGGACTGCCAACTCGTCGAGCCCCTTGATGCACTCGACGAGTCCAAGAGAATCTTCAAGCAACTCATCGAGTCACCCAGTGGACTCGGCGAGTCCTGCTGACAGAATGCAGAAAATTAGATTTTTTTTACTTCGAAAACCAATAATAACATCAAATATAATAGAAAACAACCCTTGGCTCTGATACCACTGTTGGGTTTTGTATACTACAACATCCTATGGTGCACATACAACCCTAAATGCCTTGGATCTATGCTCTAATTATACATGTAATGGTATTTCCAAATCATTAAACCTATAACTAGCATGCAATTGACATAAATAATATGAAATACTAGTTAGGATGACATACCTCTTTTGTAGCTTGAAACCTTGTTGTATTTGGCCTTAAGAGCTTAGAACCAAAAGTATGAATGCCTCAAATGGATCGAAACTCACCAAGGACAAAGGTGGTTCTTGAGAGAGAATCTCCATGCACCAAAAACACCTCCAAGAACTCTAAGAACTACAAGTGTAGGAGTTTTTAGGCTAAGGAGCTCATATTGATATGTAGGATTCCAAGGGTTATGGGTATAACCCGAATCCATACCCATAGGTTTTATGATCCATGGTGCATGTGGCCCAACTCTTTATGTGTCCATACATAAACTTAGTCCAACATGGATCATAAGCCCAACACATGTAAATATAACTAATTACCATAATTAGTCCTCATAGATTTAATTAGTCTCTTTTGATTACTAAATTAATTCCAAATTAATTCTTGATCAATAATAATTAAAACATATGATTTCATATTAATATATTAGAACTTATAATATATTAATAAATCATATATAACATTTTCTCAAGAGTCCATCCTAACATATTATCCTGGTGTTATGCAACCCAAATGGACCATGCTACTCTCGGGTCGAGTACACACCAATAATAGTTATGGGCTTATACATCTAATCCAACAGAATCACCTCTCCATAACTCGATCAAAGAAAAAGGAAAAAAAATTAAATGAAAGCATAAAATGCATATTCTTTGGCATCTTATGACAAGCCTGCAATGGAGACAAATCATGCATAATCAACTTTTTGAAATTTTAAATAGTAAATCACAAAATATTTCATATATAAATTTTAGTAAATATTATCAAAAAGGTTTCAAATCAGTAAACAGATATGTAAATCATATAATATTTACAGAAAAAAGAGAAAGCATAAGTAACGTGAGTTGTATCTTAGCAAAAAAAAAACTTTCAGATGTGTCCTCACTTTTGGCCAATGCTTAACAAAATTAACCAATATCTTATTGATTTTCCAGAAGTCTACATACGAGTTAAAGTTAAACTTCTTCGTGAGATAACTTGTACCAACAAAAATGATAATGTTGAATCAGCAACCAACACAGCCTGCAAAAAGTAACAGAAAAATGAGATTCGACAAAATACCCAACTCTGTTTCCATGGTAACACAACAAAAATGGAACAAATTTGAGCATTCTAGCCGTTGTACAGCCTCATTCATCCAATTATACATTCAGTTCATTTCTCCATCTTCACAGTGTGCTTCTTCTTCCTTCCAACTTTCCCTTAAAATCCCCCCAAATCCAGTCAAACAACATATATAAAGCAATCCCTAAAAAAATGTCAAAATGAGACTCAACTTCATTATAACTATACAAATCAATGTGTTCAATAGGATGTTGGATTAATGTCTAAGTCCATAACTATAATTGGTAAGACTTGACCCGACCCGACATGGTCCATTTGGGTTGCATGGCATCATGCATTTGGACAGACTAAAATGAGACAAATAACACTTAAGGTTGGTTAATATATTATAAGTTCTAATATATTAATAAGATTATTTAATTAGTATTGATAAATAATTAATCTAGGATTAATTAAGTGATCAAAAGAAGACTAATTAAATTTATGGGTTGATTGTGTAAATCATCCATACTTATATAGTGGGCTAATGCTCCATGGATTGTCAAGTTGGGCTAAAACCCATAAGATGATCCATGGATGATCTATGGTGTATTTGTACCCATGGATCATAGAAATGAAAGGCCATGACAATTAGAGTTTACATGGTGTAACCCTAACTATATAATGATCTTATTTGTGGAGAAAATCGGCCACTATGTGTGAGGTGAAAGGGCTAGTCAATTTTATGTAGTGTGGATTTCTCTCTAATCTATTCCAAGTGTATTTGGTGTTGTGTGAGCCATTTGAGGTTTCACACTTGGGGCATTAGGCGCCCAAGCTTCATGAAGACATTCTACATCAAAGAGGTATGTAATTCTAACTTGATATACTCATACGAATCAATGTTATTATGCTAGTTAGGATGAATACCTTGGAAAGTTCATATTTGCATGTATAATAGAGAAAACATAGATCCAAGGTATTTAGGGTTGCATGTATACTTAGGAGTGTTAGAATGCTAAAAACCTAACAGTGGTATCAGAGCCAAGGCTTGCTTTCTCTTATACTTAATGCAAATACATTTTTCGAAGCCAAGAAGCTATCCAGACAGAAAACTCGATGAGTTTCTTCAATAAACTCGACAAGTTCATGGTTTATTGCATGAACTCGACGAGTTATCTATAAATCTCGACGAGTTTTGGCCCCTGACAGCTTACTTTCGTGTTTCTTTGCTGGAATTGGACTAGGAACATTACCATAAGTTGTTTTTGAACTTATGAACTTGTTTTTGACGTGGTAATGTTCATGCTAATCCAATTTCAAAGATAATTGTCAATAGATTCATGTTTTGTATTAGTTTAAGAGTTATGATAATTACATGAAAAAGTTTGATGTGAATTATCTTTTTTCATATGAGTTGCTTAGATTAATAGATAAGTTAATTGATTATATGTTTTCAATCCATTTTAATCTAAGAGATGATTCTAAGATGTGTTTGCGTAACTTGTCCTCAAGTCACATGAAAAGTCACATTAAAGTTTCTTAAAACTCATAAAAGATGGCAAAGGTTACAAAATGAAGAGTCTTGTTTTCATTGAATGGTTTTATGACTCCATAACTTGTCCTCAAGTTATGGAGGTTCAAGAGTCACTTCATTAAGTAATAAAATGTGTAACCTTAATTAATTCCATATGTTACAAAATAAAGAAAGTTACATTCTTTTATTAGTTTAAAGTCTTCCATAACTTGTCCTCAAGTTATGGAACTTGAAGAGTTTTTTTTAATTAAAACTACTTTAAACTCATAAGTATGGAATTAATTAGTTTTGAATAGTTTCAAAACTTGCCCTCAAGTTTTGGAATTTGAAAAGTTTTCACTTATGAATACTTTAATTCCAAGTTAGCCCTTAGAATTTTAAAAGTTAAAATTCAACCCTTATACTTTATAATATTATATGTTAATAATATTTATATATATATGTATAAGAGTAAAGTCAGTCTTACCGTTAGTAGGCCTCATTCACGAAGCCGGTCTATAAGGGGGCTATAAGGTTACTGCCTATAAAAAGGCAGTTTGATGGATGTCTACTCTCACCCACCGCTTCCTTGACCGGTGGAGGGTTGTTAGACGAACGGGTAGGACAAGGACTATAATTCTCCCTTCATTAAAAGTATTAATGATAAATACTAAGTAACTAAACCTTTTATAAATACCCAATCTTAGTTACTTAGGAAAATGTGAATAAGGTGCTAATCCATGAAATTACACTTTGCACTTGTTTAAGTCAGTTAGTGGAGCGTGTGTGGTTAACTGGCACACTTACTCGAATTTAACAAGGTATGAAAAGGGTAATAATGTTTATCATAGTATCGATGGAGCGTGTGTGGTTAACCAGTACATCGATTAAGGGGTAATATTAAGGGTACCAAGTATATTTGCATGGTTACTTCACACCTTGTTTTGTGATCCTCAACATCCCAGTCACAAAACCTGAAGGGCACACTCGAGATTGAAACATGTCATTGAAAAGTTCAATGAATCTCAAAAGAATCTAGGAGTTTCAAAACCAATTAAAACCTAATAATTACAATTCGTTTATCTTGGTGGAAATTGGTGAATCGTCATTCACTTACCTTCAAATATTTTATAGCTTGGATTACGACATCCCTCTTCTGAGTTATAAAATAGTTTGTAGGGTCCTAGACTTAATATTTCTATTGGGTGTTATATTAAGGACTTTTAATCAACTATCTTGAATATCTCCCAAAAGATGTTTGGTTTAGACACTTATGATCTTCCCAAATATCTTGAAACAAGCTTTCCTAAATGAAGATGACGTCCCATGGAAATCATACTTCTTTTACCTCCTCAAATTATTCCCCTTACCCACACGTTCTTAAAAAGTTTAAGGTCACTCAAGCCCTATTGGCAAGCAAAGGTCTATGTGTGATGACATCTTGGAGATGTAGTCACATATTGACAAGCCGGGAGAGTTAGGTGTCAAAGTCTTGAGAAAGTTGGTGACTCAACTACTTTCTAAGTCACATAGTGAGTTCCTATGAAACAGACTATAACAAGACCCTTAATGATATTATCTATTTGCTAAGATCAACTTCCTAAAACTTTATGGACATTGACAATGATGACATTGGATATCCAGTAAAGCTCTATCTTCCCAATGGAAAAGGATCGGCCATAGTCAACTTGGTTGACCAAATGGTAAAAAGAGAGGCTAAGTCTAAGATAGTCCCACTATCAAGGGTCCATAGGTATCTATTGCCAAAGGAAGGGGTATTGGTTTCGAAGCTGCCAAAGTTACCTAAGGATGTTAAAGTCAATAAGTTTGACTCTACTTCAGGTAAAGTCTACTATCTAACTCTGCTAAGTTTCTATTTTGAGATTCTTGATACATGATGTGACTGGGTCATATGTTGATGTTTTAAGAATTAAAGAAAAGTGAAGAAACTTAAAGAAAGAATATGTTGAATCTAATCGCGTAGATGGATTTCTATCACATAGTTTGAAGATCGGATTCTTGAGCTACTTCTTAGGAGTTATGATATATTGCTTAGGAGTAGATAACAACAAAGTTTTTATCTTCTTTTGCACTGTAAGGATAAGTTTTTCCGCAAAGTTTTAAAATAAAAGAAAAAAATATTTATTTTAAAATATACTTACAATGGCATTTGTGAAAAATTTTGTTGCTTATAAGATTCCATTAAGAGCAAGAGTGGAAATATGAATTTGATTCTTTCATTTGTGGTAATGTCTAAATTTACCAAATAAGTAAAGATTCTCATCACCCAAGGTTTCAATTGGACCGAGACTTGGAATCATGCAAGTTGTATAGTATGATGAATGAGAACTTTCAAGCATTGGAAAATTAAGACTAACTACTTGTTCACATGGATGTGTGAGTCAAGTAAAGGACTAAGGGATCGAGTACACATTCTTGTGCACTGGTTAAGTCCACCACAAAAGATCGATAAGAATATTCGTCATGATTTATTAAAGTTTAGTAAATATGGTTATACTTACAAGCTTTAGTATAATTCTGAAGCATCGGAAAAGTTTCGATGTATGGCAGAACGAATGAGAAGAATCAACTTAGGCAGAAAGATAAAAGTTTCTCAAATCTGAAAAGATGGGAGAGTACTTTAGTATCATGTTTTAAGACCATCTTAATGATTTTGAGACCTTATCACAATTCATCCTCTAAGTGCATTCTGGGAGCTAAGAAGAGGAGCTATGAATTGTTGAAGTGGTTAAATCAAGAAGATGATTCATATTTCGTTCCAAAAACAGTTCTTAGAGTTATACTCTAAGATTATAACTTGAGTGACATGTCTTAAAGAAGGTTTAAAACACTTGTCAAATGTAAGAGTAAAAGTTTTCTACTCTTGTACATTTGGAATTGGTAGGTTGTGATGTTTTGGATAAAAAAAAGACCAACTAAGGCCAATTGTGTGAAGTGTTTGTCTTGATTAGAATCCACACTATCTCTTGAATATTTGACAAGAGAGTCTTATATGTCAAGAGGACAGTGGGAGTCTTAAAGGTCTTGAAAGTCTCAAGAACTAATCAAGAATAAAACCTGAAGTTCTTCACTAGCACACGACTTGAGGTTTATAACCTATCGTGTTGACATATTCTGTGCCCATTCCAATTAAAGTTGGATTTGCATATGAGTTCTTAGAGTTCTCAATTGGTTGCATATCAACTTGGAAGCAATGACAGGCCCTTGAGCTGCCAGGTGGCAAGAATTTAAGATTGCACAAGTTCAGTCCATATGAATTTGGAATTGTCACTAATCTTGTCTTGTGATTATGGTTTTGAAAAAAATTCACATGGAAAGGAACAAATATACCATAAAGTCTAAGGGTCATAAGTTTTCTCTCCGATTCATGAAAATGATGGTGAGGAAACTCTTCCACCAAGTAGATTTGAAGCAGATAGCAAAGGTCTAAACAATTGAGACTATGATTACAGTATCCCTTTTCATAGTTCTTAAAATTGTTTAGACACACCTGTGAGCTATCTAAGATAAGGTGTATGATATTGATAAAGTCTTATCAAAGCAATCTAATATCAGAAATCTGAACTTTGGTAGGAAAGTCAATAAAGTATTGTCTTTCTAGAAGTTCAGCTGATTTCTGAGTACATATCAAAGCTAGTGGGAACATAAATGTTATGCTAATAATCATCATGTTAGTGGGAGCACGATAATTATAATAAGTATTGCAAGTTAGCAATGTTAATTATAGAAAACAAAAGTTTCAATTTGTGAAGTTGCAAGGGTTGAAAAGTTGTTTTGCTATAATTAAGGGAGAGAAAATTATACTTCATTTCAAATCTAACAGCTTAGATAGTGAGATTTTAATCAAGTTTAGTCAAGTATATATATGAATGTTATGTTGGAATGGTTCAACATAAGCAAATTCTATATATGGGTCCATTATTTGCGTTCTAAAATTCGATTATGATTACGGCGCGCATCTCTTTTCATAATCTGAATTATGAGAACTTGGCAAACTGAAATGGAAATATTATAGCAAAAGACTAGTTTAGTCTTTATGTGAGACATCATGAATCGTGTCCCATATACTTTGGATATAGGATCGGTTACATGTGCTAAATTCGTCCTTGGGAAAAGGTCTAGAATTGGATATGACTAAAAGGATTATGCAATTGTCGAGGACAATCTAAGGTTTACCAAAGATTGGTTGCTCAGGGACAGTTGGAAGTATAGTGTTAATTTTTGGAAGGACCATACTGACATATTCTGAAAAAGATGTAACTCTTGTTCAGAAGTGATAGTCAAAATGGAATATGGAAATGTTTCAAAGTTAGAAATTATTCAATCTATGTAAGATTAGGAAACTTAATGCAAGAAGGATGTTTCCAAGGAGTTGATCTCCTTTGGAATGCTCTGTAATGTTTGTTGTCAAGTCTTTGTGACTGTGTGCATAATCATTACAAGAGGATCAATGCATATAAGTTTAGAATCTAATAGATTTCAGTAAATGGCATGAATTTGGAATTCTTGCATTTGCAGTAAGGAACTGGGACTGTGAAATGAGAATCATTGGAGTTATGTTCAATTGATATATTTCACAAAGTAAAGATCATAGACAAACATACTATGCATACTTGGTGTATGGCATGACTAGTGTTTAGAAAAACATAGTGTACATGCTTAGAGCATGGGACAACTATTGTTTTAATTCAAGAATAAAGTTGATGGCTGAAACAGTATATAATGAATAATGTGTAATCATATGGTGATAAATAAAAGGTTTTTATTTATATTCATAAGTTCTGAGACCATATTGGATTCGATTATTATTTTGTTTCATTTTGCATGTTTTGACTTCCAGAATAACTAGGTCATTGTTCTGGATGACTAAGTTATTCAAACCATCCACAGTCGGTCATATGTTGGAAGTAGATATTAATCAAGACTGTTATAGATTGGGCTTGTAGAGGTCTAAGATGTTGGACAAGGTGGTGCTACAACACTAATGAGTGCTCATAAGTTCTGAGTATTGGATTCAACCCGTGCTCATTGGAATCACTTCATGGATTATATCATGAGTGATCAGGAGACGATAATATATTATATTCTTCAAACCTAGAGATATGAGTTGTTATTATGAGTTGGTTATACATTGATTGCACGAAAACACATTAGTAACTCGATGTTATAAAACGTGCCTTTGTATTTGATTCAACAAGTAGTTGAACAAGCCATATGAGTTGAAGTTTATCCATTCCTTTTACCTTCGGGATAAAAGCGATATCTGTGGGCCCCTCGATGATTTGGTGATGACAAATATAAGTGCTCGGCCGGGCCTGGACTGATTTGATTTGTTCAATTAGTCAGTCGTCATAAATCAGAAATCGGGAAACAACAAATGGACATAGAGAATGACTATAATCCATGTCTCAATCCATATGATATCTAGAATGGAGGAATATATGATCCCTTATCTAATGGACAAGTCATTGACAAAGGTCAGAGAACATCGGCAAGGTCAGAGTGCGACAGAAGTTTTTGAGAGCTACGATTGCCAGTCGATTCTAGAAGTCATACTTGCAATAATAGTTTTAGACTTATCCAAGAGGGAGACTGTTGGATTAATGTCTAAGTCCATAACTATAATTGGTAAGACTTGACTCGACCTGGCATGGTCCATTTGGGTTGCATGGCATCAGGCATTTGGACAGACTAAAATGAGAGAAATAACACTTAAGGTTGGTCAATATATTATAAGTTCTAATATATTAATAAGATTATTTAATTAGTATTGATCAAGAGTAAATCTAGGATTAATTAAGTGATCAAAAGAAGACTAATTAAATATATGGGTTGATTGTGTAAATCATCCATACTTATATAGTGGGCTAATGCTCCACGGATTGTCAAGTTGGGCTAAAACCCATAAGATGCTCCATGGTGTATTTGTACCCATGGATCATGGAAATGAAAGGCCATGACAATTAGGGTTTACATGGTGTAACCCTAACTATATAATGATCTTATTCTTGGAGAAAATTGGCCACTATGTGTGAGGTGAAAGGGCTAGCCGATTTTATGTAGTGTGGATTTATCTCTAATCTATTCCAAGTGTATTTGGTGTTGTGTGAACCATTTAAGGTGTCACACTTGGGGCACTAGGAACTCAAGCTTCATGAAGACATTCTACATCAAAGAGGTATGTAATTCTAACTTGATATACTCAGATGAATCAATGTTATTATGCTAGTTAGGATGAATACCTTGGAAAGTTCATATTTGCATGTATAATAGAGAAAACATAGATCCAAGGTATTTAGGGTTGCATGTACACTTAGGAGTGTTAGAATGCTCAAAACCCAACAGAGGAAACATAAAGACTTGAGATATTGTGTTAAGATGTAAAACGATGTCTTTAGTTGAAGGCCTTTCCATGAAGCAATATCTATAACAGTTGCAAAATAACAGTTTAACTCATTATTTAATACTAAAATATTGTATACAAAAGCCAATTAACTAAAACATGAACAAATTAAAGTGTTTTTTACATCAAATTACTTGAAAACACCACCTTTTTTCTGATTTGTAGGCAATTTTAAGGAAATGGTAGCTTCGGGAGGAGATTTACCTTCATCTAGTTTGAAAGAGACACAGAGAAGGAGAATGTGATAAATTAAACTCATGGTCTTGCATAAAACTTAGTACCATGTTGCATCGTTCTTCTCCATATCATTCTCACATGGTGTCGTCTTTGTCTAATCTTGACCTGTAAACACAGTTTTAATAAACTTTTAACAACTGTCATTCATTTTGCCACACCCCAAAACCGGAACGGCGGAAACGTTCGGGGGTGGAGGACGTCATGTTTAGTATGACAAGACATGAATCATAGTAATCAAAGTAATAAACAACTATTTCATTAGAAAGAAAGTGTTTACAAAGTATGTGGTTCACATAACATAGACTACAAAGTAAATAACAAAACAAGACTTGAAGCTATACTGCTCCATCTTCTGAATCCCAATGCGCGTACATGTCTATTGGTCTCCTGAGAATACAAGTTATTTTGAAAGAGTAGATCAACATTTAAGCTGGTGAGTTCATAAGATTTTAGTGATCTATGTAAGTTTTAAGAAAGTTGTAAGTAAGTTGAAAGTTCTTTTAGAAAAGTTCGCTTGTTCCTCTAGAAAATCCTATATTTCCTGCTTTGATGAAATATAAGTAAAAATGACTCTACAATCCTTTCTATGACTACTAAATGGATTCAAGTTATATAAAACCCAGAGTAAACAAACAATCGGTTGTGCGTATTTGTCCTAAGCCCACAACCAAACAAGGAACAGGAAATGAGGCGGAAAGCACACATCCCATTGTTTGTTAGATCTTCGTTGTATATAACCCTGGTGTATTCACTTGGTACTCACGGAGTTAGCTGTAATAGTTCCTTTATATTTGATGACAAGATTCTTTAAGAAAACCCTTATTTCTTTTAGTAAAAATGGTAACCACAGTGGTTCTGTAGCACCTGGTTCTTGGTATGTGTTCTGTTATTAAATCTTCTTTTGTTTTTGCACTTTTGGCATTGGACTCGGCGAGTCGATGGACTGACTCGCCAAGTAGAAGCGAGATGAGGCGCGGGGTTTACGTTGCGGACTCGGCGAGTAGCCGCTGTTTGGGCAAAAACTCTAATCCAGGGGTTTGCACCCTATTTAAACGACCTTATGCAGCCTCCTTTCCCCCTTTATGCTCCCAAACACTCCTCATAGCAAACCCTGGCCGTTTTTGAGAAGATCTAAGGCTTTTTGAGTGATTCTTGTGAGTTTTGATCTCAAGGAGGAAGGAAGAGCATAGAAGGATCAAGAGGGGACTGAAGGATTCGAGTTTGGTTTATCATTTGCAGTCTTTGGAAGGTATAAAGTCTGAACCTTGCTCATTCTTTTGTTAGATCCCTCTTTGGAGTGATTTAGGGCTTTTATAAGCCATGTTTGCAAATATGGTTGGGGGTTTGGGTTTCTGTATCATGTCATTTTATGAGCCACAAGTCAGATCTAGGTTGCTTTTTGCACCAAGGAAGGCCCCATGCAACAAAAGAACCATTCTAGAGCCTTTTAAGCTCTAATGTACCATGCATGCACGTAAAGTTTGTAACTTTATGTGCTAGATCGAGTTTAGGGGCCTGGATCTATCATTTGGTTAAGTATTGTACATCAGAAATCGAAGTTCTTAGTAAGGAATGTGATAGACTCGGCGAGTCCAAGGGTTTTGGTCCCATATCAGTGTGGGTCGTAAGGACCAGTTGAGTGTGGAAGGGTTTTTAGGAGTCCCGGGGAGTGACCCAACGTTCTGGACTAAGCAAAGTGTTCTGGGAATTCATGGTACTCGGCGAGTGCATGAACGGACTCGGCGAGTCCAAGACAATCTTCATGGAACTCGGCGAGTCGAGGACAGAACGTGTTCATAGGATGAAGAGTAACTCGACGAGTTGTTTATACAACTTGGCGAGTCAATTCAGGACATGAGTATCAGTCGATGATGAACTCGACGAGTTGTTCATACAACTCGGCGAGTCAGATGTGGATTCATTCGGTGTTCATTAAGAAGGAAAACTCGTCGAGTCATCGCCTAACTCGACGAGTAGAGACGAGTATGAGGTCTGATGGAAGGATAGGGACTCGGCGAGTTGACGAGTCAACTCGACGAGTCAGGTCAACTGGAAGTTGACTTTGACTTCGAGTTGGTCAAGGGGTAAATGGTCATTTTATCCTAAGGGTAGATGTCAGTTTTTGACTAAGTGTTTTGTGGGAATTTTAGCCGGAGGACTTCCGGAGCAGCAGCGGCAGCAGTCAAAGGATTCCCGTACAGTTCAGCAGATACGAGGTGAGTTACCTTCCAGTAGGGGTGGGTCTAAGGCCACAATGCCGGCCCACCATTGAGGAGTACTTAGAAGATAATTGTCTTTGTGATGATTTATCTTGGTCTGGTTTGCGTTTGGTTATGAGTTATATCTGTATGATATGTTGCATGTTAGGGATAGTTTCCCTGATAGTGGTCTTTAGGACCAAGGGGTAGGTCAGTATCCAGATATGTCTGAATGTGTGTTTATATCTTGCTGTTGTATGCTAGTAGTAGGGGGTGGAATAGTCCCCAGTTACCGGTTGAAAGATACCGATGACGATTACCGGTTGGAAGATACCGATGACGATTACCGGTTGGAAGATACCAATGATGTTTACCGGTTGAAAGACACCGATGATGATTACCGGTTGAAAGATACCGATGGTATTGTATGGTATGTGGTATGATAGGGGAACTCACTAAGCTTTGTGCTTACGGTTTCAGTTTTTGGTTTCAGGTACCTCTTTGTCTAAGGGGAAGCAGTCGACGGCGTAGCATGGCATCACACACACATATGATTTTTCCGCATGGTGTTTTCTGGGATTGTACTATGATATGACATTTGTTCATGGTTGTGGGTTTCAAATATGATACTTGGTTTTGAGATGTCGTGTTTATATAATACTTTCTCATGAATGTTTTATGAATTAATTAATCAAAAAAATGGAATTTTTGGGCTTGAATTTTGGGACGTTACAGGTTCCTTCTATAATCACTTAGTTTATACTAGCTATATATAATCTAACATCGAATAGATAGTTAATTGTGTGAATATGCTCTAAGCCCACAACCAAACAAGGAACAGGAAATGAGGCGGAAAGCACACATCCAACTACCTATCGGTTATTATTATATATAACCCTGATGTATAAACTAAGGTATTATGGAGTTAACCACCTAAGGTCATTTAAGTTTATACGAGTTTAATAAAATGGATTAAACCCTTTACTAGTAAGTTTCTAGTTTTGTATATCAAATGTTCTAATTGAAAAGTAGGTTTTGTACTAGAAAACAGTGCATTGAATTAGTGTCCTATGACTTGGCCCATACCTGGTACTCCTTATGATTACTTGGTGTATACGGAATATATATGAAGGTAAGATCGAATAGATAGTAGGCTGGGTGAATCTGCTCTAAGCCCACAACCAAACAAGGAATAGGAAATGAAGCGGAAAGCACACATCCTACTACCAGTCGGATCCGATTAATATATATCCCTGATGTATACACTAAGGAATCATAAAGTTAGCATTATAGACCCCCTTTCAACTGAATGTACTAGACTCGACTAATCCGTTTTTCATTTGTAAAATGAAAGTTTTCCTTAGTTTATAACTATCTTAACTCGAAAATAGTTTGCATTAACTTTCAAGTGGAGCTGTCACAATATGAAAGTAATGGGAAAAATGTAAGTACACAGTTGTCCTTTGAATTGACATCCCGATTACCTTAAAACATGTTTGTTTTATTAAGGTCATATTGTGATGGATAGTACCCATACAATACGCTCTCCCTGCAAGAGATTTTGGGGACCAAACATGACTTCCGAAAACAAATTGCTAGGCCGTGTAAATTCACATTAAAGTTATATGATCATGTATACCGAATTTACTATCACCTTTTGTTTAGAACAACGAGTTAGTGATTATTGGTATAGTTAGATCATGTATTGTTCTCCTGCAATAGCATTTAGTATGTTCTTTCTATTATAGTATCTTAGTATGTTCTTTCTATTATCGAGTATTTTATCTTCCTCCCCGTTTCTCTTTATTGTATGATCCCTATGTTATCGTGTATTGTATCTACCTCCCTGATTCTCTTTATAGTATGTTCTAGCATCTAGTATTAACTGAACCCCTAAACTATACCTATTATAGTTGACTAGTATCTTTACTTGAACTATTACTGAAAAGACTCATTTATTTACTAAGTTATGATTGTACTTTAAAAACGGAGTTTTATAAATTATAAAGTAACATAACTTAAAAAGAGTTTTTGAAATGTTTTGATCACTTATAAAAAAGACATAAGTAATCTTCTGAAAGCTGTTTATAACAAACATTTACACAATTATCATCGTGTTCAACTTGTATTCCCCCCCCCCCCCTAAAAGCATTTAAAACAGTTTAAAAGATTGATTGTAGGGGTATGAACTCACCTTATGTGGGTGATTCAAACGAATATGTGCGTAAGGATGAGAAGATCCACGAATGAATTCTCGAGACACAAACGAGTCCTAATGACATATAATGGGATATATTGTCATGGATATAGTGTTTAAAGCAACTAAAATGCTAGGAAACACCCTTAGGGACTTGGACTAAGTGCTAGAATCACATGTGATTCATCAAAAGTATGTTTGTGGCCACCAATTGGTTTTTACGGCCGTAAACTCATGGTAAAATGTGCAAAAGAGGGTGTTTTAAAGTCCTATATTTCATCCATTAGGGGTTCAAGGTCTAATGCTTGGATATGAGAAGGGTTTGCGGCCAACATGTGACTAAAACATGGGTTTACAGCCAAGGGAGATTCCATGGCCATAAACTATTGATGTTTATGCTAAGATGGTTGTTTCAAGACTATGATCTAGTGTCTAACATGTCTAACTAGATGATAGATGGGATACTCACACTTTTGAGGGCTTTGAGGAGTTTTCGGCCACCAAGAACAAGTGTGTGTTCTTGGTGTTCTTGGTGAAAGATAATGATTATGGAGATCTAGACAAAAGAGTTGATTTTTATGGATGGAATCAAAGGATGATACATGATTAAGAAGAACAACAACTCAAATATGGAAGAAACACTTACGTTTTTGAAGATCTAGGATGAAAGGCTTGATGATACTTGAGAGAGAATGGATATTCTTCACTTGAAAGTGTAAGAATGAAAGAAAACTGAAGGAAATGAGACTTAAGGGTGGAGTTTACGTCCAACCTTGAGTTTACGGCCGTAAACTCATGTGTTATGGCCGTGAACTCCTTTTGGTGGTGTTTAAGGCTTGAATGTTGTACAGTGACTCTAGCAGGTACTTCCTAACACTCATTCCTTCAATATACTAGGCTTAGAACACTCAAACAGGCTCTAAACAGTGCTAAAAGATAGCAGGAGCAAGTCTGACTTAAGGTTGATTGTACTGACTTTACAAGACAAAAATTTTCGGGTTGTCGCACATGTCATCAAAAAAAGTCAAGATCATAAAGAAAGAACAAGAAATTAAATTTAAAAATATTGTAATTGAAACTTTATTTTTGTTTATGTGTAAAAAAGGCGAACAATCGAGCTCAACCAGGACCATAGATCTTTCGACACATACAAGAATTCTTGTCGATGCATTTTGTACCACTGACGGCCCCAAAGGAGACCTATTCTCGAGCCCTTTAACTAATGAATTCAGATCCATGTGTCCAACTCAGGACTGCTGGCGGTTTTCACACTATGAACCACCACCAAGATTCCGATCAAAATCAGAGAAAGCGAGTTAGATAGAGAAACTATATACATAACCACAAAAGGACTGGAGAGTAATGAGTAAAGGATGCATTTAAGGTTTCTCATAAATCTTCAAGCAATTGATGGTGTTCAGATCTGTAAATATCATATACATAACTACAAAAGAAACTCATCAAAAGAAAAACCCAAAGAAAAACTCACAACAAGCACATGGGAGATCGTCAGATGGTTTAGGTGTAACGCCTGTGTTTCCGGGCTTGCCATTTTTAGCAATGTAATGGTCTAGGTTAACCTTTGTAACCCGTTTTGAAATAATAATAATGTATTATTTGAGTATTATGTGTTTTGTGCTTAATTGCTTAATTACGTGGTTTGATTAATTAAGAATAAAAATAAGCGTCAAAATTTAAGTGTAAAATAAACTTAATATCTTTGGTTAATGTTGTAGTAATTGAAACGAGGTTTCCGAATATATATAGAACGCCCAAATCTGACTTCGTATGAGGAAGTTATGATTTATCGAAGTTCCAGCTTAGCGGTATACAGCCTGTTTTACTCGATTTGAGATCGAGCGGTTGTTAGCCGAAGCAATCTAAATGAGAATCGAAGATCTCATTGTTGGTATCGAAACGATAAAAAGTTAGGCGAGAACGGACGTCAAACGAAGAAGTTATGAATTTATAACGAAAGTTTCTGTCCCGGCCTATTAAAAATAATTAATAAAAATAAAGTCAAAATTAGCCGACGGAGTCTAAACGAAAGTCGTAGAGCGTGGTCTCACCTTTCTGTGGATATAAAGAACGTCGAAAACGGAGTTCGTATGAAGAAGTTATGAATTTCCGAAGTTTATTAATCATTTTGTATTTATATTTAAATCAAATTTCGGAAGCATTATCCGAAGCGAGTCATTGATCTGATCCGAGGTACGCGCCGCGTACTCGAGTACACCCCGCGTACTCCGAGGGTGTCGAAATCGCAGCAAGTGGCTTCGGATGACGCATGCGCTTACGAACTTGGAGCAGTACGCGCTGCGTACTGCTGTACGCCCCGCGTAATTGAGGCTTCCAGCCTCCTATAAATAGGATGCGAGGGTTCCGGGTTCTTTTTCCAATTCCCTCTCATTTTCGTGTCGAAGCTCTGCGCAAAAACCCCTGAAGCTATCCCGAAGCCCCGGTATCATACTCTAGCCCCGAGGCAAGTCCCGAGATGCCGAAGATCCCGAGAAGTGCGGTTCCCGAGTCGAAGCTCTGCCCGCGAGAAGTTCGATTTTTGTGAAGATCTTCCAGATCTGCTGTGGATTACTACTTCTATAAGCCGTAGTGCTGTCCGATCATCTTCTGATCAAGTGAGTGTGTAGTTATTTTCTTTCTAATACAATAATACGAAGTATTTTATATAAAAATACGTGCTATGTGTATATATTTGGTTGTGTTATGTGTGAATGTGTATTCACTCTCTTCTATCTTATAGATCTGCTTATTTCTTTATGAGATATGTGTTATGTGTGTGTGTGCCTCATCTGTTTTGTGATATATGTGTTGATTAAAGCATGCTATACAGGTTTTCTTTAAACTATGTATACAAATGTATATTTTTATCTACTAATATGTTGGGTAGAACATGGGTAGACAGTTGGTGTGTAATAAACAGATGAGAGGCCTCGTTGTTGTTTGATTGAGTCATCTAGCGGAGTTTAGATGACGACCACTGGCTATTCTAGACAGTCTTGTGGAAACATTAGCAGGTTCGCCACCTGTAGGTGTTAATGAACTTGGGTGTTCATTCGCTGTACTTCATCCCCCTCATGGTTGCCTTATTTGACTTATATTGCTGAGGTACCCCCGAAGCATGTGTTGTCGCCCCGATGAAATATTCTTAGACTAGGTCCTTATGTTAGTTGTTTTAGGGACATTAAAGTGAGAATAACGGGAATGGGTAATTGGGTTATTGTTGGTTGGTGAAAATTAAATATGATATTTATTGTGGGTTGAAAACCCTATATGCTCACCAGGCTCCCAAGCCTGACCCACTCAGTTTTAAATTGTATTACAGGTAGTGGCGGAAGGGCATGAGATGGATGAACCATCAAGTTGTTTTGTTTACAAGTCTGCATATGTTTATATTTGTTATATGACTTGTAATGTATTCGTTTATGCTTATTGGTCTGTATCGGAACATGACACCCCGAGTTTTGATTATAATGAAAATACATTTCTTTTATGAAATGCTTCGGTAAACAATGTTTTATCATGTTTTGTTTTTGGGAACAAATTCCGCAACTCTTTCAAATCAAAAGGATTTACTCTGAAAATATTTAAAAGCATAAATGAAAATCGGTCTTTTCTGGCCGAGATTTTGGGGATGTCACAGTTGGTATCAGAGCATTAGTTTAAGCGAACTAGGAATTTGTTGGATTTCTAGACTTAAACTTAGAATGCTAAGTGAAGTTTTGAGATGCGTGTCTGTTATGTTTTAGACACGAGCACTAGTTTATTTTAGGAAAGTTGCCTAAAATGCTTTATGTGCTAAATGTTATATGTTGCCATATATGATATTATTTGTTCGGATCTATGGTCTGTTGCCGACCGGATCTAGAAACCTTATGTGTGTAGGATTCTAAGCGTACGTCTACGATATTAGAACTAGCATGTAAACGTTTCGGAGTGATAAGGATGATTTGAATATCTATCATGATTGAGGATCTAATTTCACCTTATTTGGTGTGTAGATCAAAATGGTGAGAACAAGAAGTGGAGTTGGAAATGCTGACGAAAACAGGAATCAACCACCAGCGATTGAGCCAATACCTGTCGTAGCAGCAACACCTGAGCCAATAACCATGGCTGGTGTGCAATTGATGATTCAGACGATGTTGGATCGTCAGATGGATGAAACTAGACGGTTGCTTCAACAAAATCGTGAAGAACTGTCGATTCGTGTGGAAGAGCCTGAACTGAATGAAGGGCACTCGGAAGGTGGAAACTTCAGTGGGTCTATTGGTCAAGCCAACCCACCAATAGTTAGGCAAGATAACCGTGATGGAAGGAACGATGGAATGGGATGCAAGTACAAGGACTTTTTGACTTGCAAACCATCGACCTTCAATGGAAAGGAGGATCCGATTGGGGTTATGGATTGGATCTCCGAAATGGAGTTAGCCTTTATGACATGTGGCTGTAGAGGCAAGTTGCAGACTATCTATGCCGTGCGACAATTCCGAGGTGGAGCCGTTCGTTGGTGGAACACTCTAGGGAAGACTTTGAGCCCTAACGAGCCACTACAATTGTCATGGGCAGAGTTCTTGGTGCAGTTTAAGCGCAAGTTCTGCTCGGCTCAAAATCTGTTGGAGTTGGAGAATAAGTTTTTGACATTGACGAAAGGTAGCATGTCAGTTGATGAATACACCAATAACTTCACCGATAAGATGGAGTTTGCCTTGCGTATCGTTCCAGACGAGCTGACAAAGGTGGATCGGTATGCGAAGGGACTTCCATGGGAGTACGAGGTGCCAATACGTCAGGCACTTACTCTAGAGGCAGCTATCTGGGCTGCCAAGTCTGTTGAGAACATGATAAAGGGAAGAACCACTGTCAAGGTTGAGGTTGGTGAGAAAAGGAAGTTTGAGGGAACATCTGGTTCCAGTAAGAAGAGCAAATTTTTGAAATCTGATTCGAAAAAGTTTGGAGGAAAAGGAGGCGAAGCGAAGTGGTGTGATAAGTGTAAGAAAAAGCACTTTGGGAAATGTAGCGAGGATGTGACCTGCTACAAGTGTGGAAAGGTTGGACATTTTGCCAATGAATGTCCGAACAACAAAAGGATGTGTTTTGGGTGTAATGAAGAGGGGCACATTTTGAAAGACTGTCCGAAGAAGAAGGAGGCAGCTAGGCCCAACATTCCACCAAAGCCGAAGGCGAGAGCCTTCCAGATGACACTTGAGGCTGCGAAGGATGAAGCTGATGTCGCTTCAGGTACCTTTCTCATAAACGAATTACCTGCTCATATATTGTTTGATTCTGGAGCCAACTACTCCTTTATTTCGCATGAGTTTGGTAGAAAGCTAGCTTTGCCTATTGATAGACTAGATGATGCTTTATTAGTCGAAGTAGCTAGTGGCAAGTTTGTACCTGTTCGCCATCGTATGAAAAACGTCTTGATCGACCTTAATGGGAATAAGTTTCACGAGGCGTTATTGCCTATCGAACTTAATGGTTTCGACATCGTCTTGGGAATGGATTGGCTTAGCGCCAATGATGCCGAAATTTTGTGCAAGAAGAAGATAGTTAAAGTAAACCCGCCTGGGAAAGATTCGTTTATGGTGTATGGGGACAAACGCAGAGTGAATTCTGGAATCATTTCTCTAATGAAAGCCAGAAAGTGTTTGACCAAGGGATGTACATCATATTTAGCATTCGTGATTGATGCTAAGAAAGAAAAGAAGGTGATGCAGAGCATTCCAGTGGTGTGTGATTATCCGGAAGTATTTCCCGAAGATCTTCCTGGATTACCACCTGATAGACAAGTGGAGTTCAGAATAGACTTGTTACCAGGAACCACGCCAATAGCAAAAGCACCTTATCGATTAGCACCGACGGAGATGAAGGAGCTGATGATGCAACTTCAGGAGTTATTGGACAAAGGTTTCATTAGACCTAGTTCATCGCCCTGGGGAGCTCCGGTGTTATTTGTGAAGAAGAAAGATGGAAGTATGAGAATGTGCATCGATTATAGAGAGCTGAACAAGGCAACAATAAAGAATAGATATCCATTGCCAAGGATTGATGACCTGTTTGATCAATTGCAAGGTTCGAGCTATTTCTCGAAGATCGATCTTAGGTCAGGATATCATCAGCTGAAAGTAAGAGAGCAAGATATCGAGAAGACTGCATTCAGAACTAGATATGGACACTACGAGTTCTTGGTTATGTCGTTTGGACTAACCAATGCTCCAGCAGCGTTCATGGATTTGATGAATAGGGTTTGTAACCCGTTCCTTGATAAATCAGTGATAGTGTTCATAGACGACATTCTGATTTACTCGAAAAGCCAGGAGGAGCATGGCAGACACTTGCGAGAAGTGTTAGAAGTTTTGAAGAAGGAGAAGCTTTATGCAAAGTTCTCCAAATGTGATTTTTGGATTCGTGAAGTCCAATTCTTGGGTCACGTGGTCAACAAAGAAGGGATAATGGTTGATCCAGCGAAGATCGAAGCTGTGATGAAGTGGGAACAACCGAAAAGTCCCACGGAGATTCGAAGCTTTTTGGGATTAGCCGGATATTACCGCAGGTTTATCCAAGGCTTTTCTTCGATTGCTACTCCATTGACAGCTTTGACCCACAAAGGAGCTACTTATGCTTGGAGTGAGAAGCATAAAGATGCATTCGAGAAGTTAAAGAAGAAGCTATGCGAGGCACCGATACTTTCTCTACCCGATGGAGTTGAAGACTTCGCTGTTTATAGCGATGCGTCTGGTGTTGGATTGGGTTGTGTTTTGAACCAAAGAGAAAAGGTGATAGCATATGCGTCTCGACAGCTGAAAGAGCATGAAAAGAATTACCCGACTCATGATTTGGAGGTTGGCAGCGGTAGTTTTCGCTCTGAAAATATGGAGGCATTACCTCTATGGCACGAAGTGCAAACTTTTCACTGATCATAAGAGTCTCCAATACCTCTTTAATCAGAAAGAATTGAATATGAGGCAACGGCGCTGGCTAGAATTACTTAAAGACTACGACTGCGAGATACTTTACCACCCCGGTAAAGCTAATGTTGTTGCTGATGCTCTCAGTCGGAAGGTCAATCTTGAAAGGAAGAGGCCAAGAGCGTTGAGAATTGAAGTTGTCTCGACCATTGTGGAAAGTATAAAGAAAGCTCAAGAGGAAGCTTCTGAGAAAAATGACCGAAAGGAGGAACATTTGGGTAAAACGTTGGTGTTTGGTACTAACGGTCATGGACTGAAGGTATTCCAAGATCGTATTTGGGTACCTAAGTCAGGAGGAATCATAGATCTTCTGATGGAAGAAGCTCACAAGACCATGTACTCGATTCATCCGGGTAGCACTAAAATGTATAGGGACCTGAAACCCTACTACTGGTGGCCGATGATGAAGCTTGATGTTGCAAAGTATGTGGCCGAGTGTGTGACTTGTGCGAGAGTCAAGACACAACATCAGAAACGTTACGGGAGTTTAGAACCATTGCCTGTGCCTATGGGTAAGTGGGAAGACATTGCTATGGATTTTGTCACTAAACTGCCCAGAACAAAGAATGGTCACGACATGATTTGGGTGGTCGTTGATCGATTCACTAAGAGTGCGCATTTCATAGCAGCCAAGGAGAAATGGTCTATGGAAAAGCTTGCGAATTCTTACATGAAGGAAATTGTGAGGCTTCACGGTGTTCCGTTAACGATTGTATCGGATCGTGATAGCCGTTTCACCTCAAGGTTTTGGAAAAGTCTACAAGAGGAAATCGGTACCAAGTTATGTTTAAGCACAGCTTACCATCCGCAGACTGATGGTCAGAGTGAAAGAACAATACAAACACTTGAAGATATGCTGAGAGCATGTACCTTGGAATTCCTAGGTAATTGGGATGAACATTTACCTTTGGTAGAATTTTCCTATAATAATAGTTTTCACTCGAGCATTAAGATGGCACCTTACCAAGCTTTGTATGGACAGAAGTGTCGTACGCCGTCTTGTTGGCTTGAGGCTGGGGAAAAGCAGTTTATGGGACCGGAGATGGTTCATCAAACTGCTGAAAAGTTGAAAATAATTAGGGAAAGAATGTTAGCAGCTCAAGATCGTCAAAAGAGCTATGCTGACAAGAAGCGAAGACCGATGACTTTTGAGGTTGGAGATTCGGTGTTGCTTAAAGTCTCGCCGTGGAAGAGACTTATAAGATTTGGAAAAAGGGGAAAGTTGAGTCCAAGGTTTATTGGACCGTTTAAAGTCCTTCAGAGGATTGGGAACCAAGCTTACAAGCTCGAATTACCCGAAGAACTGAATGGAATTCACAACACTTTTCATGTATGTTATTTAAGGAAGTTCACGGGAGAAGTTCCCGATATAATTCCAATTTCTGAATTGAGAATTGATGAGAACAAAAGGTTGATTGAAGAACCAGAGGCAATTGTTGACCGAAAGACTAAGAAGTTGCGACGCAAAATGGTTGGGTTAGTGCTTGTCCGATGGAAACACACGAATGGGCCGAATCTCACCTGGGAGACGGAGAGTGACATATTGAGTCGCTATCCGCATTTGTTTGTTGATGTGTGATTCCGGGGACGGAATCATTCTAAGGTGGGGAGAATTGTAACGCCTGTGTTTCCGGGCTTGCCATTTTTAGCAATGTAATGGTCTAGGTTAACCTTTGTAACCCGTTTTGAAATAATAATAATGTATTATTTAAGTATTATGTGTTTTGTGCTTAATTGCTTAATTACGTGGTTTGATTAATTAAGAATAAAAATAAGCGTCAAAATTTAAGTGTAAAATAAACTTAATATCTTTGGTTAATGTTGTAGTAATTGAAACGAGGTTTCCGAATATATATAGAACGCCCAAATCTGACTTCGTATGAGGAAGTTATGATTTATCGAAGTTCCAGCTTAGCGGTATACAACCTGTTTTACTCGATTTGAGATCGAGCGGTTGTTAGCCGAAGCAATCTAAATGAGAATCGAAGATCTCATTGTTGGTATCGAAACGATAAAAAGTTAGGCGAGAACGGACGTCAAACGAAGAAGTTATGAATTTATAACGAAAGTTTCTGTCCCGGCCTATTAAAAATAATTAATAAAAATAAAGTCAAAATTAGCCAACGGAGTCTAAACGAAAGTCGTAGAGCGTGGTCTCACCTTTCCGTGGATATAAAGAACGTCGAAAACGGAGTTCGTATGAAGAAGTTATGAATTTCCGAAGTTTATTAATCATTTTGTATTTATATTTAAATCAAAATTCGGAAGCATTATCCGAAGCGAGTCATTGATCTGATCCGAGGTACGCGCCGCGTACTCGAGTACGCCCCGCGTACTCCGAGGGTGTCGACATCGCAGCAAGTGGCTTCGGATGACGCATGCGCTTACGAACTTGGAGCAGTACGCGCTGCGTACTGCTGTACGCCCCGCGTAATTGAGGCTTCCAGCCTCCTATAAATAGGATGCAAGGGTTCCGGGTTCTTTTGCCAATTCCCTCTCATTTTCGTGTTGAAGCTCTGCGCAAAAACCCCCGAAGCTATCCCGAAGCCCCGGTATCATACTCTAGCCCCGAGGCAAGTCCCGAGATGCCGAAGATCCCGAGAAGTGCGGTTCCCGAGTCGAAGCTCTGCCCGCGAGAAGTTCGATTTTTGTGAAGATCTTCCAGATCTGCTGTGGATTACTACTTCTATAAGCCGTAGTGTTGTCCGATCATCTTCTGATCAAGTGAGTGTGTAGTTATTTTCTTTCTAATACAATAATACGAAGTATTTTATATAGAAATACGTGCTATGTGTATATATTTGGTTGTGTTATGTGTGAATGTGTATTCACTCTCTTCTATCTTATAGATCTGCTTATTTCTTTATGAGATATGTGTTATGTGTGTGTGTGCCTCATCTGTTTTGTGATATATGTGTTGATTAAAGCATGCTATACAGGTTTTCTTTAAACTATGTATACAAATGTATATTTTTATCTACTAATATGTTGGGTAGAACATGGGTAGACAGTTGGTGTGTAATAAACAGATGAGAGGCCTCGTTGTTGTTTGATTGAGTCATCTAGCGGAGTTTAGATGACGACCACTGGCTATTCTAGACAGTCTTGTGGAAACAGTAGCAGGTTCGCCACCTGTAGGTGTTAATGAACTTGGGTGTTCATTCGTTGTACTCCATCCCCCTCATGGTTGCCTTATTTGACTTATATTGCTGAGGTACCCCCGAAGCATGTGTTGTCGCCCCGATGAAATATTCTTAGACTAGGTCCTTATGTTAGTTGTTTTAGGGACATTAAAGTGAGAATAACGGGAATGGGTAATTGGGTTATTGTTGGTTGGTGAAAATTAAATATGATATTTATTGTGGGTTGAAAACCCTATATGCTCACCAGGCTCCCAAGCCTGACCCACTCAGTTTTAAATTGTATTACAGGTAGTGGCGGAAGGGCATGAGATGGATGAACCATCAAGTTGTTTTGTTTACAAGTCTGCATATGTTTATATTTGTTATATGACTTGTAATGTATTCGTTTATGCTTATTGGTCTGTATCGGAACATGACACCCCGAGTTTTGATTATAATGAAAATACATTTCTTTTATGAAATGCTTCGGTAAACAATGTTTTATCATGTTTTGTTTTTGGGAACAAATTCCACAACTCTTTCAAATCAAAAGGATTTACTCTGAAAATATTTAAAAGCATAAATGAAAATTGGTCTTTTCTGGCCGAGATTTTGGGGATGTCACATTAGGGTTCTTACTTGTTCATTGTTGCGGTGGGGGATTGTTAGATGGTTTAGGTGAAGAAGGTGGGCCAGGGACATCGATTTTGTTATAGAAGTCGGTGTATCTATTGCGCTTGATGGTGGTGACAACGATTTTTTTGGATTCACATTTCAAGATAAACCCTAATGCAGGTTGAGAGAAAGAGAGAGTTTTTTGGATTTGAAAGTTTTTGACATCGAGATAGCTGGAGAGGAGTGAGTGGGGTTTGTCTATGTTTGTTCACATACGTTTGTATTCGTTGGATCACCATGGTGTTATTTCATCCATCGGATAAGGTGACATGTTGGCAATTCAGACATAAATCCGTATGAGGATAAAAAGTCATGATTTTAAAATGATGTCTTATAATGATGTCTTAAACTTAAGACTTTGTGCACAAAAGTCTTGTACAATTATATATATATATATATATATATATATATATATATATATATATATATATATATATATATATATATCATACATACTTATAAAGCTAGCATTTTTTTCTTGAATCTCATGCATTTGAAACTCCCATGACTTTTCAATTTCTTTACAATAATATTATAAATAAGTTAAATAATGTTCTATAAACAAGAAAGGGTGTTTTATTACAATGTCTTCATCCCACATCGATGGTGAAAGTAAACAAGAGAATGTTTCCTCTTCTATAAATTGAAAAGGTTGTGAAATGTTTCAAAGGGACCAAACCATGAGAACTTCTTCATGCCTACCTTTGTAGGATTTTCAAGGTATTAATTGGTGAGATTGTCTATATTGGCAAGTGTCCAGTTAACTTTTAGAATTCCAAAATTGGTTTTGAACCAAATTTTTTCAGGTTCAAACCGTGTTTCAGTTAGAAAAAAAATTAATTAGTTGGGTATACTGAGTTGAACCAGAGTTGGATCAATTTGAACCGATAAAGGAATCATTTTCCTTTCACAACAAACATTTGAAACTCCCATGATTTTTCAAATTATTTATAATACTATTATGAATAAGTAACATAATTTTATATAAATATAAAAAAACATCTACCTAAACCTAAAATTATAACTGTTTGAAAAATCACTTTGATTCAAAAGCACGAAATATATACAAACCGGGTTTCACTAGAAAAAAAAATATGTAGTTTGGTATATTTAGTTGAATCGGTCCGAGTTTGATCTACTTGGACCATAAAAGAAACATTTTCCTTTCACTACATATATTTGAAACTCCCATGATTTTTCAAATTGTTTCCAATGATATTTTAAAAAAGTTACATAATGTTATATAAATATAAAAAAACATCTACCTAAAAATAAAATTATAGTTGTTTGAAAGTTCGATTTGATCAAAAGCACGAAATATATACGAAGATTATATTTTATAAATGAATTCTTTTTATAATGAACTTTTGAATCTTGAAAATACATATAAGCAAGCTTTCTATATTAAGTACCTAACTGAATTTATGATTTTAGAATTGAACAAAAAGTTATTCAATAATAACTTACTTTTTTGGATAGCAACTTATGAGATTATAGAAAAATGGAACTATTGAACAATAAAGAAAGGTAAACAAGAGAAATGGTGTTTTACTAAATAAGTTGAATAATGTTTTATTAACAAGAAAACGTGTTTTATTACAATATCTTCATCCCACATCGATGGTGAGAGTGAACAAGAGAACATTTCCTCTTCTATAAATAGGAAAGGTTGAGAAATGTTTCAAAGGGACCAAACCATGAGAACTTCCTTATGCCTACCTTTTTAGGATGTTGAGGGTATTCTTTGGTGAAATTTTCTTTATTGACAATTGTCCATTTAAGTTTTAGAATCCTGAAAATGGTTTTGAACAAGATTTTTTTTAGGTTCAAACAGAGTTTTATTTGAAAAACCGTTATGTAGTTTGGTATATGGAGTTGAATCAGTTTGAGTTTGATCAATTTGGACTGATAAAGGAAGCATTTTCCTTTCAGCACATACATTTGAAACTCCCATGATTTTTCAAATTGTTTCTAATAATATTATAAATAAGTTACCTAAACATAAAATTATAATTGTTTGAAAAATAAATTTGATTAAAAAACACAAAATATATACAAACCAGGTTTCAATAGAAAAAATGTTATGTAGTTTTTTATATTAAGCTGAATCGGTCCGAGTTTGATCAATTTGGACCGATAAATGAAGCATTTTCCTTTCACCACATACATTTGAAACTCCCATGATTATTCAAATTGTTTATAATAATATTATAAGTTATATAATGTTATATAAATATAAAAAAAAATCTACCTAAACATAAAATTATAATTGTTTGAAAAATCACTTTGATTCAAAAGCACGAAATATATACTCGATTATATTTTATAAATGAATTCATTTTATAATGACATTTTGAATCATGAAAATACATATAAACAAACTTTCTATATTAAGTAGCTAACTGAATTTATGATTTTAGGATTTAACAAAAAGTTATTCAATAAAAACTTGATTTTTTATAGCAACTCACGAGATTACTGAAAAATGGAACTATTGAACAATAAATTTTCTGGATAACGTTTTATTTTTATTATTTAATATTTTATTTAACAAAATGAAATTATTGGCAAATAAAGAAATTAGTTTAATTAAAATGTCATATCCCACATTCAACGTGAGAGTAAACAAAAGAATGTATTCTCCTCTATTAATAGGAAAGATTGTGAAATATTTTAAAGGGACTAAGCCATGAGATCTTCGTTGCATCTAACTTTGTAGGACGTTGAGTGTATTCTTTGGTGAGATTGTCTTTGTCGATAAGTGACCAATTAAATTTTAGAATTTTGAAAATAATTTTGGACCGTATCTTTTACATTTGGATCGAGTTTAATAAGGATCCTAGTGTCTTCTGGCTGAGTTAGGCAAACTCACTTCCACTGGAGGCCGAGTTTAAGTAACACTCCGAGTATTTGGTTGTGTTAGCAAGTTTTACAACTCTGTATGTAATACAATTTTAAGTTTTAATCTTATAAAAGACGTCACTATTATCATATGTTCTACATAATTATGGTAATATTTATGATACAAAACATTTTTTTTACTATTTAAGATAAAAAGTTGTCTTTATTATCATATGTTGTATACAATGATAAAATTTAAGATAGATAAAAAATGTCTCTATTATCGTATTTTCTACATAATGATAATATTTAATATAAACGTTTTAATTTAATATGAAATTATTATTTAATAGATAACAATAACGATTTATTTATTTTTAAAAATTAATTTTTTTTTTCTATTTTAATCATATAACTTTGTATATGCAAAACAGCTTCAAGTTTCAACCTTATCTATTATAATATAGTTCGACATAATAACAATATTAAAAATCATTTTTTATATTTCTTATTAAATTATTATTTAATTGTTAATAACAATGATTTAGTTATTTTTAATATAAAATATTTTTTTTATATCCCAATCAATGCGTGCGCATTCGCCTAGTATATATATATATATATATATATATATATATATATATATATATATATATATATATATATATATATATATATATAGGTAGAGGTTCATTTGAGACCACCTATATTTTGTGAGACATAAGGACCAAATCTTAGTCATTGATCAAATTTGATATTGTGGTTCAAAAAAAACCCTGATTAAAGCGCTTAATTAAACACTCAAGGGTAGATTAGTCAGCTTTTAATCATATAATGAAATCCCCTGATTTACATGAGCTTTCCTTAATCAACGTAACAAAATCAGATTCGCTCTTTCATCCATTGATTTCTTCATTTGGTTTTCTCAATCGCAACAATATTTTGACTGAATGAGAAGCAAAAAACTTGAGTTTTGTATGTTAATTGTCACTCACGCTGCGATGATTTGTTATTTTACATGCTTATTGAAAGAGATTTCAACAATTGATCAGTAGTTCACATTGATTTCAAGCTTTCACGAGCGACTGGTCATCAATTGATATCTTCGATTGAGATCGTTTTCAGCAATTGGAGGTTTCATCGGAATCAGATCTTATCCCCTTCATTTGATGATTTTCAACTTCAGAACTAGATTGAAATTGATTTTTCACCAAAATACACTTTCATCAAGTTACATAAACCGATGTTAGCAATTGATCATAAGATTCATATCACTTTCAGCATTTTCAAGCTTCGATTTTGCTTCCTGGTAAGCGCTTTCAACTATTCATCATCATCGTCATCAAATCGAGATCGATTTTCAGCCCCTTCAAGCTTTGATTTTTACTCCTAGATCTTAAATTTTAAATCTAATAATGTATGTACAAAACAGTTACTGTTCTCTAGCAAATTCTCTTAAACTATACACGCATTCTATGTGTTTGATGAAAATCCTGAATGAACAAAGAGTTTGATGTATCATTCCTCTTTCCCACGACTAATGTCTTCTTTAAGAATTGGAGTATACTTCTTAAAATATGAGTCATAATTGGTATAAAACAATGTAATGTTAACTACTTTTATTATATTTACCATAGTTTTGTTAAAAAATGTTTTTTTTGTCAAACATAAAAATACTGGAGATGTCTTTTTAGCATAGTTTGGTTTGAATATGCTCTTGTTAAGTTTCAGAAAAGGATTGTGCTAAAGAAAAGACTATATGCTCTTAAATTTACTATATGTAAATTCAGGTGCATGATATACATCAGATGTTTTTAGAATATGATCATTATTATAGTTTTTTTTAAATTTTTTTCCCATCAAACACAAAAGGTTGGATGTCTCTTTTAGCAATGTTTATTATTCTTATTAATGTGCAGTAAGGGGATGTACTAAGAAAGATTATTAAATTCAGAGTATTTTTTGTCAGTGTTTACATTGTGTCTTGTATGATCAATTACATTACATAATACATTATTATGATGTATAATCACTCATAGACTTCATTTTTAGATCTTTGATTGTATCCACAGTTGATTCTAACAATTATTTCATTTATGGTTACAGATAACTGTAACTAATGAAGCTCAACTTGAAAGGAACTTGAATATTTCAAGCTATAAGTTTTTAACTACAAGTGTCAAGATTAATAAATATGTAATAGATTTTATATGTCACAAACATGTAATATTTTTATGGTTTTTGGTGCATTGTTATGTGACTATAAATTTGTAAGAACCTTTTGAGATTATTCATATTCATCCCTTTATCTAACATGACAACCCAATAATCGAGTTTTATGGTTTTCAAATTATCAGTGTTTATCTAATCATTGGGATCCTTTGTTTTAGTTTCATCCACTATGTTGTCTTTACTGTTATTTTATTCGATTCATTTGAATAAACAAAATTAATGTAAGATATTTAGAATTCAACTATAATATGAAAATTATATCATAATAAACAACACATTAATCATTAAACTAACAATATCCTTGTAACTTTAATTTTTAATTTTAGAATATTACGAATTCTAATATCAGAATATGAACGTAATTTAAAAATATGACACATACTTTAAGAAAATGAAAAATAATTTCAAAATATTTCACATTACTTAACTATTAATCAAGTACTATCACAATACTTCACAAAAGATATTCAAATCAAGCTGTTTTCAACAAAAAAACAGACTATCTAAAATCATATATTACATATTATATAACAAAAACGTTAGAAGCAAGTTGTTTCCAATAAAACCAGAATGTCTAAAATGATAATATGACACATATTTTCATAATATTTCACATTACCTTACAGTATGTCAAGTGCTATCACAATATTACACATTACTTTAGTGAAAGGATTAAAGCAAGTAGTTTCTAACAGAATAACATCTAATATAAAAAACCAATAAATGCATTGTCAAGTCATATGTGTATAATATCAAGTTGTCAAGTAGAAACTTATAATATTAGAATCCTTACATAGCATAATTACATATTACACATTACAAAATATTATAATAATAGACTTTAATATCAGAATATTGCACACAATTTCGAAATATTACATCTTAACAAACTAATATTAAATATGGAACATTTAGAATAACTAGAATAATAACATATCAATAAGTATTAGAAAACCCAAAATTTAATTAGGTATTATTCTATCAGAATACTCTACATGTAACTTATAATATCCTACAACATTATTTTATTAGAATATTCTAAATATAAGTTTTGAAAATAGATAACATATAACATTATTCTACTAGAATATTTTAAATATACACATTATTTTCACTTAATATATCAACTTATTTAATTGAAAACATAGAACATTATTCTATTATAATATTCTAGTTATACACTTATAAGAACAAACAACATATAATATTAGAATACTAGAATATTATACATCTATGTATTATAACATAAAACATATAATATTACCCTAACATAATATTCATAGTAATCAATTTAAAACAAATCAACTTTTACAAATTAGAATATTCTAATTGTAATATTATAGTTCTATACAAGTTACCGATCAAACTATAACATTATTTTGTAAAAATATTATATATGTACATACAACATATTTTATTCTCTTAGAATATTCTAATTTTATACATGTTTGCAGTTAGCCTATAATTTTTGATAGCAAATAACACATAACATTATTCTATTAGAATAACATACATCTCTTTTTTATAATGACAAACATAGAATATTATTTTACTATAATATTGTACATACAAACTTTAATTTTAAGCTTATCTAGTATGTGAAAGATATTACTAACATTATAAGACATTAACTACAAATTTCATGTATTATTACTTATAGCATAATTGTTCTTGAACCATAATATCATTTTATTAAACATTCATCAATCTTTAAACCTTCAACCATAACTACTGTTTACCAAAGATTCAACTGTTCATGTTGTTCAAAATATAGAAAACATAGCTGCAATTCAAAAAAAAAATGATAATCCATATTTATTAACCATTAAACACTTCTAAATATTTTATCAATTCAACAGTCGTCATTCCATTTTTTCCATTTTTGCTCCAAGTTAAGATGTTTTGCTTGATCACATTTTTCAAACTCCAAAAGAATTATTATACATGAACATTATTCCAAAAGAATTATTATACATGAACATACAACCTATAAAATTATTCTATCAGAATATTCTACATATACATAGTAAATAAGTATTATTAACATTACATATATCTATAAATTATAATATCATTTTTTTTGTAAAAAGGTCATTACATATAAATCTATAAAACCCAACAAAATTTAACACTATTCTAATAGAATGTTCGAAATGTCATTTTTTTTGAGACCATGAGACCACTTTTCTCTAGTGAAATATTCTAATATTTCAATGTTCATAAAAATATAATATATGTAATATTCTAATATTCTAATATTCTAAAGCATAGAACATTATTCAAATAAAATTATTATACATGAGCATACAACCTATAAAATTATTCTATTAGAATATTCCTCATATACACAGTAAGTAGGTTTTATTAACATTACATATATCTATAAATTCTAAAATATTATTGTAAAAGGTCGTTACATATAAATCTATAAAATCAACATTTAACATTATTCTAATAGAATATTATAAAGGTACAGAAAACCTATAACATTACTCTATTAGAATATTGTACATAAACTATAACAAAAAATGAACATTTGATCATAAAAACTATGATATTTCAGATTGGTCAAAACATAACTATTTTTTAACCATGACTATTATTCTGTGAAACATTCACTGGCCATTGAAACAACCATAGCTATTGTTCAAAACTAAAAAAAAAAATAACCAATATTCAAACGAACAAAACACTACCATGTCATTCACAATCAAAGACTTTCAAATATTCCAAAAAAAATTATTCACGTCCTTCCAGTATGTTTCTTGCATTGATCCATTCCTTCATCATTTTTAATGACCATCCTTATCAACCTTTCCCTATTCCTTTGCTTCATCAATTGCTTTCTTATGGAATTGGAATATGATTGGTCAAAGCATAACTATTTTGTATGTTTCTTATTCTGCAGAAAACCTTCTTTAGCCAAGTCAATATTTCACATTTCCACTTACTGTTCCAAAATAAATTTCCATCTGTCGCATTAAGAACACATCAGAATCGCATTAAGAACACATCAAAATAAATTTCGTTAGCTTTCAATGTGTATCAAACATTAATCCTAGCTACAGTAAATAATTTCAAAAGTATTTAACCGAAACTACAATAAAGAAGTTCATTTCTAGCCCAAGCTATAATGAATCTGCATTAAACACTAACCATAGCTACAATATAAATTTCAGAAAAGTAATTCCTAAATTAGAATAAATTCTTTAACAAGTTCCTAAAGCCTATTACAAGAGATGATTTAGAATCTACATTATGTAGAATCTAAATCTGAATCTAATATTATCAAACTAAAACATAAAGAGATGAATTCAATATGTCAGGACAGAATAACAAATTCTCAAAATGTAATTTAGTTTTGACTTATCAAAGTGAGCAGTAACATCTGGTTAATCAATAAAATAACATCTTAAATCAAATTTATGAAGTAACACCTAACTTTACAAATCATAATACCTAGAATATTAAGTTACCAAACACTATTTTACTAATATTTTTACTGGATCATCTAACTTATCAATCAAAGTAACATCTGAGTCAAATTAAGAAGTACCATATTACTTATCAAACTAGAATACTTAGAATATCAAATTATCAAAAAACATTTCACTAAATATTTACTAGATAATCCAATTACTCAAACAAAATAACATATAAAATCAATTTAGGAAGCAAGTTATGTTTGCATAACATTCTATCAGTTTCAATAACAATTTTATTGCATAAAATATGAAATCAATACAGAGTGCATTATGTCGAACACCTAGCGGGCGATCACTAAATTTACCAAACACCTAACTGACACTAGAAGTATGAAACTAATAAGATAAACCAAACAAACTAAGATCTTGAATCAAATTATAATTCAAATTCCAAGAATATCTCTACAGATTTTGTGAATAACTTCATTTATGCATAATAACATAGCTTGGATTGTAGATTTATTAACATTGAAATTGTTAACAGCCAAAAATGAGTCAATAGAATCTTTTATTACTTGATGAGAAGAATCCTTCCTCAACTAAGAATCATGAGAAGAAGTAGCAGTTGAAGGATTGGCAAAAACATGATTCAATATCAGAATATGAATAAAAACGTTTAAAATCAAAATGACAGTGAATCAAAATCGATTTTTAGGGTTTTATTGGGGGGTTGTGGAAGATCGGTGCAAAGTAGAATCAGAATGAGAAGAAATCTCATAGATGAATACATCAACTCATAATCACATACATATTATAAAATCGACAATTAAAATATTTTAACTCAAAATCATCCACAAATATAAAATCAAGAAGAAATTATGGTATTATAGTCACCTGGATTAACTCTTGATGCAAAATATGAATCCGATTCTGTAGAATGATCCATTTGTTGTAAAACTAAGCTTTGATTTCATTTGATTCATGAATGTTGATGCTCGAGAACTTGATCCGATTTTAGAATCAAAATAACAATGTTGAAATTCCGAATCAAAACGAAGTAGAAGATGTTGATGATCGAGATTGAATCAGACGAATTTTGTTGTTCGTATCGTGGTTACTTAGGGTTTTGCAGATCAAAATGAAGAAGATTGAAGAGGATAGAAAATTTTTTTACGACCTGAATGAAATAGTCAGTAAAATCCCCTTACTGCCCCTCCGCACCCTTATTCTAATCCTGAAGTTCCATTTAATTGCAAAAATGTCACCGTCTTCTTGTGCTTCCTTATTGTATAATCTGATTTTATTTTAACCTTAGATTATTCAAGATGAGTGGTCAAGATTTGGTCCCCTTGTCTCACAAAATACTATTGTCTCACATGAACCTAACCCTATATATATATATATATATATATATATATATATATATATATATATATATATATATATATATATATATATATATATATATATATATATTCGAGGTGCCCACGACATAGACGTAGACAATCTATAACGTGGAATAGTCCATTTAGTTATTAGAATTCTACTTCTTGTTCACATATGATTTCGATCTTTTAATATTTTTTGTGGTTTTCCAATACAAACTAGTCTAGTTTTTGTGCACGTCTGAATTTTTTCAAATTAAATACGTTAGACTTCTATCTTTTTTCTTAATATAACAATTAAAATACTTTTAGTACTTAATTCAAATAAAAAATAGATAAGAATGTGTCTTTGGTAAACTAACCGGTAACCGAAAAGTGTAATTTTTATTCGTATTGAATTTGCGTGTCAAAATATAATGTTGAAGCATGAACAAATGTAAAATTCTATAGTAAAATTATTAGGATGATGGTTTGGGGTAATTTGCTCGTTTGGTTTGTAATTTTTTTATTTTTATTTATTTATTTATTTTTTAATTTGGACAATCCCTAGACGTTATTTGTTGCATATTTCATCCCCATCATAGTTAAAATGATTGTTTTACTCTTATCTATTTATTTTAATATTTATTTTTGTTATTATAATTTTTTATTAACAAAATAAGGCCACCCCTAATACCTTTTATACCCACACCGTTAAAAAATTGGTACCATTGGTCCGATCCCCTCTCCCTATCTTCATAATTATCGTCTATGGTAGCTACCATGACCACCACATCTCCAATAGCCACCATGGCCACACGAATAGCTTATAATAGCTTATAACCATGGTGTTTTATACGTGATGAACCTAATGAAAATCAAACCAAATCAAAACCAAATAAAAAATTAAACATGTTTCATTGTAATCAAAACTTAACAAAATCAAAATCAAAATGTTGAAAATCAAAACATAATGAAAGTCCCGAGTCAAAATCAAAATCAAAGATAAAATTCACAACATGAAAATCCAGATGCCAAAAGAAAAATAAAAACACTATCGATTCCAAAATAAAAACCAACGACGAAAATCAAAATCAAACATGATGAATCGACCATCGATCTATGAAACCCAAATCAAAATCAAATGTGGGGTTTATGAAACGACCACGGTTTCTGGAACACACTCACTTCATACACGGTTTTTGGTAGTGGTGACACTGATTCATGAGGTATCTAAAATGATTTCCAAACAAGATTTGAATAACCATGTGAATGGGACGATGGTGACGTGTTGGCTCCGATTCACGTTATTGATGGTGGTGACGGCTCCGATTCATAAAGTTTCTATAATGGTTGTTTTGCGCCCGTTTAATAAAAGGAAACAATGGTTGATCTGATCATGAGCTTTACAGTTGGTTGATGTGCCGCCGGTAGTAAATGAACGAAGTTGTCGTCCAGCGTGGTGGGGGGTTTTCTTGATGCCGGTGTTGGTGTGACCGGCTAGAAGAGGTGATCAAGATGAAGCAACAAAGGAATAGTGGGTTTGAATGCCAGCAATGTGGGTTTGATAGATGTCTATGGTGATAGTGAAGAGAATTTGTTCACGAGAAGTGAAAAATAGGAGTAGGGGTTGGGCTAAGGATATGTTATAATGGTGGTCCATATTAATTTTATTAAATTATAATAATAAAAATAAATTTTATATTAAAAAAACTAAATACGGGTAAAAGAGTTTTTATGTTTGGTAGGAATGTAATATGCAACAAAATAAGTTTAAATGACTGTCTGAGTTAAAAAAAACAATTAGGGACCAAACACATAAATTACCCCAAACTATAGGCACCATCTGTGTAGTTTACTCAAATGTAACATCCCAATGATGAAGTACTTCTAATTTTGACCCTATAATTGAATTATATTGCATTTGGTCCCTAAGTATAAGAAAGAATGAAAAAAGGGATCCATTGTGGCATTTTGGTAAATCGAGACTTTGAGGAGTACGTTGTGCGTATGTGACAACTGTCAATTTCCAGTCAAGTCAAAGTCAACTAAAGTCAATAAGTCAAACCGGTCAACTCATCTAACCCTTGGATACTAGGGTTTTCATTTTGTTTCTTATTAAACAACTCGCACTCTTAATGCAAAGTATCACTTAGAGGTTTCATGTGTTCGGAAACTCTAAACCCTAATCAGGGTAAGTGATGAAACTACTCGATAAAACATTATTCCTTAACCCTCGGTGGCATATGACAGTCATAACAAGACTTAACGAGGTTTACGAACCTTGAATTACAGAGCCAAACACTCAAAAAGGTCTCAAAAGAAGTCTCTCTCAACCTCTTTCACTCAATCTCTTCAAGTATGTCAAATCACTCCCAAATCTCTCTCTGTATGTGAAATCTCTCCAAGTATGTCAAATCTCTCTCAAAACCCCTTGTGATTTAATTTTAATCATTTGGGGCATCCCAACACTTGAATTGGTGAAAAACCACTCGAAACGCGAAGATTTCTTGGAAAATTAGCCTTTTGGACCGAAGTCCCTCTATAAGGACCAAGCTCTCCTTGAGCCAAGGTCCCAAGAAGCAAGGCCGCAACCATCTAACCGCAGCCACCGAGCCGAAGTCTTCGAGCCGCAGTCGCCAAGCCGCACCAGACCCTCGCTTCGGACCCTCCTCGGACCGCAGTCCCTTCCCTTCGGATCCACTTCAGCGACCAAGTCCTCCCTCCGGTTCCAAGGCTGCTGATGACCCAACCCTCGTCAGACTTCGGATCCTCCTATTTTCTACCCGGTTGTCGACCACGACTTTGTTTTAAGCCCGTTTTTAATTATTTTAACGGGGGATTTTCACCCAAACTCATATTTTGACATATGAGGTCCCATATATTCATAAATTCAACATATTTTTAAGGAAATCCTTAATTAATAATAAAATCCATAAAGCAAGATCTTGTGGTGGAGTGTTGACTTTGCCAAAGTGTTAGACACAAGCAACCACCCCCATACCCACTCCATGACTAACCCACACGCCTCCCCAACATACTTGGTCTTTCAAGAGTACTTTCCCCACCATTTGACTAGCCACACTCTTAGTCAAGGGCTGAAAACTCACCCTCTCTCCTCATTCTCACTCATTTCTCTCATTTCCACCAAAGATCAAACACATCTTTTCTCTCAAATTCTCTCACACAATTTCGAGATTTCCAAGGCATTTTTCAAGATTTCCTTCTACATTTGGTAAGTATCATCACCCTTCATATGGTTATTACACTTCCTTTTACTCAAATCATTGATTCCTTACACAAACTCCATCATGTTTTGGTTAGATTCTCGAATCTTCAAGCAATCCTCCAAGTGTTCTTGAGTTGAACACTTCTCTTTTTCAACATCCATCCACTGAAATCACATAAGGTGAGTTCATACCCCTATCTTTTCATGTTTTCTTAAGTTTTAAAGGGGGGGGGGGGGGAATACAAGTTAAAACACCAAGAACACAACTAAACTTTTCCAACAGCTTTCATCAAGAAAGTTTAACTCCATTTACGGACTGTTTTGGTCAACTTAAACATTTTAGTTTTCAAAACTGTATTAGATGAAAATAGCTCAGGTTTATACCTTTAAAATGACTACTTGCACATCTCCATACGATTTTTTTTACGATTTATGGTGATTTTTACAAAACAACCTATCATTTCAAGAACAAATCCGGACCAGTCTGTGAATATGGACATTTTAACCCAAGTTAAAGACTTCCAAAAATCATAATAAAAATTATGGATAAACTAGACACATTTTATGAACTCTCAGAATTTACAGATTCAGTTTTTAACTTCGTATGATTTTTCTAAAACAGTGGAGAAAGGTTAAAAACTAGTTAACGGCTTATAACTTTCATAACACTTTGTATTATGTTGAGCAAAGTGTATAACCATACGTACTAAATATTGAATGTATTTACTTAGTTTGTCATTATAAACTGAAATTTAGTCATTCATGATAGGGATTCTTCATTCATTTAAAATACATCAATAAGCTATAATAAGCATAGTATATGGATTTTTACTACATGAGAAAGGTTTTACTCTCAAAACGAATGAGTTTTTTCATATACTACCTAATAGTAATAGTTTATGGACTCATAGCATTAATGTATTTTCATAAAAGGAGTTCTTTACATTACAAACATTTTGAATAAACTATAATAGGTATAGTTTATGTATCATTCCTTTTTAAACTTATTTACCAAAGGTTTTCAGCTTAGTTCATGTAAATTTGTTAATGAATAAATTTGTGAGACATTCCCTTCGTGTTACCTTCATGGTAACAAAGTCAAAAGTCCTGTAAATTATAACCAGAGTCTCTTTTAGGGAGAGCGTGATAGTTGTGTATAGATCTATATTGGGTCTGACAAACCCGCACCTGAGCTGCTTGCAACAGCTAGATCGGCAGGTCTGAGGTGACAAGTGTCATTTCACGTGCGACGCCTGAAGAACGTCGTATTACGAGGCAATTTGAGTCTAGCATGGTTATAATAACTCACATGTGGTATTAGCAAATCATAAGATTTACAGGTTCTACTTTTATATTAGCGAGTTATGTCGATTTAACTCACAGGAATTACCTTAATTATGGAAAAATACTTGTACACTTTCATATCAAAAAGGGTTTTATGCCGATTTAAAATAACTTTCATATCTTTAAGTATGTGAAATACTTGCTTACTTTCGATCCTGGTATTTAGGACTACCTAACTCTTATACGGAAAATATTGGATTTTCTTTTGAAACATATTTCTGTTAAAACTACATTCATATAGAAATTTTAGGCTTCGCCTATAATTGCTAAGTGTATATGATAGAGTTATATAAGAATCTATTCATAATCGACTTAGAATTGGTGGGCCTGCCTTTCTTCCTGTTCCTTGTTTTGTTGTGGATCTAGGGCAGACCCATTATATTCGACAGTTTATTTAATTTAAATCTTATATAACTTATATACACTGAGTGATTATAAAAGGAATCTACGGGACTTTCTAGGGTTCATTATCGCATAACATAGAAGCATTCATTTCACACTTGATGAAGAAAATATTGGATTTTCTGGAAACATACTTTGTCGCTTTTACAAAGAAAACGGTTTCTTTCTCAAACAAAACTCTTTTGAACTCACCAACTTAATCGTTGACACTTTTTCAAAACTACTTATATTATCAGGAAATCAGTGAAACAGGAAAACCAATAGCATTTTGAGGATGGGACGATAAATCGTCAAACAGTTCATTTTGTCATCATAATGTAATTGATTTTGAAACATTTAAACTTACTATGATGTAACTTTTTCAATTATATTTATGATGGTTGTATTTACTTTGAGCACTATTATATTCGTTGTTGTGATACTATACATGAAGTCCTCCACCCCCGAACGTTTTCACCATCCTTGGTTTGGGGGTGTGACAGATTGGTATCAGAGCATTTTTTATAGTGAACTATGTATATCGAACCACATAAGATATACAAACTATAAATGTATTGGGACTAAGGTCTCTAATTTAACATTTTCAAATGACTATACTTTTAGAAATAATTAGTTTCTTGTTAAAAGTATACATGCATGCATACATACTAAGGTCAACATAATTCTAGAACAAAACAAAAGTAATGATTGTTGAATGGCACAAGTAGGCTTGGGGATGTATAGTCAGGTCTGGGAATGACATAGCCTGATCAACTATGTCTGACCCAGAAGTGATTAGCATATGCGCGGGAATGGTTGTGGTGTTGCAACAAGTCTAAAAACTTACCAATTCTCTCTACAAAGAAACATTGAAAACATAAGACAAACATTAAAATACTATAGGGGTATTTTGTGATACTATAACCAACTTATGTGAAAACTAAAGACCCCTATTAGTAGGTCTATAATGACTGAGTGCATACACTAAGGTTATACATAATTGAAGATAGTATAGACTCAGAATCTATGACTATTGCCCTACTTCATGTTCCTTGTTTGGTTGTGGACTTAGAGTAGAGTCATTTATTCGAAGGTCTATTTTATCTCAGATTATGTATAATTGGTATGCACTATGTGATTATAGACGTGACTGATAGGGATCACCCCTATAAGTAATTATAGGATTAGACGTCTATTAATTATCTATTCTACCCCTATTCTCGCACAAACAACATGGCGGGAGCTAAACTACCAGGAGACCCTATTCTTCTCAATCAGGAAAAGGATTGTTGGAAACAGAGAGAACTTCGAATAGGATACTTAAGAAGTAATAGAGGAAGACCCCAACGAGACTTCCATGGTCGGACACCTTAATGAGCCATAGATTTACAAAGACGGAGTTAGGAACTAGGTCGACACCCTCCATGTGGTATGGATGGTGTTTTTACAACCTCAACAAAGGAAGAGTACCAACACGAGCATCGGTAAGCCGAATAATGGAGATCGGCGCTACCACCGAGATCACTGCAATTCGCCTTGGACGCTTGGATGGAGGCCATGAACAGATCAGAAACCGCATCAAAACCTTTGGAAGGAAGTGACCGCAACTCGAGCCGAGATTAGAGAGTACCCAGAACTTCAAACAACGTTAGAGAAAAGAGCATGATCACAGCGGAACATCAAATGACAAAAGCCATGGCAGGAGTTAGGTCGATGCAGGCTTTCATGCCTTCATCCTATGGCCACGAAACATCACCCACCGCGAGTAGTGTGTACACTACTGACGAATCGATAAAGACACGAACTACTAGAGTACGTTTAAACACTACCCCTCACATGCATGAGCTCGACCCTTCAAATTTAGAGTCTACGCCGTTCAAGAGGGTCGTGTCAGTTTTGAAATTTTTCTGTACCATAATGTAACGTGGACCTTCTATAAGGTCAAACTTTCCAAAAATTTATGTACTAAACTATATAAATGAACTTATCATACGTTTTAATTCAATGGGAGTTTACCGAATATTTCATAACCGAGTATTACAGATGAATCGCTTATGGTGCCTCTAAGATTGCTTAATGTATACCCCCAGGTTAGGTATAATTAAGAGACGAATGACTTAGAAATGGTGAGTCCGCCTTTGGTCCTGTTCCTTGTTTGGTTGTGGGCCTAGGGCAGACTCATTAAGTTCAACGGCCTATTGGACCTTAATTATACACAACTGGTATATGCCAAATGATATTGGGAGTGGATCAGGCGTGTAACAAGATTACAAGATTTCATTTGAGTCATTACTACTAAATTCATAAGTTTATTTATATAGACCTCTACTATGAATTGATTGCCACTTTCGAACAACAGGGAAATGCTATACTTGAAAACTAAAATCCTAGTTTTACGACGCATGACTAATAACAATTACTAAAAGACATATACCCATTTCGTCTCTGAAATTCTATAACAGAAAGATGCCGCCTCGTAGGTCTGCTAGACGCACTGGCAGAACGTAAACAAATCCGCCACTGCCACCTCCCCAATATGACCCTGTCATGTTCCAAGTTGCGGTTACAGCCGCAGTAGCAGCTGTTATGTCCCAAATCAACACTGACGGTACTAGAAGAACAGGGAGTGGTATTAATAACTCCACTCAAGGAGAAAGCCAAGGTCGCTCGAGAGAGTGTTCCTTTAAGGACTTCACCAATGGAAAGCCTGATTCTTTCAATGGAAGTGGGGGAGTCATCGCACTGATGCAATGGTTCGAGAAGACCGAATCGGTCTTCAAAATTTGTGCATGCCCCGAAGCAAGCTAGGTCAAATTTGCAGCTTGCACTTTCTCTAGCCGAGCCCTTACTTGGTGGAACAGTCACCTTAAGTCACCGACGCTTGCAGTGGCTAACACGCTAAGCTGGGAAGACTTAAAGATGATGATGCTGAAAGAGTACTGTCCAAGGGGCAAAGTGCAAAAACTAGAGCAAGAACTATGGAATCTTAAAATGACAGCCTATGACCTTGCGACTTACACTGACCAATTCTGTGATCTAGCACTCATTTGTATCGGGATGGTCACTCCTGTGGAAAAGAAGGTGGAATGATACCTCTGGGGATTGTCTCCCCAAATTCAAAATAACTTGTTGGCTTCAAGACCAGATACCTTTGACAGTGCCAAGGAGTTGGCATAACAACTCATCAACCATAGATCCAGCCATGACACTGTAACAACCACCCCTGAGCAAGATGGAGGGAGAAGCAACAAGAGGAAGTCCTGGAACAACAAGAAGGACCAACCAGCCCAGGACTCCACCAAGAAGCAACAGACTGTTGCTGTTAAGGCTGCCACAACTCCTGCCACTCCATCACCCATAAATCGATACGCTGGAACCCTCCCAAACTGCAACAAGTGTAACTTCCATCATACTGGGGTTTGCCGGGAGATGCATTGAAAGAATTGCAACAGAAAGGGGCACACTATCCGTTTCTGTAGAGCACCGGCACAACCCATCAAACAGGTCCCCGACATTGGATCCATCCTAACTTGTTACGAGTGCAGTGAAGTAGGACACTTTAAGAGAGACTGTCCAAAGACAATGAATGGTGGTGACGGTGGAAGGGTGCTTATGATCACCGCAGGAGAAACTCCCCCGGAACCACCCGTGAATAGTGGTACATGCTTCTAACCGCCACATGTAGGCATTAAATCCTTGCTAAGACTAGTGTCAACTTAGAGTTTATCTGTTGGATTAGTTTCTAAGCCCATAACCATAATTGTCAAGTACTTGACCCAATTGTGCATGGTCCTTTTGGGTTGCCTTCACCAGAGCAACTTGACTGGAGAAATAATAGAGAAAGAGGTTATTATGATTTATTAATATGTTATAAGAATAATATATTAAAAGAGAAATCATATTTGTTTAATTAATATTGGTCAATAATTAATTAAGAATTAATTTAGTGATCAAGTGTAATTAATTAAACTAGAGGGGCTGAATTGTAATTATGTGATAGTTACAAAATATGGTAATGGTTATCCTTGATATGGGTTGGATGAATTCAAGGGATAAGATATCCTTAGAATCGTCCAAAGGATAAGGATAAGGGTTTTCAAGGCTTATCTTATGGTTACTTGGTGGGCAAGCAACTAGATAAGGATAAGGACTAAAACCCTAATCTCTACACCTATATAAAGACCCCTAAGGCCATAAGAATTCGTCCATGCCTTGTCTAGGGTTCCTAGGGACGAATTTCATACCTCTTCTCTCTCTCTCTCTCTCTCTCTCTCTCTCTTTTGCCTCTCCATTTGCTCTTGGTGTTTGTGAGCCATTAGAGGTACTACACTTGTGGTACTTGCTTTCAAAGACAAGAAGATTCAAGATTTAAGTTGTTATTACAATATAACAACAAGAGGTATGTATTTCATCTTTCCTTGTGGATTTCAAAATTCCTAGAAGCATATTAGGTTTTCTATATGTGTTCATAATGTTGTGTATAACTAATAGTGATAACATAGATCCAATTCTAGGGTTGCATGCACACATAGGATTGTTTGTATAAAACCCATCAGTGGTATCAGAGCCTTTGGTTAACTTGTTTTCAATTAGTATTATACAATTGTATGAACTTGACATATTAGGGTTTATAGCCAATAAACCCTAGGAGGCAAGAAATTTCGAGATTAGGGTTTTCAAATCCTTTCCTTAAGCCTCAAGATTTCGAAATCTAGGGTTTGAAAACCACCATGATTTTTGAAATTAGCCTCCTCCCCAAGTTAAGATCCTAAATTTTAGGGATTTGGATTATCCTATATCTTGTAATTATCCTTTAATGGTTATATATGGTAATTAAAGATTTTGAATTATCCTATCCAATGATTTTCGAATTTTAGAGGGATTAAAAGGATTAGGATAAATTAATTGTTTAATTGGTAATTATCCTTTTTGATTAGATAATCCCTTATGATTTAATAATTTAAATTAATAGTTTAATTCAAGATAATTATTAAATCAAGAGTTTTAATATTTAAAATTTTAATTTAAATAGTATTAAATTTCGAAAAATTTAATGTGAGACTAAAACCTAATTGTTTTGAAAAGTTTCAAAACTTGCCCTCAAGTTTTGGAATTTAAATTGTTTGATTAAAAGGTTTAATTTTGAAAAAGTATAAATTCTAAAACCCTAATTTTGAAAAGTTCAAATTACACCCTTATGGTTTTATTAAATTAATTAACTGTATAATTAAAAGAGAGTTAATAAATCCATAATGATATGGTTTGTATTTAATTAAATTAAAAGTGTAATTTATAAAATTAAACCACCTTGTATTATAAAAGTGTAAAATACACCCTTATATTGTGTATAACATTAAAAGTCTAATATTATATATGTATAACTTAAATGCTAGTCTTACCGTAAGTAGGCCTCATTCACGAAGCCGTCTATAAGGGGGTATAAGGTTATGGCCTATAAAATGGCCGTTTAATGGGTGTCCACTCTCACCCACCGCTTCCTTGATTGGTGGAGGGTCGTTAGCCGAATGGGTAGGATAGGGAAAACCCTTTCCATTAAAAGTATAATGAAGTATAAAGTAACTAAATGTTTTTACAAAATTCTCAATCTTAGTTACTTTAGGCAAAAGTGAATTGATGCAATTCCATGAAATTACACTTTGTGCCCTTGCGAAGACGTTAGTGGAGCGCGTGTGGTTAACCGGCACACTAAATGGTTCTAAGCAAAGATAGCAAATGGTGACTCATTGTTTGTCATAGTTCAGTGGAGTGTGTTTGGTTAACCGGCACATCGAATAGGTGACTGTAACATTGGGGGCACCATGTAAGTTTGCATGGTTATTCATACCCTGTTTTGTGATCCTCGGCATCCCAGTCACAAATCAAGGGGCATATCGAGATTTAAACATGTCATTGAAAAGTTTAATGAATCTCAAAAGATCTAGGAATTTTCAATAGATTTAAAACTTAAATTTCTTTTTTTCGTTTTTCATGGTGGAAATTAGTGAATCGTCATTCACTTACCTTCAAATGTTCTACAATTTGGGTTACGACATCCCTCTCCCAAGTTGTAGAGTATTGTGTTGGGTCCTAGCCTTAATATCTCATTTGGGTGATTTATTAAGGATTCAATCAATCAACTAACTTGAATTTTTCTCCCTTTTTGTAGATGTCAAAGTATGACAACTATGGTCTTCCCAAATCCCGTGAAACAAGCTTTTCACATGAAGATGATATTCCACGATTCGATCGGGGAACAAGAGATCATGCTTCACTTCCTCCACCTCCTATTATTCTACCTAACCCTCAAGTTCAAAATATTGAAAAGTTCAAACTCACTCAAGCCCTTTTGGCAAGTAAACATGAAGAAGGAAAGTCAGTGTGTGCACACGTCCTAGAGATGAAGTCACACATTGATAGGTTAAAAATGTTGGGATCTATTGTCTGTGAGGAGCTGGCTGTTGACTGGGTCCTTTAGTCACTTCCTGACTCATATAGTGAGTTCGTAAGAGAGTACTATATGATGAACCACGACGTAACCCTCATCGATCTCACCTATATGCTTATTGCTGCTGAATCAGCGATGATTTGGGGCACTGAAAAAGTGAAGTTGATTGGTGAATCTGCCTTCCAGACCTCTATGGATATAGGCAATGGCAACGAAAGGCATGCCATGATCGAAAAGTTTGATTATAAGTGAAAGGCAAAATCAGAAGTAGTTCCGTGTGCTGTTCCAAAATAGTCAATTTGCTTTTATTGCCAAGAGAAGGGGCATTGGAGACGAACCTCCCCTATTTACCTAAGAGATCTAAGAGATGAGAGAGTCAAAACGTATGGCTCTACTTTAGGTAAAATCCATTAAGTAACTCTTTTAAGTTCCTATTCTAGATTCTTAATACATGATGTGATAAGATTACATTTTGATGTTTTATAGGATCAAAGAAAAGAGAGGAAGCTTAAAGGAAGAAGTGAGTGGAAACTAATCGTGAAGAAATGGATTTCGATCGCATTACTTGAAGATTAGAATCTTGAGCTACTACTTGGAGTTAGAATAAGATTGCTAAGAAATATGTATTAACATAGTTTTTCAATTAAATTGCATTATAAGGACAAATTTTTCCGCAAGAAAATAACTTTTGATTTTATATTTATCCTTGCAATGGCTTGTATGAAAAATTGATGTTTGTAAGTTTCTATTATTAGCAATAATGGATTTGATTCTTAATTGTATTATTTGTGGAAAGGTCAAGAATTTACCAAATAGGGAAAGTTTCTCATTGCCCAAGTTTCAATTGGATAGAAACTTGGAATCATACAACTTGATTGCATGATGAATGAGAAATTTCATATTTGGAAATTTAGACAAATTCTTTGACAAAGTGTCAAGTGAAGGACTAGGAGATCGAGTACACAAAGTTGTGTGTTGATCAAATCCACCACAATAGTAACAAAGATATTCGTCATGATTTACTAAGGTTAAGTAAATATGATTATACTTATGAGATTAAGTGTAATTCTGAATTGATTGAAAAAGTTTCAATCAATAGCTGAACGAATAAGAAGAATCAAGTAGGCAGAAAGATAAAAGTTTCTCTATTCTAAGAAGAAGGTAGAGTACCTTTTATTATGTTTTATGATATGTCTTAATGATGAAGAACCATATCTCAATTAATCCTCTAAGTGAGTCTTAGTGTAATTGTATGTCTAAGAAGAGGAATCAAGAATTGAAGAAATAGTTAAATCAAGAAGCAAATCATACTTCGTTCCAAAAACAAGTCTTAGAGTTAAGATTGTAACATTGAGTGACAAGTCTTAAGAAGGTTTATAACATTCATCAAATGTGGAAAGTTGTGATGTCTTGGATAAGACAAAGACCAACTAGGACCAATTTTGTGAAGTGTTTTGTCTTGATAAAAGCTACACTAACTCTTGAATATTTGTCTGTCGAGAAATTTTTATTGACAAGAGAATCTTATATGTCAAGGAGTCAGTGGGAGTCTTAATGGTCTTGAAAGGTTTAAAGAACAAATCAAGAATAAACCTTATCAATCATCCCTAGCACACGACTTGAGGTTTACAACCTATCGTGTTGACACTAATTTTGTTTCTATGCCATTCCAATTGAGTTAATTATGCATGTGAGTTCTACGAGTTCTCAATGGATTGTATAGGGGCAAGACACCTTGTTCAATGGAAAGTACATTGAAATGAAGGGGTGGGCTGCTGAATAACTTGGAAGTAATGGTGGGACCCTTGATGGCAAGAAATTAAGAAGAACAAGCTCTATCCATAAGAGTTTGGATTTGTCAATGACATTATCTTGTGATTATGGTTATGACGAATTCACATGGATGCGAACGTATACACCACAAAAATCTAAGTGTCATAAGGTTTCTCTCATTCATGAAAATGATTGTGAGGAAACGCTTTCACTAAGAGAGATTTTGAAGATAGTATTATGTAATTTGGGTTTCTCAAATTCAACTATGATTATGGCATACCTCTTCATAGTTCGAATTGTGGGAAATGGCAAATGTGTCTGAACATTTTTTAGACTTATTGATATGAGTCCTAGAATCGTTTAGACATATACATATGAGCTGTCCAAGGAAAAGTGTATGATTTTGAGAAGCTTAGATAAAGTCTTATCAAAGCATCTAGTATTAGAAATATGAACTTAAGAAATTGTTTTCTAGAAGTTTAGCTGATTTCTGAATAAATGTCGAAGCTAATGGGAGCATAAGTGTTATTTCAAATCTAAAGGCTTAGATTGTGGAATGTTAATAAATTTAGTCAAGGATATATAGTGTGTTCTCAAATTTCGATTATGATTAAGGTATTCCTCTTCATAGTTCGAATAGTGAGAACGTGACACATAAAATATTATGACAGAAGATTGATAAAGTATCATATCTTTATGTAAGACATTATGCATCATATCCCATACACTTCGGGTATAGGAATAATTGCATATGCTATAATATTTGACCATTCTAAAATTTTCCAAATGTCTAGTGCATTAAGAAGGAAAAAGGACAAGAATCGGTTTTGACTAAGATAATTAAACAACTATCAAAGGACGAGTTAAAGTTTGTTGAGGATTGGTCGCTTGTGAGTAGTTGGAAGTATGGTATTGAATGGACCATATCGACATTATTATGAATAGATAAGATTCTATTAAGAATGAGTTGTCATATGGTAAATATGGAAATGTTTCCATAATTGGGAGATGGAAATTAAGAATTTGTGTCCAGATTAGAAAATTTTATGCAAAAGGATGTTCAAAGGAATGTACTTTGAGTGAGAGGCATCACATCTATAGAATTGTTCTGTAACAATTTTTGATATAGTACCTTGTGATTTCGTTGGCCGAGTCTTTGTGATTTTAGTGCCGTGACTTCACAAGAGGATCATTGCATAAAATATTAGAATTTGGCATATTCTAAAAGGTGGCAAGAATTTGGTATTCTTACACTAATTATAAGGATTGGGGATTGTGAAATGAGTTGCATTTGAAAAGGTTCAATTGATCTATTTCACAAAGTATGGACCATAGGAAACCAAAGTGTGCATGCTTGGAGCATGGGACAATTGTGGTTATGATTCGAGTTATAAAGTTGAAACATTAAACAATGGATAATGAGTAATCGATATGGTGATAAATAAAAGGTGTTTTATTTATACTCAAAGGTTTGGTACCATATAGGATTAGTATTATTCTCGTGTTTCACTTTGCATGTTTTGACTTCCTGAATAATTAATTATTTCAGAATAATCAAATTATTCGAATGGTCCACAGTCGTTCATATGTTGGAAGTAGGTATGAAAGAAGATTTTCATGAATTGATTTATGGATTGTCTAAATTGTATTGGACATAGCAAAGGTTTGCTGCAATGTTCATGAGTGCTTATGAATATGATTTTGAGCATTGGATTAAACCCACGCTCATTTGGATCGCTTCATGGATTTTATCGCGAGCGATTGGTGAGACGGTAATATCTTGTATTCTTGAAACCAAGATGTGTGAGTTGTATCTTACGAATTGGTTGCACATTGATAATATGTAAACGCGCCAGTAACTTGGTTTTATAAAACTTATTGTTGTGTGTGATTTGGTAAGTGAGTGCAAGCAAGCATTGAGTCGAAGTTTATCCATTCCTTTTACCCAAAGTGGGATAAAATCGATATATGTGGGCCCCTCGATGATTTAGTGATGACAAACGTAAATGCTCGGCTGGGCTAGAGCTAATTTGATTTGTTCAATTAGTCAGTCTTTGTAAATCGAAAATCGGGAAACAACACATAGATTGAGAGAATGATTTTAATCCATGTCTCACATCTATACGATATCTAGAATGGAGGAATATATGATCCCTTATCTAAAGGATAGGTTACTGATAAGATCAGAAATCGACAGCGTCTTTGAGAGCTATGATTGCTAATCAGGTAGTACTTACTATTATAGTTACTAGACTTATCCAAGTGGGAGACTGTTGGATTAGTGTCTAAGCTCGTAACCATATTTGTCAAGTACTTGACCCAATTGTGCATGGTCCTTTTGGGTTGCCTTTACCAGAGCAACTTGACTGGAGAAATAATAGAGAAAGAGGTTATTATGATTTATTAATATGTTATAAGAATAATATATTAAAGGAGAAATCATATTTGTTTAATTAATATTGGTCAATAATTAATTAAGAATTAATTTAGTGATCAAGTGTAATTAATTAAACTAGAGGGGCTGAATTGTAATTATGTGATAGTTACAAAATATGGTAATGGTTATCCTTGATATGGGTTGGATGAATTCAAGGGATAAGATATCCTTAAAATCGTCCAAAGGATAAGGATAAGGGTTTTCAAGGCTTATCTTATGGTTACTTGGTGGGCAAGCAACTAGATAAGGATAAGGACTAAAACCCTAATCTCTACACCTATATAAAGACCCCTAAGGCCATAAGAATTCGTCCATGCCTTGTCTAGGGTTCCTAGGGACGAATTTCATACCTCTTCTCTCTCTCTCTCTCTCTCTCTCTCTCTTTTGCCTCTCCATTTGCTCTTGGTGTTTGTGAGCCATTAGACATACTACACTTGTGATACTTGCTTTCAAAGACAAGAAGATTCAAGATTTAAGTTGTTATTACAATATAACAACAAGAGGTATGTATTTCATCTTTCCTTGTGGATTTCGAAATTCCTAGAAGCATATTAGGGTTTCTATATGTGTTCATAATGTTTTGTATAACTAATAGTGATAACATAGATCCAATTCTAGGGTTGCATGCACACATAGGATTGTTTGTATAAAACCCATCAGCAACCATAGATCTAGAGAACATGACAAATCCAAGTAAGTCTTATCACGTATATAAAAACATAGGGTTTTTACTAGCGAATCTATGATGGCTATTGTAAACATTATGGTCATATATCATTAAGATTCTAAGGACTTAGATTGTATAATTCTGCTTGATTTCCTGTTCCTTGTTTGGTTGTGGGCTTAAGGCAGAGTCACTCATTCGCCTGCCCTTGCAACCTTAATGATATACGACTAGTTTACACCAAGCGATTATATGGGAACTGGTAGGGCTTATACTACCAAACTTGTCATTAATTGTCAAAAACCTTTTTGTGCTAATACTCACTAACTACAACCTGAAGAATTCATAGTGGTAATACCAAGTATAAAGCGGAGAGCATAAAGGCACACACAGAACACTCTATCATTCCAAAACAATAAACTCCTTTTACAATAAGACATTCCAAGGTCGTTATTTCACATCAGGCGGATTAGTCCCCGCCGTACCAATTTCTTATACACCGAAAAGTACCCACATCTCTTCCCGAACTCTTGAACCCCCAATCAAAATGAAAATTTCGGGACGAAATTCCCTCTAACGGGGGGATGATGTGACAACTGTCAATTTCCAGTCAAGTCAAAGTCAACTAAAGTCAACAAGTCAAACCGGTCAACTCATCTAACCCTTGGATACTAGGGTTTTCATTTTGTTTCTTATTAAACAACTCGCACTCTTAATGAAAAGTATCACTTAGAGTTTTCATGTGTTCGGAAACTCTAAACCCTAATCAGGGCAAGTGATGAAACTACTCGATAAAACATTATTCCTTAACCTTCGAGGGCATATAATAGTCATAATAAGACTTAACGAGGTTTACGAACCTTGAATTACAGAGCAAAACACTCAAAAAGGTCTTATAAGAAGTCTCTCTTAACCTCTTTCACTTAATCTCTTCAAGTATGTCAAATCTCTCCCAAATTTCTCCAAGAATGTCAGATCTCTCCCAAATCTCTCCAAGAATGTGGAATCTCTTCCAAATCTCTCTCCGTATGTGAAATCTCTTCAAGTACGTCAAATCTCTCCCAAATCTCTCTAAGATGTCAAATCTCTCACAAAATGTGGAATCTCTCCCAAATCTCTCTCCGAATGTGAAATCTCTTCAAGTATGTAAAATCTCTCCCGAATCTCTCTTTGTATGTGAAATCTCTCCATGTATGTCAAATCTCTCCCAAATCTCTCTCAAAACCCCTTGTGATTTATTTTAATCATTTGGGGCATCCCGACACTTGACTTGGTGAACACCCACTCGAAACGGGAAGATTCCTTGGAAAATTAGCCTTTTGGACCGAATTCCCTCTATGAGGACCAAGCTCTCCTTGAGCCGAGCTCCCAAGAAGCAAAGCCACAGCCATCTAACCGCAGCCGTCTGACCGCAGCCACCGAGCCGAAGTCTCTGAGCCGCAATCGCCAAGCCGCACCAGACCCTTGCTTCGGACCCTCCTCGGACCGTAGTCCCTTCCCTTCGGATCCACTTCAGCGACCAAGTCCTCCCTCCGGTTCCAAGGATGCTGATGACCCAACCCTCGTAAGACTTCGGATCCTGCTCTTTTCTACCCGGTTTTCGACCACGACTTCGTTTTAAGCCCGTTTTTAATTATTTTAACGGGAGCTTTTCACCCAAACTCATATTTTGACATATGAGGTCCCATATATTCATAAATTCAACATATTTTTAAGGAAATCCTTAATTAATAATAAAATCCATAAAGCAAGATCTTGTGGTGGAGTGTTGACTTTGCCATAGTGTTAGACACAAGCAACCACCCCCATACCCACTCTATGACTAACCCACACCCCTCCCCACCATACCTGGTCATTCAAGAGTACTTTCCCCACCATTTGACCAGCCATAGTCAAGGGCTGAAAACTCACCCTCTCTCCTCATTCTCACTCATTTCTCTTATTTCCACCAAAGATTAAACACATCTTTTCTCTCAAATTCTCTCAAACAATTTCGAGATTTCCAAGGCATTTTTCAAGCTTTCCTTCTACATTTGGTAAGTATCATCACCCTTCATATGGTTATTACACTTCCTTTTACTCAAATCATTGATTCCTTACACAAACTACATCATGTTTGGGTTAGATTCTCGAATCTTCAAGCAATCCTCCAAGTGTTCTTGACTTGACCACTTCTCTTCTTCAACATCCATCCACTGAAATCACATAAGGTGAGTTCATACCCCTATCTTTTCGTGTTTTCTTAAGTTTTAAAGGGGGGGGGGGGGGGAATACAAGTTAAAACACCAAGAACACAATTAAACTTTTCCAACAGCTTTCATCAAGAAAGTTTAACTCCATTTACGGACTGTTTTGGTCAACTTAAACATTTTAGTTTTCAAAACTGTATTAGGTGAAAATAGTTCAGTTTTATACCTTTAAAATGACTACTTGCACATATCCATACGATTTTTCTACGATTTATGGTGATTTTTAAAAAACAGGCTATCATTTCAAGAACAAATCCGGACCAGTCTGTGAATATGGACATTTTAACCCAAGTTAAAGATTTCCAAACTGTATTAGATGAAAATAGTTCAGGTTTATACCTTAAGTATGGAAAAATGCTTGTACACTTTCATATCAAAAAGGGTTTTATGCCGATTTAAAATCACTTTCATATCTTTAAGTATGGGAAATACTTGTTTACTTTCGGTCCTAGTATTTAGGACTACCTAACTCTTATTAGGAAAATATTGGATTTTCTTTGGAAACATATTTCTGTTAAAACTACATTCATCTAGAATTTTTAGGCTTCAGCTATAATTGCTAAGTGTATATGCTAGAGTTATATAAGAATCTATTTATAATCGACTTAGAATTGGTGGGCCCGCCTTTCTTCCTGTTCCTTGTTTGGTTGTGGATATAGGGCAGACCCATTATATTCGACGGTTTATTTAATTTAAATCTTATATAACTTATATACATTGAGTGATTATAGAAGGAATCTACGGGTCTTTCTAGGGTTCATTATCGCATAACATAGAAGCATTCATTTCACTCTTGATGAAGAAAATATTGGATTTTCTGGAAACATACTTTGTCGCTTTTACAAAGAAAACGGTTTCTTTCTCAAACAAAACTCTTATGAACTCACCAACTTAGTCGTTGACACTTTTTCAAAACTACTTATATTATCAGGAAACCAGTGAAACAGGAAAACCAATAGCATTTTGAGGATGGGACGATAAATCGTCAAACAGTTCATTTTTTCATCATAATGTAATTGATTTTGAAACATGTAAACTTACTATGATGTAACTTTTTCAATTATATTTATGATGGTTGTATTACTTTGAGCACTATTATATTCGTTGTTGTGATACTATACATGAAGTCCTCCACCCCCGAACGTTTCTGCCATCCTTGGTTTGGGGGTGTGACAGCGTTCGTGTGTACGCTAAGCGTACTAAGGCACGCCTTAGTACGCTGGGCGTACACCTCATATGCCAGGCGTATGTGGAAATCATGAAATGCTAATTTTTTTAGGGTTTGACTCATATTTAAACCCCATTATAGCCTCATTTCCCTTCACTTCATCAACCTACATTCTCTTAGAACGTTTTTGCAACCCTAATATATCTTCTGAAGCATTTCTAAGCTTGAGTGTGTGTGTTTTGTGCTTTTGAAGAAGAAGGAAGGAAAGAGAGACCATGTTGGAGAAGTGAAGCTCTTTAGATCCAGAATCACACTACCTTTTGACATCATTTGGAGGTATAAAGTTCTGAACTTGGTGAAGTTTCTTTTAGATCTTGTTTTGGGCTTGGTTTTAGGTCCTTTTGTCCCAAATGTGGTGTCTCATGAGCATAGAATGTTCATGAACCAATAAGCCGTCCTTTCGGACCTTTGCAAGGGTCTTGAGTCATAAAAATGAGTTACAAATGGTTTGTTTTGCTCCATGCATCATTTTGAAGGTCTTAGTGCATTAAGATGTTGAGTTTTGGTGTTTGAAGCACTTATTGGATTTGCAAGGTCATAAAGTTATAAAATTTATGACTCCTTATGATATTTTTTCCGTGGATATGCAATTGGACGCATTAAGTCGAAGTATTAAGCTCTTAATATGAAAAGAGAAAATCCTGTGAGTACGCCGTGTGTACCTATATTTACACCGAGTGTACTCAGTCAGCCACCCCGTTTCCAGTCAACGCGAGTACGCCCTGCGTACGCTCATTGGGTCTACTCGATTGAGTTGATTCGGTTGGGTTGACTCGAATGGGTTGACTCAGTTGACTTTGACCAAGTTTGACCAAGGGGTATTTTGGGTATTTTGAATGGTGTTTGAGAATTGGTCATTTGAATGAATAGGCGATGGTTAGAGCTGAGATTTCAGAGTTGGGACGTTGTCAGCTATTGTTCTTTCTGTAAGGTGAGTTTTCCTTACTGTACTTACGGGTCGAAGGCACCAAGGCCGATGTAACACCCGAAATCAGAAAGTTCAAGAAAGGAAAGGAAAACCATAAGTTAAAGAGGGTCGACTCGTCGAGTCCGGGGAGGAACTCGGTGAGTCGGAGCGGGATCCGGGTGTAAAGTAAGTGACCGACTCGGCGAGTCGGCAAGTGGACTCGGCGAGTCTGGTCTGGGTTGGGAAACCCTAATTCCGGGACTTGGTACCCTATTTAAGCATCTTATTCTCTTTCGTAAGGCTCATTTGCGGCCCCTATAGTCCATAACCCCAAAACCTAGCCACCATAACCGTTTTTTGGAGCAAGATCTACCCTTGGTGAAGTAATTTGGAGCTTGGAAGAGAAGAGATTCATAGTGGTGCAAGAGGAGGCCTTGGATCCAGAGTTGGTGGAACTTTTTAGAGCATTTGGAGGTAATGAATCATTATCCTTGGCTTTCTCCTTTCTAGATCCATCTTTCATGGAGTTTTAGGGTTTCTTTGAGAGTATGTGATGAGGAGTGGGTGCAAAAGTTAGATCTGGAGTTGAAACTCCAGATCTGAGCTCTATTTGGACCAAAGATGCAGAAAGCCCTGTTAGTTGCTATCCAAAAGCCATTCCCCATGAGTTAAGTTCCTTTCTGGCTTGGTTTTGGTATTGTGAGGCAAGAAGCACGTAAAGGTAGCAACTTTATGTTGCTAATGGACTATAGGAACCCAGATCTATTGTTCGGAGCAAAGGAGTAGCTCTGTGACTCGAGATCATGAGAATACACGAAAGGACTCGGCGATTCTGGGAGATGACTCGGCGAGTCGGGCTAGCTACCAGACTTAAATCGCGTAGCAACTCGGCGAGTCACATGGGTGGACTCGGCGAGTTGGATGAAGATAGGCAGGAACTCGACGAGTTGGAAGAGCAACTCGGCGAGTCTGTTGAAGATTGCCTCGGACTCGGCGAGCCTATTGTTGGACTCGGCGAGTCAAGTCGCGAAATCCCAAACCCTTCTAGTTAAGACTCAGATCAGTGAGTTGAGTGAAGACTCAGTGAGTTGGACAGGACCGAGCTCGGAAATCAGTAGACTCGGCGAGTCATGGTCTGACTCGGTGAGTCGAGTCGCGAATGAAAGGGGTTTCTGAGCTTATGAACTCGGCGAGTCAGTAGGCTGACTCGGCGAGTAGGGTCAAGCTGGAAGGTTGACTGTCACCAGGACTTTGACTTTGACTAGAGTTGACTTAGTTGACTTTTGGAGGACTGTTAGACTAAGTGTCATATTGATATTGGTAGCTCCGAGAGCTAAAGGAGCAGCGACTCAGAGGGTTGTCGGTTAGCAGCCAAAGGGTTATGAGCAGAGCTCAGCAGTTCGGGTGAGTTTCCTTCCAGTAGGAACGGGTCTAAGGCCACAATGCCGGCCCGTCTAGCTAGCAGTAGTTTCTGGACTTTGGTCCGATGCAGTAGTTAGTATGTTTGATGCCTTCGTGGCTCAGACAGGATTTATGTGTTATGTGTTCCGGGCTACTGCCCGATGCAATATACAGTTTATGTGTTCATGATAGTGGATATGTTTATGCTATGCTATGTTCAGTCAGTTTCCGAATTTCGGTCCGATGCAGGTGGCAAGGTCCCAGTTAGTCCGGACTTCGGTCTGATGCAGGGGACAAGGTCCCAGTTAGTTTCCGGATTTTGGTCCGATGTAGGGGGCAAGGCCCCAGTTAGTCCGTACTTCGGTCCGATGCAGGGGACAAGGTCCAAGTCAGTTTCCAGACTTCGGTCCGATGCAGGGGGCAAGGCCCCAGTTAGTCCGGACCTTGGTCCGATGCAGTTGGCAAGGCCTAGTATGTGCTTTATATGTTTGTATGGTATGTGGTAGTTTGGGGGAGCTCACTAAGCTTCGTGCTTACGGTTTTCAGTATTTGGTTTCAGGTACTCAGTTTTCAAAAGAGGAGCTCAGAGAGGTTGCAGTGCACACACCATAGTCAATTAGCCTGGGAATGTTTTACTCTGATAATAAGATTACGTTTTGAATTGATACTCGGAAACTATGTTATGACTTATCATACGGTTTTTATAAATATGGTTTTAGTAATGTTTTAAAAGAAATTTTTAGTCGTGATTTTGGGTCGTTACAAGTTGGTATCAGAGCCTTGGTTTGAGGGATTCGGACACACTTGAGAGTGTGTGTGGACTCAAACTAAGGGAGCGGTAAAAAGGTTTTCAAAAGAAGAACATTTTTCAAAAAAAATTGGTAAAAGGAACTAAGAAAAGAAAAGAGTTTTAGAAAAAGCGAAAGGAATATTTAGAAAGAAAATAACTTGAAAAGAGAAAAGGGTGTGGTGCATGCAATCAGCCGAGCTCAAGTAAGTACTCCCAAATTAGCCATACAAGTTTATGATCATCAGTTTCAGTTTCACTTTTAGTGTAACTTTAAGTAGAACAGCATGCTAGTATAGGACTAAGGATCTAGGAGGATGCCTTATGTGCCTGCTTTATGTGTTTCAGCTTGATAAGAATTGCATGCTAGTATTGAGTAGACAGTAGTAGGATAGCCTGTGTAGGTTATGCCTGATAGTATGAGCTTAGCATTGTATGCTAGTACAGTTTCTTGTTATGAGAATAGTTTTGCATGAGTATATTTCCTTTATCCGAATGATGCTTGCTTTGTGCTTTGTGAGACTCTAAGTGATGGGAGTTAGCCATTAGGTGAATATGTCACATCACATGTGATCAGGGTTGAATAATCACAGAGTGTTGGATTTGGCCCTACTATGCAGCTCTCGTTTGAGTCTAACCGTTGTAGGGACGAGTCTTTTACTCGAAGGATTATCCGAGCCTGATTGCATGTGATGGTATTCAGGTGGTGGCTAATTGGCATTACAAGGAGGCCTTCAGCAGCTGAGGACTAGTTTGGGTGGAGTTAGAACTTCCCTAGGGCAAGCCTAGGAAGGTAGTAGCAGAGATCAGTAGCAGTAGAGTGACTTGGTGGAGTTGAGGTAACTCTTGAGGAAAGTACGGATAGATGTGGAAGGTAGTATGGGCCCGTACTACTGAAAGCAGAGGATCCGTACTCGAATAAAGAGGGGCCAAGACTAGACCAGGGAACTTTTAGAGTGTGTTAGAGATCCCTCCGCAGCGGTGTGTATATTGATCAGGAAGTGTTATATTTTCAGCATGGTGACATTGCGCGAGTTACCAGTTAGCAGTTCAGATACCGGGGAGGGATCTGGCTCGGGCTCTAGAGTCGGACAACTTGATGATCAGATGAGGGATTTCATTTCCGCAGAGATTATGCGCAACATCATTGATCAGACTCCAGTAATTTTTGGCTCGGTTAGAAAGGCCATCGTGGAGCTTATGGACAGTCATCTTGAGGCCTTTAGGGTCGGGATAGTTTCAGGACAGATTGGGGCTCGTCTAGATCCTGATTCTTATAGAGTTCAAGGATCCATCAGGGAGGGAGATCCCATTTCTAGTTTTTGCCATCAGGGGACAGGAGTGAGTGGGGCACCCTGTCTCCAAGAGAGACCTCTGCATGATTGGATAGTTGAGGAGGTTTCGCGAGCCATTCGCGAGGATCTTCCCGACATGGTCATGAGGATCACTGATAGGTTGACCACGAAGCTCCAGGATCAGACAGGTATTGTTCAGACGACGGATGGGGTCGACGAGGTAACGCAAGAGCGAGAGACGGGCAGGGAGTCTGAAAGGAAGAGGGAAACGAATGAGACTCAGGTAGCCACAGGTTCAGGCAAGAGGCCCAAGGGGTCGGATTTGAGATCGAGGGACTATCAGAGCCACATTCGATGCAGGAAGTGTGGTAGGGCGCACAAGGGTGCGTGCAGGCGTATAAGTGGTGGTGATGCTGGATGTTTCAAGTGCGGCCGGATTGGCCATTTTAGCATAGATTGTACTGTTACCATCGCCCAGGAACTTGACCCGATATGTTTCCATTGCAGTCGGAGGGGCCACAAGAAGGCCCACTGTCCGAGTTTGTATACAGCAGAGCATGTGATAGCTCCTGCCCCTGTGACTTCGAGTACCACCAGCGGTTGCCGGGGCTGGGCAAGGGCGCCCACGGCTCGGAGCAGAATATTTTGGATGGTTTCAACAAGGATTCGTGTAGCACTAGATGTTAGGGGTACGTATATTTTACCTTCCTATCAATTATTATTCATGATATTATTGTTATGTTGCTATATTGATATCAATAAGCATATGTGTTAGGGTATTATATCACCTGCTTGTGATGGAGTTTTATGCCATCTGCATACCTTGGAATTAGAATGGCAAATTGGAGGTCGTCCCCTCTAGATCAGGTTACTTCAGATGCAGTGACTGTAGCATGTATGTGTAAGAATCAGTAATGCCTCACTACTTTCGAAAGGTGTCATTCGGGATTGATCAGTTAAATCTTTAGCAGTGACAATTTAGAGCTTCTAGTGAGGTAGCCAGCGGACAGTAGGGAAGTGGGTTGGGGATGTGCACCCCAAACGCAGGTTCTTAGGATGTAGTGTCTAAAGCAAATACAATTAAGGATTGAAGGGTGCTCAATTAGATAGCAAGAATGGTTCGTATCTTGTAAAAGTTAGTTGGAGTGCCGACAGAGGTAAACGTTGGTGGACAGCAGATCGCCCTTTTATTGGAAGGAAGGTTGGGGAATCCTTTCGACCAGTGAACAGTAAGGAGTTAGCAGAATCCAAGTGGGGGAGAACCCTCCGAGTATACAAGGGTAAGAGCACGCAGACCCAGAATGAGTACACGGCCTCGAAGAAGAAAAGATAGTAGTGCAGCGATTGATGGATTGAGGAGTTTGAGGAACTTCCCAACAGTTAATTCATGTAATCGAGATGGTTAGTAGATGGTTGGGAATCCAGGATTGGAGGAACGCATGTAGGACTCTAGTGAGTTGGAATGAGGATCTTGAGAACGGTTAGCAAGAGATGCTTTCGTGTTAGTAGTCAGTGGCAGAGATGACATGAAGGGTTGTTTGGATTTAGGAGTTAGGGTTTGGAAACTTCCCAACGATAGTTTCATGTATCCGAATTAGTAGACGGTTGGTTTGGGAACCAAGTCGAAGAATTCCTCGACGGAACTCTAAGTGTATCAAGGATATAAGATGTCGAGGTTGATGCATCATTCGATGACTGAGGGCTGGTTTTTAGAAATCAAGATGAGGAATCACTAGCAGGACTAGTGATAGTCAGGATGTCCTCGAAATAGTAGTTAGTAAAGTAGGAAGATAGTAGTAGAGTGTTGTAAGTCTGCGGGGGTAGCCGTAGCATTCACTAGCAGTCAGATAGTAGTAGTGTTGTAAGTCTGCGGGGGGTAGCCATAGCATTCACTAGCAGTCATATAGTAGTAGTGTTGTAAGTCTGCGGGGGTAGCCGTAGCATTCACTAGTAGTCAGATAATAGTAGAGTGTTGTAAGTCTGTGAATGTAGCCGTAACATTCGTCAGGTTAGTAGATAGCATGAGCGCGTTGTTTGGACGCGGGGGAAATAGTAGTACCCACCAGTTCGGGTGCAGCAGTGAAGATATGGGAATCCACGGGTTAGATTTCGGATTTTCCAAATGGTTTAGTTATGGTTAAGCCGACGATTCGACAGTCAGATCATTACCACACTTATGAGATCAGGGTAGCAGTGGACCGTTTGGGTTCGTGTATGTTAAGGGCTACCATTAGTTTGGGAGCCCTCATGTTTTTAGTCGTGGAATTAATGATGTCAGGATGTGACGTTTGGACCTGATCGGTGGATCGGGATGTTGTTAGAGCCATAGTGACAGGATAACTAGTGGAAACTAGTTCCAGAGAAAGATTTCGTTCAAAAGTCGTGGGAGCGACTAAGTGAGGAGTCCTTGGACTCCACAGTTGTGTTGGAACTCGGTGTTGTAGATAACCGACGAATGATTGGAGACCAGGAAAGTCTTGAGATATTTTGGGAAGCAGTCATATAGGTAGTTCGGTGCTTCAGTCAGTTTAGTGTTTCAGGCATGTTCAGTGTTTCATTCAGTTCAGTGTTTCAGGCAGTTCAGTGTTTCAGGCATGTTCAGTGTTTCAGGCATGTTCAGTGTTTCATGCAGTTCAGTGTTTCAGGCAGTTCAGTGTTTCAGGCAGTTCAGTGTTTTGGATAGTTTCAAAGTTATGGACAGTATTAGTATTTGTGTTGGAATGCAAGTGCTGACGGTATAGTTGGTTGATTTGGAAATGGCAAGTTCCTCTCAGCAGGATCAGTTGAGTCTTCTGCCAAGTATAAGTGATTTGCAAGGGTAATTAGGCAGGTAGCCTTTCTTTCAGGATGGAAGACTCAAGTTATTGGAAGTTGAGTAGTCTATTAAGAGATAAGCAGGCTGGTTCCAGCAGCATCGATTCAGTATGCGTGGCAGAATGGATAGAACAATTATAGATAGTCGAAGTTGTTGGGTATTGAGCAATCTAACACTTCCTAAGTGTGCATGCAACCCTAATAAACCTTGGATCTATGTTTTCTTCTAAAATACATGCAAATAATAACTTCCAAGGTTTCTTCCTAACTAGCATAGCATAAGGATTATGAATCATAAAAGTACTAGTAGAAATACATACCTTTTGATGATGGTTGATTGTTTGGAGTTTGAGAGCCAAGCACCAATAGTGTGAATGCCTCAAATGGAATCAGAAATCACCACAAACACTTGGAAAACTTTGAGAGAGTAGTATACTTTCTTATGAAATCGGCCACCACTAAGTCTCACACAACTAGAGTGTCATTTCTTGCATCATATGCTTCTTTATATAGTGTGCATGGTTAGGGTGAAACCCTAGTAACCCATGTCTTTTCCTTTCCAAGGATCCATGGGTTAAAAGCTCCATGGATCATCCATGGACTTCCATATTAGCTTAGCCCATTAACAAATGAGTATTAGCCCACACTATATAAAATATAATAGCCCATAATTTAATTAGTCTTCTTTTTAATCTCTAAATTAATTCATAATTAATTTAAGACTAAAACTAATTAAACAACATGACTTCATATTAATATATTATAACTTATAATATATTAATAAATCGTAAGTATACAATTCTCATAAAATTATCCATAAATCGTTTGGGTGAAGTGCAACCCAAATGGACCATGCCGGGCCGGGTCAAGTATGTACCAAATAAGTTATGGACTTAGACACCTTATCCAACAGACTCCCACTTGGATAAGTCTAATAACTATATTTGCGTATGTTACTTCAGGAACCAACCAGCAATCGTAGCTCTCAAAAACTCCGTTGAACTATGAAGCGCCATTTTAGATAAGTGATCATATAATCCTCTGTTCTCATGATATCAGCCGGACAAATACATGGAACAACGTCGTACTTATTGTCCAGCAGTTTGTTTCCCGATTTTCGATTTGTTTGACAAAGAACTTAATCGAACACATCAATTTTAGTTCTGACCGGCCGGTATATAGGTCACAACAAAATCATCGAGGGGCCCAGATATCGCTTCTATTTCTAGAAGGAACAGATAAACTTTGACTCATATGCTTGTTCTACTACTTGTTGAATTGTACACAAAGGCACGTTTTATAACATCAAGTTACTGATGCGTTTACGTGCAATCAATGCACAACCAACTCATAGGTAACAACTCATATCTCTAGGTTGAAGATTTATATGATTTTACCATCTCACGATCACTCGAGATAAATTCCATGAAGTGATACAAGTGAGTGTGGGTTTATTCCAATACTCATAACTTATGAGCACTCATGAATGTTGTAGCAACCATTGCTATGACTAAACCCATTTATCCATCTACAAACTCGATTCATGACAATCTTGATTCATACCTACTTCCAACATATGAACGACTGTGGAGTGTTTAAATAACTTAGTCATTCGGAAAGAATAACCTAGCTATTTTGGAAGTCAAAACATGCAAAGTGAAACACAATAATAATCGAATCCAATATGGTCTCAGAACCCTTTTGAATATAAATAGAACCACCTTTTATTTATCACCATATTGATTACACATCATTCATTGTATAATGTTTCAAACAATCAACTTAAGACATGAATAAAAACAACAGTCGTCCCATGCTCCTAGCATGTACACTTTGTTTTTCTAAACAATTGTTATGCCATACTCCAAGTATGCACACTATGTTTGTCTATGATCCTTACATTGTGATGTAGATCAATTGAACATGATTCCAATGATATTCATTTCACAATCCCAAATCCTTATTGTAAATGTGAGAATCCCCGATTCCTATCATTTACCAAAAAATCTGTTAGATTTTAAACTTTTATGCAATGTTCCTCTTGTAATGATTATGCACAAAGTCACCAAAACCTTGTCACCAGTCATTACAGAGTATTCCAAAGAAGGTCAACCTATATGGAACGGAAGTCTCATATTCAAAGTACATTGCTTTGAACATCCTTCTTGCATTAAGGTTTTCTAATCTTACATAGATTGAATAACTTCCACATATGGAGACATTTCCATAGTCCCATTTTGACTATCACTTCCGAACAACAGTTACTTCTTTTCAGAATATGTCAATATGGTCCTTTTCGACAACTTACATCATACTTCCAACTTTCCCTGAGCAACCAATCTTTGGCGAACCTCAGATTGTGCTCGACAATTGCTTAATCACTTTAGTCATATCCAGTTCTAGACTTTTCCCTTCTCAATTCCTTAAGCATTTGGAAAATTTAGAAAAGATGAATATTTTAGCACATGCAATCGATCCTATATCCGAAGCATATGGGACACGATTCATGATGTTTTACATAAAGACATGATACTAGACAAGTCTTTTGCTACAATATTTTTTATTTGCCATGTTTTCAAAATTTAACTATGAAGAGGGATGCCGTAATCATAATCAAATTTTGAAAACGCAATATATATAGAATTTCTTCAAGTTGAACCATTCCAACATAAAATTCATATATATATTCTTGACTAAAGATGATTAAAATCTCAATCTAAGCTTTAGAATTGAAATGAAGTATAATTTCCTCTCCCTTAATTATAGCAAAACAACTTTTCAACCCCTGCAACTTCACGAATTGAAACTTTGTTTTCTATAATTAACATTGCTAACTTGCAACACTAAACGTAATAATCATGCTCCCACTAACATGATGATTATCAGCATAACACTTATGCTCCCACTAGCTCTGACATATTTCCAGAAATCTGTTGGACTTCTGAAATTTAGATTCATACACCCTTTCTTAGATAGCTCACGTGTGTGTCTAAACATTTTTCAGAATTATGAAAAGGGATACCGTAATCATAGTCTTAATTGTTTAGATGGTTGCCATTTCTCACAAGTCCATGTTAGTGTGCCGGTGAACCACACGTGCTCTACTAACGACTTTTGAAAATGCAAATAACACAATTGATATCTACGTAAAATCTACTTAGTGAAAGCGTTTCCTCACCATCATTTTCATGAATCGGAGAGAAACCTTATGACACTTAGACTTTAAAGTGTATGAGTTCCTATCCATGTGAATTTGTCAAAACCATAATCACAAGATAAGGTTAGTGACAAATTCAGCCTTACATGGATTAAACTTGTTCAGTCTTAGTTTCTTGTCACCTTGGTAGCACAAGGCCCACCAATGCTTCCAAGTTGAACTCTGATAACTCACATGCAAATTCAACTTATTTGAAGTAGGTATAGAAATAAGAATTATGTCAACACGATAGGTTGCAAACCTTAAGTCATGTGCTAGTGATAAATTACAGGTTTTACTCTTGATTAAATCTTGAAACTCTTTCAGGATCTTTAAGGCTCCCACTGTCCCCTTAACATATAAGTTTCCCCAGTCAAGAACCATTCCTTGACAAAATAAATTTTCAAGGGATAGTGCGGATTCTTATCAAGACTAACACTTCACACAATTGGTCTTAGTTGGTCTTTGTCTCATCCAAGACATCACAACTTACCAATCTCAAATGTACAAGGGTAGAAACATTTTACACTACATTTGATAAGTGTTTTAAACCTTACTTTATGTCACTCAAGGTTACAATCTTGGAGTATGACTCTAAGAATTGTTTTGGAACGAAGTATGACTCATCTTCTTGATTTTAACCAATCCAACAATTCATGACCTCTCTTCTTAGCCATAACAATACACTAAGACGTCCTTAGAGTATGAATTTGTGATATGGTTTCATAATCATTAAGATGATCATGAAATATGATACTAAAGTACTCTCCCATCCTTTCAGATTTGAGAAACTTTTATCTTTCTGCCTAATTTGATTCTTCTCATTTGTTTTGTCATACATTGTAACCTTTCCAGTGTTACAGAATTATACTTAACCTCATAAGTATAATCATATTTACTAATCTTTAGTAAATCATGACAAATCAATCTTTGTGGTGGATCTTGACCAGCGCACACCCAGTGTACCTAATTCCTTAGTCCTTCATTTGACTCACATATACATGTGATCAATGAATTAGTCTTAATTTTCAAAGATGAAAATTCTCATTCATCATACAATACAACTTGTATGATTCCAAGTTTCTGTCCAATTGAAACTTGGGTGATGAAAAACTTTCTTCATTTGGTAAATTCAGACACTACCACAAATGAAAGAATCAAATCCACTTTCCAATATTGCTATTACTGGAAACATATAAGCAACAATTTTCCACAGATGCCATTGTAAGGATATTTTTAAAATAAATAAAATTAAAACCCCTTTTTTTTCTTTTATTTTAAAACTTTGCGGAAAAACTTATCCTTACAATCTACATGAAAACCTTGTTGTTATCTATTCATAAGCAATATATTATAACTCTTAAGCAACAGCTCAAAATTCTGATTGCCGAACCATGCGATCGAAACCCACCTTTGCAATCAGAATCAACATATACTTACTTTAAGCTTCCTATCTTTTCTTTGATTCTTAAAAACATCAGCATGTGACCCATTCACATTATGTAATAAGAATCTCCAAATAGGAACTTAATAGAGTTAGACAGTGGACTTTACCTGAAGTAGAGTCAAACCTCTTGACTTGATCAACCTTATGACCTTTCAGGCGAATAGGGCAGCTTCGCAACCAATGCCCTTTCCTTTGGCAACAAAACACATGGACCCTTTGGTAATGGCACATGAGACTATCTCAGACTTAGCCTTTCTCTTTACCATTTGGTCAACCGAGTTGACTATGGCCGATCCCTTTCCATTGGGAAGAGAAATCCTTTTCTAGATATCCAATGCTACCATTGTCAATGTCCATGTAGACTTGGGAAGTTGTTCCTTTAATCAAATTTTCTTTACTGGTGTTCCAAATCATTGCTGATTCCACAACACCAAGAAAATAGATAACATCATTAAGGGTCATGTCATAGTCCGTCTCATAGTAGTCCCAAAGAGACTCACTATGTTACTAAGAAAGTGATTGAACATCCAACTTTCACGGGACTTTGACACCCAACTCTCCCGGCTTGTCAATATGTGACTTTATCTCCAAGATGTGAGCACACATAGACTATGCTTGCCAATAGGGATTGAGTGACTTTAAACTTTTCAAGAATTTGTGGGTGAGGGAGAATAATTGGAGGAGTTGGAGGAAGTGAAGCATGATGTTGAGGGACACCATCTTCAAGAGATTTGGGAAGATCATAGTTGTCTGAACCAGACATCTATAATGGGAGAAAATAAAGTTAGTTGATTCAAAGTCCTTAATATAACACCCAATATGAAATATTAAGGCTAGGACCCAACACAATATTTTATAAGTTGGAAGAGGGATGCCGTAATCCAAGCTATAAAATATTTGAAGGTAGGCGAATGACGATTCACCAATTTCCACCATGAAAAACGAAATAATTTATTAGGTTTTTATTGGATTTGAAATTCCTAGATCTTTTGAGATTCATTGAACTTTTCAATGGCATGTTTCAATCTCGAGCGTGCCCTCTCAAATTTTGTGACTGGGATGCCGAGGATCACAAAACAAGGTGTGAATAACCATACCAATTCACTTGGTACCCTTAATATTATCACCTAATCAATGTGCCGGTTAACCACACACGCTCCATTGATCTATGACAAACATTAAGTCACCCTTCGTGATCCTTACTAGTCCAAGTTAGTGTACCGGTTAACCACACACGCTCCACCAACGACTTGGTAAGGTACAAAGTGTGAATTCCATGGGCTAGCACCAAATTCACATTTTTCCTAAAGTAACTAAGATTGGGAATTAAATAAAACATTTAGTTACTTTATAATAATCATTATACTTTTAATGAGAATTTAAAGTCATTGTCCTACCCGTTCGGCTAACGACCCTCCAGCAGTCAAGCAAGCGGTGGGTGAGAGTGGACACCCATTAAGTTGCCATTTTATAGGCAACAACCTTATACCCACCTTATAGATCGGCTTCGTGAATGAGGCCTACTAACGGTAAAACGACTTGTTCTTATACATATATATAACAATTAACCATTAATCTTATAATAGTATAAGGGTAGAATTTTAACTTTTAAAACTTCTAGGGTAGGGAATTAAAGTTTGTGTGAGACTTTACAAATTCCAAAACTTGAGGGCAAGTTTTGAACAATTCATAAACTTTTGGATATTCATAACTTATGAGTTTTAATTAAGTGTTTTAAAGCTTTTAATGAAGAGTCTCTTGGAAATCCATAACTTGAGGAAAAATTATGGAGTCCATAAAACATTTATGGGAAAAACTCTTCAAGAAAATGTAACCTACAACTTCTTAAAAAACATTTAAAAGAAAAACTCTTGGAATTCCATAACTTGAGGACAAATTAAGAATTCCATTAAAACACATTAAGATCAAGAATTAACTAACAAACAATTTGCAAATAATTCCTATGATCTAACAAAACTCATATGAACATGAACATCCACATCAACAATTTCAAGAATCATATGAACACATATAAACTTGAAATTTTGATTGTAACTTTGAAATTAGTCCACCATCATCATTACCACATCAAAAACAGGTTTTATGAGTCCAAAACAGTTTAAGGTAATGGTTCTAGACCAATTCCAGCACCAAAACTCGAAGATATGTTGTCTGGGGGTCCAACTCGTCGAGTGCATGAACCAAATCGCCGAGTTGGATGAGTTTTGCCTTGGACTCGTCGAGTCCCTTCATGGACTCGACGAGTTAGCTGTGCAGACAGCATAAAATCTTCGATTTTCAGCAATTTGCATCAAGTATTCAAGAAAACAAGCCTAGGCTCTTATACCACTGTTGGGTTTTAAGCAATCTAACACTTCCTAAGTGTGCATGCAACCCTAATAAACCTTGGATCTATGTTTTCTTCTAAAATACATGCAAATAATAACTTCCAAGGTTTCTTCCTAACTAGCATAGCATAAGGATTATGAATCATAAAAGTACTAGTAGAAATACATACCTTTTGATGATGGTTGATTGTTTGGAGTTTGAGAGCCAAGCACCAATAGTGTGAATGCCTCAAATGGAATCACAAATCACCACAAACACTCGGAAAACTTTGAGAGAGTAGTATACTTTCTTATGAAATCGGCCACCACTAAGTCTCACACAACTAGAGTGTCATTTCTTGCATCATATGCTTCTTTATATAGTGTGCATGGTTAGGGTGAAACCCTAATAACCCATGTCTTTTCCTTTCCAAGGATCCATGGGTTAAAAGCTCCATGGATCATCCATGGACTTCCATATTAGCTTAGCCCATTAACAAATGAGTATTAGCCCACACTATATAAAATATAATAGCCCATAATTTAATTAGTCTTCTTTTTAATCTCTAAATTAATTCATAATTAATTTAAGACTAAAACTAATTAAACAACATGACTTCATATTAATATATTATAACTTATAATATATTAATAAATCGTAAGTATACAATTCTCATAAAATTATCCATAAATCGTTTGGGTGAAGTGCAACCCAAATGGACCATGTCGGGCCGGGTCAAGTATGTACCAAATAAGTTATGGACTTAGACACCTTATCCAACAGAAGTATCTTCAGAAGTCGCTGGAAGCGACTAGGAGATTGCGATGGGGTGTAGTGACCGGTGGGAGTCCGGTAACCCAGATATCGGCAGATTAGTTGGACAGGGTGGTCTCAGTGCATCCGGTAGGCGGATGAGGGGCAACAAAAATTTCAGTCAAAGGCGGTAACGACAAGGGAAGTATGGTAAGAGGTAGCAAGTTGACAGAGGGTGCTACGCCTCTCACGACAGGGTTGGATAATCTCAGAGGGGAGGGTTTGACCTTGTTGTGCAGCTCTCGTATGAGTCTTACCCGTTGCAGGGATGAATCTTTCACTCGAAGGATTATCTGATCCATTCGCTGGGACGGGTGCTCATCACCAAGTTATGGAAATAAGAAGCATTCAGTATGTACCAGCAGTAGTGACCAACACTGAGAGTGGCTGGAGTGATGAACAAAAGGGTTAAAGTCACCAGGCAGGGTGTTTGAGGTGGATTGCAGGTCATTTGACCATACAGAACTTCGAGGATGAAGTTTAGTTTAAGTGGGGGAGAGTTGTAACACCCAAAATCAGAAAGGTCAAGAAAGGAAAGGAAAACCATAAGTGAAAGAGGGTTGACTCGTCGAGTCCAGGGAGGAACTCAGCGAGTCGGAGTGGGATCCGGGTGTAAAGTAAGTGACCGACTCGGCGAGTCGGCAAGTGGACTCGGCGAGTCTGGTCTGGGTTGGGAAACCCTAATTCCGGGACTTGGTACCCTATTTAAGCATCTTAGTTTCTTTCGTAGGGCTCATTTGCGGCCCCTATAGTCCAGAACCCCAAACCCTAGCCACCATAACAGTTTTTGGAGCAAGATCTACCCTTGGTGAAGTAATTTGGAGCTTGGAAGAGAAGAGATTCATAGTGGTGCAAGAGAAGGCCTTGGGTCCAGAGTTGGTGGAACTTTTTAGAGCATTTGGAGGTAATGAATCATTATCCTTGGCTTTCTCCTTTCTAGATCCATCTTTCATGGAGTATTAGGGTTTCTTTGAGAGTATGTGATGAGGAGTGGGTGCACAAGTTAGATCTGGAGTTGAAACTCCAGATCTGAGCTCTATTTGGACCAAAGATGCAGATAGCCCTGTTAGTTGCTATGCAAAATCCATTCCCCATGAGTTAAGTTCCTTTCTAGCTTGGTTTTGGTATTATGAGACAAGAAGCACGTAAAGGTAGCAACTTAATGTTGCTAATGGACTATAGGAACCCAGATCTATTGTTCGGAGCAAAGGAGTAGCTCTGTGACTCGAGATCATGAGAATACATGAAAGGACTCGGCGAGTCTGGGAGATGACTCGGCGAGTCAGGCTAGATACCAGACTTAAATCGCGTAGCAACTCGACGAGTCGCATGGGTGGACTCAGCGAGTTGGATGAAGATAGGCAGGAACTCGACGAGTTGGATGAACAACTCGGCGAGTCTGTTGAAGATTGCCTTGGACTCGGCGAGCCTGTTCTTGGACTCGGCGAGTCAAGTCGCGAAACCCCAAACCCTTCTAGTTAAGACTCAGATCAGTGAGTTGAGTGAAGACTCAGTGAGTTGGACAGGACCAAACTCGGAAATCAGTAGACTCGGCGAGTCGAGTCGCGAATGAAATGGGTTTCTGAGCTTATAAACTCGGCTAGTCAGTAGGCTGACTCGACGAGTAGGGTCAACCTGGAAGGTTGACTGTCACCAGGACTTTGACTTTGACCAGAGTTGACTTAGTTGACTTTTGGCGGACTGTCAGACTAAGTGTCATATTGATATTGGTAGCTCGGAGAGCTAGAGGAGCAGCTACTTAGAAGGTTGTCGGTTAGCAGCCAGAGGGTTATCAGTAGAGCTCAGCAGTTCAGGTGAGTTTCCTTCCAGTAGGAATGGGTCTAAGGCCACAATGTCGACCCGTCTAGCTAGCAGTAGTTTCCATACTTCGGTCCGATGCAGTAGTTAGTATGTTTGATGCCTTCGTGGCTCAAACATGATTTATGTGTTATGTGTTCCGGGCTACTGCCCGATGCAGTATGCAATTTATGTGTTCATGATAATGGATATGTTTATGCTATGCTATGTTCAGTCAGTTTCCAGATTTCGGTCCGATGCAGGGGGCAAGGCCCCAGTTAGTCCGGACTTCGGTCTGATGCAGGGGACAAGGTCCCAGTTAGTTTCTGGACTTCGGTCTGATGCAGGGGGCAAGGCCCCAGTTAGTCCGTACTTCGGTTCGATGCAAGGGACAAGGTCCAAGTCAGTTTCCAGACTTCGGTCCGATGCAGGGGGCAGGGCCCCAGTTAGTCTGGACCTCGGTCCGATGCAGTGGGCAAGGCCCAATATGTGCTTTATATGTTTGTATGGTATGTGGTAGTTTGGGGGAGCTCACTAAGCTTTGTGCTTACGGTTTTCAGTTTTTGGTTTTAGGTACTCAGTTTTCAAAAGAGGAGCTCGGAGAGGTTGCAGTGCACACACCAAAGTCAGTTAGCCTGGGAATGTTTTACTCTGATAATAAGATTATGTTTTGAATTGATACTCGGAAACTATGTTATGACTTATCATATGGTTTTTATAAATATGGTTTTACTAATGTTTTAAAAGAAATTTTTAGTCGTGATTTTGGGTCGTTACAACCGACCTATTGGATTGATATCCTGCTATACATTGATATGCTGAGTATGGAATAGATCTGCATGATTATATGCTAGTTGGCGATATGCTTAGTCTGGTAGATCTATAGATGTACATGTGATTCTGTCTGCATGATTATTTGCATATGTTTGTTATTTGTTATATGTCGACATATTGTGGTGGGTTGAGGTTGTATTGCTTTGTGTTGTAGCCAACAAACCGGGGAGCATTCTAGGTATGAAATGAGGGCCGGTTGGCATGCCAGACTCATACTGAGGGCTGGGGGGTGTCCAGATACAAGTTGAGGGTCGGTTGTCATACCAAAGTCATATTGACGGCCTAGGGTATTTCAATCTGATGATTAAGTGGACCCTTTATATATTGGCATTCCAACCTGGGGTATTCCATCCCGAGGATGACTGGACCCTGAGGTTGATTGGGACTGGGGTATTCCAACCCGATGGTTGATTGGACCCAACATGTTGTTGTATATGTTATTTGTTTATGTGTTGGTACTTTGGGGGAACTCACCTAGCTTTGACTTACAGTTTTTAGTTATTGTTTCAGCTATTTCTGATGATCGCGGGAAGGCGAAGGCGTGATCGTACACATCCTCTGTATTATGTACTTTTGATATATAGGATACTCTGATATGGAAAAATACTTTGGAAACAATGATATTGTAAACATTCTATGATTTGGGTTTTTTTTTAAAAGCTTAATTTCTTGTGATTTTTATGGATGTTACATCAAAATTATATAAAAATTACAAATTAAAAGTTTTGAAATACTCAAACTTCTAAAAACCAAAAATTACTTGAAATAACTTTTTAATTATTTTTTTAAAAATAAAATCTAAAGGCTGGTACCATCGAACAAAACTTTTTAATTTTATTTTTTGATAAATAAAAACTTAGTTATCATCGTTCCATGAATGAGAAGGCAAACGGGCAACAAGTTGTGTCGCTAAGCCTTTTTGTATGGTAAAACCAATTCTTTTGAAGACTAAATTCATAGATCTAAGCGATATAATATTGTTATGCATGTTCCGTGGTACTCTATTAAGAAGCTCCACCGCATCCGATGCAAGGAAACAAAACGTATCAAATGCAAATGGTATGAACACATGTTGATTTTCCATGCATGATTTTTAATGTTTGGTGACCATGCATGTAGTAAATTTTACTGTAGCCTGTCCCTTTGTGAAAACCTCGACCCTAAAGCCTAAGAGAAGGAATACCCCTGTAAGGTCTACACATGCATGTTTCCCCAACCCATCCAAGAATTAAAACGTCAGCCAGTCTAAGGCTTGACCTTCCTTCTGTCGGGTCAGTCAAGAAATTCACAGGAGACTCTTTCTTGGCAGAAACTCTAACACACTTAAACATGTAAACCAAAACATACCTAACCATATTTTTCGGGTATTTGAAAACCGGGAGTTCTTTGCAATGAACTGCATGCTCTCTAAAAGAGTCCAAACATGCCTTGCGACACACCTGACATATCTCGTCAACTAAGAATATTGGAATCATGAGTCGATATTTGAGGATGGTAAGATACTCCATAGGAGACATATGCTGGCCAAGCCCATGTATAGGGATAGCTAGAAGAAAATCTGGAGCGTGTGGTGCACATAAACACTGGAAAACTACTTTCAGCCGAGTCGTCATGTTGAAATTCCGCTGAACACATTTTAACTTAACGCTATTTACTAAAATGATCACATACCTATGTCTATAGACTATTGAAAAATAACTTTATGCTCTTTGAAAAATGTCTCATGAATTTGTTTTTCGAACAAGCAGTGAATTTGTAGACAATTTTGCAACTTTATTGAACTCATAAATAACTGTTATTACATTGAAGAACTTTAGCCTTGTATTTCACATGTAGCTCCCTATGACTGATTTTGATATTTGAGTACATATCACCCACCATACTTATGTCTTAACTAAAAATGTACTTCGCTGAGTATTTGTGAATTACATGAATAGTTCATACTATTCATGTAGTTTGGGGTAGTTTGTATGTTGTCCCTATAAAGAGTTTTTGATTCGGATCATTCTTATAGTTTGTATTTGTTGCGATTTTGGTTCCTTATCGATATAAAAAACTAAATTGCCCTTATTTTTTATCTCTTTAATACTATTATTTTATCAAAAGAACTAATAAAATATTTGAGTCCCCATCCCTTACCCCCACCCTTATTGCTTTATTCCAGTGTTTGAACTCACCGTAGAACAATCTTCCATTTTCTTTCCCTGTATTTCGCCGATCTCCTCTACCGCCACCATCACTCACCCTTCCTCCATTTTCATTTTCACAGCCACCTAAAACTTTTGTTGCTCTTCTCTAAATATACCTCGTGATCAGACTAGGGGGTTTACCAGTGAGGGTGAAATCCCCAAAGCTAACAAGATGTTATAGGTCGATCGAGTTCGGAATGCATATGGTGCAGATCGGCCGGTGGCATCAAAATGTTTCGAAGGCAGTTGAAGTTTAGAAATTGATTTCTTTTCATGTTCTCTGAATGTATATCAATCGTGGGGGTGGTAGTGTTTTTCGGACGTGATGAAAAGGGGAGTCGTTTCTAATCTCGATGATGACAAACCTAACTGATAGTGGATTTTCTTAAATCGATTGAAGGGGTGGATCATTGTTTTGTGTTTCGATGTCAACAAGTTCCTGACAGCGATCCAGATTCCGATATTGATGATGATCCAATTGTTCTGGGTTTGTATTCTATTGTTAGTAGGTTTGGATTATAAAGGAAGCGAGGTGGACAGAGAAAGTGGATAAATGAGTGATCAAACATCATAAGAGTAACATCCAAGATACTGCGAGTGATCTCAAACGTGATGAACTTGCGCACTCTCTCATTAATCGGTTCGGAACCAGAGCTAGAAACAGAACCCGATCCCGATCCAAAGCCTCCTCCTCGATTGGTCATCATATTAAAATACAAACATACATATGATCAGAATAAACTCCAGGGAACTCTAACAATGCAAGCTCCTTAATATATCTGAGTCCATCCTTGACTTGAGTATAGATCCTGTAATTTCAGTAGTACAGGCCCAATACTACCTTCCACACCTATCCGTACTTTCCTTAAGAACCATCCCGAATCTTCTAAGTCACTCCCCCAAAATAATTCACACAAACCCTATGCTAAGCAGCATACATATCCCCAATAAAGTACTCCCTAGGCTCTCCTAGGAATCCTCTCCTTTTTGGCCTCTCAATACAAGGAACTTCTATTAACACTGTCGATTGCCTTATGCTTGTAAATTGTACATAACACGGGATTCGATAGAAGGTCGAATAATGATTCTACCCTAAGCCCACAACCAAACAAGGAACAATAAATAAGGCTAAATCAATAATTCTAAGTCTATATGATCGTACCTGTATACAATTTTCAAACATACACGTAGCAATTAACTCTGTCAATATAGATTCCAAGTAATATATATAATCCAATTCCCCTCGGATACAAGGCATCACACAAATCAGTCAGTCATACAATTCCTGATGGTATCCTTAGCCATGCTCTAGCATGTAATTCACATAACAACATACTAAACATAATACTTATGTGTTGGTATTTTGGGAATCACTTACTTGAGCTCGACTGATTGATCACATCACACCCCTTTTTTTTGTAAAAATAATTTTAGAAAACTTGTTTTACTTTTCAAAAAGATTATAAATTCCTCAGTTTGAGTTCAGACTCACCCGAGAGTGTGCTTGAAACCCTCAAACCAAGGCTTTGATACCAACTTGTAACGTCCCAAAAATACTTATAATTTTGTTTTTGTTTTTATAACCATCAATCAATACATCACATGTTTCAAAACCAGTCATACAAAAAATGTTTCACAACCATCAAAGTCAAATAATAAACATTAGTGCGGAAATCATGAAGGGGATGCTGTGCAGTCAAGCCGTGCCCTTCCCTTTGGAACTGGAAGTACCTAAAAAATGTTAAACCACAAACTGTAAGCACACATATTAGTGAGTTCTCCATAATACCACATACCATACATACAAATGTCATGGGCAACCCCCATGGTCGTTTCCCTGAAATATCATGCGTTACCCCATGGTCTAACATCCAGGCGTCATGGGCTACCCCATGGTCTTTCCTTGAAATGACATGGGCTTCCCCCTTGGTCTAACATTTAAGTGCCATGTGTTATCCCTATAGTATTTCATGCACATTCTATGGGCTACCCCCCATGGGCTGTCGTACAAATGTCATGAGCTACCCCTAGGGTCTTTCATGCAAGTGTCACAAAGGCAACTAGCACCCTACACAATATAGTGATAAGACTCACCTCAATATGAAGACAACTCGAGCTGCGATACTGGAAATTCCCACACTAATCAATATACAATAAGAACCTATTTAGAAATTAAGGTAATAATTCCCACTCAAAGGCCTTACCTCATAATCACTCTCTCTGGAGTAAAAGAATATTTTACCCTTCCAATTCTAGAACACACTCCCCTTGACTAATAGTCCAATTTGTCCAAAAATATCTCTTCTGGTGCTATGCCCTGTGTATACCATGCTCTACGCCTAACGTAGAGCCTGAATGAGAAACAAGGACAATTAAGGCTACATCATGCATAGCCCAGATTATGCGTCACATAACTGCGCCATTTGCCAACGTCTCATTAAGTTCTTAATACTCAAGGTCTAAACGTCCGATTCTCAAATCTGGACCTAATAAACATCCTAGGTGATAAAGTCTCTAACTTTACACCTTTGCATGGCTTAAAAGAGCATAAGACCAAACCCTAAGTCCAAAACACACTATAATGTTCAAGAACTCATGCATGGATTCATGAGAGTGACCAAGCACCCATTTTTATGGATCAACAAGCTCAGAAATGACTGGAAATGATATACATAGGGTCTAGAGTAGCTCATACTCCTTAAGACCAAATTTAAGGGACAAAAACCATAAAACCCATGAACTAATTAGATCTAACAAAAGGAACATCAAGATTCAAGCATTTTACCTCCTGGAGATGGTTGATAAAGTGGAAAGCCTAGATCTACAAAACTATGGAATTCCAAGATCTTCTTCAATGGAATCCTTCTTCACAAAACACACAAAGGAACATGCAAGTGCTTCAAAACTCTCACAAGGTGGCTAGGTTTTTGAGATCACTGAGTATGACGGTGGATTTTGAGCATGGGGAAGCCCTCAAGGAGTTAAAGCCTTTAAATAGGGCTCACAACCCCATAATTAGGGTTTAAGTTTTTCAAGTAGCTATCTTTACGCCCAACGTAGAGTGAAAATCCTTCGATGGAATCTTTCCCCTATGCCCAACGTAGGGCATCAAAAATGAACATATGCCAAAATTGAATATTATAAGCATACCTGAGGACATGGGTGATACAGGATGTGCATAGACTATCGAAAGTTCAATAAGTTGACAGTGAAGAACCTTTACCCACTTCCTAGGATTGATGATCTTTTCGATCAGCTTAAGGGTGCATCTTGGTTTTCCAAGATTGATTTGAGCTCAGGATACCAACAGATAAGCGTCAGAGATGAGGATGTGGAGAAGACATCATTTTAAACTCAATATGGTCATTATGAGTTCGTGGTGATGCCTTTTAGGCTCACCATAGCACCTCAACATCTGTGGATTAGATGAATCGAGTATGTAGGCTAATGCTTGACCGATCGGTCATTATTTTCATTAATGATATTCCAGTCTACTCCAAGACCAAAGAGCAACATGAGGAGCACATGCAAGAGTTACTTGGAGTGTTGAGAACAAAGAGGCTATATGCCAAGTTCTCTAAGTGTGATTTTTGGTTTCTAGAGGTCGTTGAGAGAAAAACTTTTGAGAAACACTTGAACAAACGTTAGTACAAGATAATAGTTGCGGAATAAGTCAATCTAAACGGATCATGTAAGCTCAACAATAATAAGTTAGAATAGTTAGATAGTTAGTTGCAGAAATATAAAGTGCTTAAATTTAAAGGAAATGTAAATGACAACAAGTTATATCAAGTAAACATCAAACTGATTCTTAAAAAGGTTTACATTCAAACACGAGTTAGAAAGTGTGATCAGTTTAAGATGAGGAGGATTTCAGATATTAGATAAGATAGATAAATAATAGAATGATCTTTGTATTTAAGTGAAAGTTCAATAGATCGTGAATGAGGTGTGTAAAATACATGATGAAAGGAGACTATATTTATAAAGTTCCATAAAGTTACAACTAAAATAAAAAACTAATATTCTATAGACTTAAGTGACCGTGCAAGGTTCACTGGACAAAGTAATGCTAATACGCTAAGTTAGAGAATAAAAGTCTTCAATAATCTTCACTGCGGTAGTGATTGCAGATCACTACGGTTTCAGAATAAGTTCTTCAATATTGGTTGCGGTAGACACACTTTGATTGCGATAGCAACACCAACTACAGTATAGACAAAATACGATTGCGGATCCTTAAAGTTAAGAGGGTCACTTTATGTATCAACATTTTCCCCCAAAGTGACATCTTCAACTTTCGTCTTCACTTGTTGAGATTTAGGATTTTAATAAGGATCCACCAAAATTTCCTCACTTCGCCTAGCTAATGAATTCTTCTTGTTTTCTTAAACTTGACTTCATCTGTTATGTTCTTGGATCTTTTAATCGAAGCCAGAGTCACTTCCAGTTGCTTATTGGTCAGTTTATGCATTGCGGTAACAAGAATGAAGTATTTGTGATAACTGTTGGTTTTCTTGAACACTACTCCTAATTATGGGAAGTTTGTTGCACTGAGAGACATTTCTTGGCAGCCTTCAGTGAAGCTTGGTTCAGGTTCAAGCTTTGGAAAGTTGAACTTTTGTGCAAGTAGATGATGAATATCCACATATATCTTCCTGAAACCATAGACCAATGCCTTGAGAAACTCACAAGCTTTGTCACATGCAATCTTCATTTTTGGGTGCTTTTCAGCCTTGATCTGGAAGACTCTTGCAATCAGGAACACTTCTTCGGGGTTCATGCAGGGAAAGTCAGCCTGCATCCTGATGTAGTTGTCTCCTCTCCTAGTGAGTGTATATTGAACAAAGTCAGTCTTCATGAACGTTCACACTTTGTAATTTTTGACCCTTTCTGGGTTGTCGTAGGACCTGGTCTTTTCGAAGTCAGTTCCATGGTTAGCATGAAACTGATTTAAGCATTCAAATTCAAGGGTGAGTCTTTAATCATCCGGAAGACTAAGATCAAAATGCTCAAAGACGAGGAAGAATTTGGAGTTGGGAGAGACTGGAACGTCCCAATACCTATCAGATGGAGGCTAAACATAGGTGAAAGTTAGGCCTATAATCATCATCGAGGGGCCTTCATGTAGGATTTACCCAAGAGTTGATTAGCGACTCATCCATGGTTGTATCAAAACCATGCTCTCTCCATATATGTTTGGCAAATTTTGTGGCCCTACAGTCGTGTTTTCGTTGACGAGTTGCCGGTGAGTCACTCGAGTGATTCGAGGACATAATGTGTTCCAAGTTTTTGAATTGCAGGGGAGTCTGATGAGGAGATTGTTGCGGTTTTAGTTGCGGTGGGGTTTGATGGGGAGATAGTACCAGAGTTGTTTGTTTTGGAGATGACTGCGGAGATGGAATTCTTCAAAGAATTGGTTGATGAAGTGGAATCCTTGTAGGAGTTTGATGAGAATGCGGAGGGGACTCACTTCCCACTTTTGAGGAAGAAACAATTTGTTGCTCCTCAAACCATTGTTTTAGTCCGTCAATATTTGAAAAAGCTTCATTGAATTGGGACTTCATCGCTTCACAAAGTTGTTGGTTATTTGAGATTTCTTAGTTGAATAGGAGTTGATAGATTTCCTTGGTGAGTCTCAAAATCTCATCAACGCTGGAGTTTGCAGTGAGGGATCTCTGTATCCCATTGATTTTTGTTTATAGAACTGCAATGCTAGATTCATACACATTGTGGGTTACATCAACCAGTTGCTTTGAGTGTACAACTTGTTTGTCGAGTGAAGCACTGAATTCATCCTTTAGAGTTGAGATTTCCATGATGAGTCGGTCAGCAGTTGCTAGGAAGTCTTTGTGATATGCAGTCCCACGATTATCCAAGTCTCGGATGCCCATTTCTATTGCTAGACTAACTCATTGAGCAAGTAACCGTTCCCTTGGCTCAAGAGTTTCCAACCTTTCCACCAGTGACTACGGTATAGGAATTGCGGTATTAGCTGGTGCCTTGGACGTGACTACGACCAAGATTTGGTTGACTTTGGATTGAAGGCTAAGAAATTCCTTTCTTGAGACTGCAAGATTCTTCTTTTTATTTGACTTGGGTTTTGAGATGGAGTGTTGGGATCCACTTGACTCTTCATCTTCGAATACCATCATAAATTCTTCTGAGTGAGGGGGCTACTGAACATCGTCAAGATTAATGTCATAAAATCCAAACATTGGACCAGAGCTAATCTCAATTGTGGTTCTGTCGTCATTGGAGTCATGATTTTCATCATTGTGAGGAGGCTTTGATGGACCAACACCACTTTCCAGATCTTGAGCTTGTTGAACTGTTGTTTCCATCTGGGACATCCATTCCTAAATCTTTAAGATGTCGTGGATAGTCTTGGCGTTGTTGAAGGAGTCTGCTCAGTAATTTGAAACTGTGAGAATATCCTTCTCTTTTTGTTGATGTTGTTGAATTTGCTGAGCTTTCCTGGCCTGCACTACTCTTTGAAATGCCTCGAATTTTCTGATTCCGGACTTAGTACTTGGATGGTATCATGTCCAAGAGTCATGAGAACCATATCCATCAAGTCCTTGATTTCGCAACGAGGTGTTCCTCTGGTTCATGGTTCGTTGCATGATTGTGCTCTCCATGCCTAGACCACTTATGTGTAATGATGGTGGAATAGGATTTCCTGAGCTTCCTCGGTCTCCTTGACCTGATGTAAAGTTTGGCCTCGACTCAGTTCTGGCAAAGGCAGAAGAATTGCCTTGCGGTGCGACTTGTGTTTGTAGTGTTTGTGCGACACGAAGGAATATGGAGTTCAACTCCTCAAGTTCAAAAACGTGCAAGTGAGATGCCCTGGAGACCTTAGGATGAGTCGAACTAATTGGATCCACTTGGGATCTGACTGGGGTGTATCTCCATGGTGGGATGAAACAGATACACTTATTGTATATGAGTGGTGAGTTGGGGTATGAACTGGTGAGCCTACGGTAGCTCCAATAACTACCAGAGTCTTTTGAGAGACTACGGTATGAGTCGTGGTACATATTTGGCTTTGACTAAAGGTTAACTTCATTCTCTTCTATCTAAATACCTCTCCTAAAGCTGAAGACTCATGATGAGTATCATCTTTAACATTGACTGGGGAATGTTGAGTTTTAGATGGAGAGTGATGAACCGCAGCAGAGGATTCTATGGTCTTGGACTTACGCTTCTTTTGAATGCAAGCACCCTTTTCACCATATTCATTGGGCCTTTTCTTGATTTCAAAATGGACTTAACCCTTTTGGCTTTGGGTTGAGTCACTTGGTCTTCGGTTGAAGAGGGGAACTATGTTGTGGTAGGAATTGTGCTATTAGGAAGAACCTATGTTGCGGTAAGGGCTGCGGTAGTTTAACTTGGTATGGGCGGGGAAGAGTGGTATGGGTCAATACCACTCGTAGCCACAATATGGTCAGCTACATCAAGAGTTGTGAGTCCAGTGGACTCCAAAATTTGCATGTGAAATCTCATAAGAGGTCCAAAAGTAGTTTGAGCCTTTGAGGGTGTGTACTTTTTCAGATCGCAAGTGGCAAATAAGTTGGTGTCGTCGCCCATATCCAGCTTGGCATCTTGATGCAGATCTGAGATGCATAGCGACCAGAAGCGAGCAAAAGTGAGCTCAATTGCATCTTCTCTTGGAGCTTCCTTGGGAATGTACTGCAGAAAGTCATCCCATAGAATTTGACCGTAATTCACTGCATTACCATTGTAAATGCTTCAAACCAGTTCCAGAAGCTTGATCCCCATATTGTTCGTTCCAACAGTTCTGCCAGAGATACTTCTGATTACAAAGTGGCACACAAACTGCCATACTGTTGGAAGTTGATTATTCTTGAACTCTCCAATCCCTTTAAGTTTCTTCTGGTAACCCATCTGGTATAGGTTTGAAATCACGTCATTAGGGCTTGGTGAGTAGAATCTTGTAGAAAGAAGAACCCTAAGATTGATTGCTTCTAGGTACTTGTTCTTTGTTAGAACAACAGTGAATCATCTACAAGGTTCAGATGCACTTCTTGAAGGTTGTGGCTTGTACGGAAGGCAGAAAATACACATTTGAACAGAGTCGGTAATGGAACTACTTCTATGAAAGAGTTAAAGGCACCAAACAGTGCGTGTTTAGGGAGTAACTTGATCATCAATTTGATAGCCTCGTTATATGAAGGATGATCTTCAAATATGGCTCTGAAGTTGCTCGAGGCAATGAATGGTGATTGGTCTTTTATGGTGGTTTCAGAGCCGGTGGGACGAGCAGACCCAGATGCCTTCAATTTTTGCTTAGAGATTCCCAATTTCACCATGATTGTAGCAAAAGATTTTAGAACATGCAGGAAAGAGTTTGAGCAAGAAGACGGAGAAAATGAAGATCATCTTTAAGGATTCAGAAAGCGTAAAGTGATCTTGGGAAGAATTGGGGGTTTTATACCTTCAGATTTCAAAACTTATTGTAATTGATTTATTTACAGCTGTTAAAGTTAAAACCCTTGGGTTTTTACCATTATCAGCCAAAAATAAAAAAATCAAAAAGAAATTAATTTACTAGAAAAGTGGAGCATTAAATACATGCCAGGTCCATGATCAAATACCGGTTGATCGTGTGGTGAAGGGTTTTTATCCGTTGTGAAAAATTGGGAAGTTGAAGCAGATTTGACAATAAACGGCTGTGAGACATGACCGGTTGAGAAAAGAGATTTCTTAAAAGATTGCGTTTTATGGAAAAACAATTTATTTGTTTTTTAGCCTAAAATAGGCCTGACTAAGAAAAGTGATTTTTGAAAGAGACTGAAACATTGTATGCCACAAAATGAATGTTATGAGGAATGTTTTTATTTGTTAAAGATTATTAAATAGCTCACAAATTTCTCAGTATTTTTTAATTAAGAGATGGTGACTACAGGATCTTTCAATGGAACTTCGGTTGAGTTTAGGTGACTGCAGTAGCATAAGCTGAAAGAACACTTGATCAAAAAGTTAGAAATAAAAGAAATAAAAGGACCCAAAGAATATATAGATCATATATGATTGCGGTATACTAGGTATACTTAAGAGATATACGACGAATATATTATTTTAGAACCGCAATGAAGAAAATGCTTCAAGAGTTTTAATTTGAAAAGAAAAGAAACAATTTTTTAACATTTGGAGACCAAGTGTGGTCTGTGGTACCTATCAATTCAAAAAAGAATTGCGGGTATGGATTCATCATTCCTAGCACTTCCTGAAAGCTATTCAGTTTTGTAGCATCAAGTGCCTTAGTAAAAACATCAGCTATTTCTTCGTGAGTGGGAACAAAAATTAGTTCGATGTTACCTTTGAGGATGTGATCCTTGATGAAATGGTACCGTAGTTTAATGTGCTTCGTCTTAAAGTGGTGAATAGGATTATAAGAAATCACTATAGCACTCTCTGAATCACAGTAAATTGGTACCTGCAACATTCTATATTCGTAGTCTGTGAGTTTAGTCTTCATCCATAGAAATTGGGAATAGAAGCTGGCTGTGGCCACATACTCTGCCTCAGCGGTAGACAATGAGACACAATTTTGCTTCCTTAAAGACCAATTGACTAGTCTTCCTCCTAGATATTGGTAGCCACCAGAAGTAATTTTTCGATCTAATCTGCATCCTGCATGATCCGCATCTGTGAACGCTTGAAGGCTGAAGTCATTTCCCGCAGGGTACTAGAGGCCTAACGCTTTACTTCCTTTTAGATATCTGAGAATTTGCTTGACTGCGGTCAAGTGAGATACTTTAAGGCCAACTTGGTACCTAGCACATAAGCTTGTTGCAAAGAAAATATATGGTCTGCTTGCGGGGAGGTACATCAATGACCCAATCATTCCACGGTAATTTTTGTGGTCAACCGATTCTCCAATAGGATCAGCTGAAATCTTGTATCCGAAGGCCATCGGGACCTTGGCTGAGGAACAATTGTCCTTTGAAAATTTCTTCAGCAGCTCAAAGGTATATTTTTCTTGATGAATGAATATCCATTGAGGGACTTGTTTCACTTGAAGTCCTAGAAAGAAGTTGATCTCTCTATTCATGCTCATTTGGAATTTACTTGTCATGAGCTTTGCAAAGTCATTCACCATACCCTGATCTGTAAATCCAAAAATGATATCATCCACATATATTTGGACGAGCATCAAGTGATTACCATTTACTCTTCTAAAAAACATGGGATCAATCACACCTCTTTTGTATCCAGACGTGACCAGAAACTATAAAAGGGTCTCATACCATGCCCTTGGTGCTTGTTTAAGACCGTATACTGCTTTTTCTATCTTATAGAAATGATTTGGAAATTATTGACTCTCAAAGCCTGGAGGTTGTTACAAGTAAACTTCTTCCTTTAGTTCTCCATTCCTTAAGGCACTTTTTACATCCATTTGATGTACTTTGATATTCTTGTGTGTCGTGTATGCTAAGAAAATGCATATTGCTTCCATTATGGCTAAGGGGCCTATGTTTCATCGTAGTCAACACCTTCAAGTCGACTGTACCCATTAGCAATTAGCCTTGCTTTGTTTCTTACTACCGCACCGGACTCATCAAGCTTGATTTTGTATACCCATTTGGTACCGACCATTGTGTGACCTTTTGGCTTTGGTACCGGTTTCCACACTTTCTTCCTTTCAAACTCAGTTAATTCCTCTTGCATTGCGGTGATCCAATCGGGTTCCATGAGTGCATCTTTTATGGTTCGAGGCTCGACTGAGGACATGAAAGCTGCATAGTGGCAGTGGTCCGTTAAATCACTAGAGGATCGAGTTTGTATACCTGCGGATAGGTTTCTAATGATTTGAACGGTGGGTGATCCTTCGTCCAAATGTGAATACGAGGTTGTTGGTGATCAGCGGTTACGGTAGAGGGAATATCTTCATCTTCAGAAGATTCTGCAGTTGGAGAAGGTAGTTCCCCTTCGACTTGGGAGCAGCCCGTAGAAGTATCTTGGATTGTAGGATTTTGAGAAACAGTGGAAGGAGGTTCCCCTGAATTGAGGATGGGAGTTCCCCCTGAACCGAAGATGGTTCCTCCTGGATTGATGAATGAGTGATAACCCTTGGATCTGTTCTTGTGTCGATGTTCTTAACCTCTTCATCCTTAGAGTCTGAAGAAGCATTTGATTGGATTGTGACTCTACGGGTAGACACCAGAGCTTCATCTTCTAGTACCGGAACCTCGATGGTTGTCATTTGAACCAGAGTTGAGCTTCCCCCCTCAACCGGCGAGGGGGAAGTATTGAGTGAACTCTTTAGATACGGTTGGACCAGATACTTTAGCATGTTGTTGTTGAGCTATCGGAGACACCAGGATTTCTGAGAGATGAGCTGTCTCTTCAGGGTCAAAAAGATCATCATAGTTGATTTCAACTATGTTTAGGGGACCCGAAGAGGCTGGGATATCACTTTCCAATATAGCTTTTTTTTCACTTGACGGAGCAGTGTTGCGGACATAATAGCTATCAAATTTGAAATCGAATCTTTCGACTATCAGTCTTGTACGTTTGATGAGAATCCTATAGGCCACTTTATTAGTTGAGTAGCCAAGAAAAATGCCTTCATCTGATTTCGGTGCAAATTTGTTAAGATGATGCTTGTTGTTGATCACAAAACATCTGCATCCAAAGATGTGGAAGAATTTGACATTTGCGGTTGTTAAGGCCCTCATATGGAGTTCTGTTAAGACGTTTGCAAATGATGCTTTGGTTTTGAACAAAGCATGCAGTTGCCACCGCTTCGGCCTAGAAATAGAGAGGAAGGCTGGTAAAGTTTAACATCGATTTAGCTGCTTCGACTAATGTGCGGTTTCTTCGCTCTACTACTCTATTTTGTTGCGGTGTGTAGGGAGTTGAAAAGTTGTGACTGATGCCCTTGGAAACCAGGAAACTATTCTAGAGTTCATTAGTGAACTCGGTTCCATTGTCACTTCTTATTCTTATGACTGGTAGCTTGATTTGGAACACTATTTATTTTATGAAGTGGATCATAACATACGGTGTGTCAGATTTGAGTCTTAAGAAGAAGACCCATGTGAAACGTGTAAAGTCATCAACCATAACCAGAATGTATTTTTTGTGATGCAGATTGGCTATGGTTTATCGACCGCAGAGATTAATGTGAAGTAGCTCTAATGGTTCAGAAATTGATGAGTCGATTACCAGTGGATGGCTTCCCTTTGTTTGTTTTCCACACTCATAAGCTAGGCAAAGTGTATCATTGTTGTACTTCAGAATTGGGAGACCACGGACGAGTTCTTCGGTGACCAGGTTGTTGATATACCGAAAGTTCATATGAGCTAGCTTGCAGTGCCATAACCAACTAACTTCGGATACTGCTTTTGACAGAACACAACTGCGGTTTGCCAATGATCAATGAGACATCCAAAGGATACATTGTTCCCTCGGATTTGGATATGACCAAACAGGTGTTTCCATCATTCGTCATTAAGTAGCAATATTCACTATCAAATTCAACCCGATGACCAACTTTACATAGTTGGCCCACACTGATCAAGTTATGCTTGAGGCCTTCTACGTAAGCAACCTTTTGAATTGAGAAATTTCCTGTGGTCAATACACCGTAACCTCTGATGATTTAATTTACATTGTTCCTAAACTTGACGTGTCTACCGTTACAGATAGGCCTAAAGTCGCGAAGGTATTCGAACCTTCCGGTCATGTGCAAGGAGCTGGCACTATCAATTAACCACTCCTCTTCATGTTCCTCCTTGCACATTGCCTGAAAATTAACGGGTTAGTTTGGGCACCTAAACAAGTTTGGAGCTCGGGGACACATGAGAAACTTTCTTACTGGATGCATGCACGTGAGTCTTCGGAACAGATTCGTGTCAGATTTTAGGCCTAGGCCTGGGTGTTTGGTAACTTTTGGGATGTTACGAGGTTGGAATGGACGAGATGTTTTCAGTAGATCAAATCCAAAGGAAAGATTTTTCTCGTTTATCCAGACACGGTACTTGGTCAACGGTTCGTAGGGTGTGGTTGGAGTCTTGTGACTGGTCTATGGGTGGGGTTTGACTGCAGTGCCCTTGGAATTTAAAAAAGTTTTGGCACGTGAATTACTCCAAGGTTTTGACCTGGTGACGGATTGATGTGATTTTGAGGGTTCAGGAGTTGGTAAGACGCCTTTCCACTTAGGATCATTTAAGGAATAACTTTGAAAAGAATACTTTTGAAAAGACGTGATTTTCTTTTGGTATTTTGCAGAGTGTTTGAAAAAGTTTTTGTTATTATACATTCCTTTTTGTTTGATCCTTTGACTGCCGTGATTTTTGAAAGATTTTTAGCAGCAGTGGATTTTTCAAAAATCTTTTGATTTGAAATTTTGTCTTGTTTGAAAGTTTTACTTTTGTAGTCAGTACCCCTATTTTTACCTCGGGACTTGAGCTCTTATTTGAACGCCAATTTTGCTTGTGTTTGCCACAATCTGAGATATTTAATTGTGGTTTCTTGAAAGCCTTTGAATGATTTGAAAAGCAACAACTTGAATCATCTGAACTAGAAAGTTTAGAACTTTGTGAACATTGGCTAAATTCAAAATTTTCAATTGGTAATTCATGAAGGATGGGTTGAATGGTCACTGAGCTTTTGACTACAGTCTGCGGTGCGGATGACTGGACTACCGCAGAGTACGTCAATGATGGTTAATTCTTTGGAAAATGTATGGAAGGCAAGGATGGACATTTTACAATATATTCTTGTCCTTCCATAAGGATTTCTTCATTTTCATCTGAAGAGGATTGAGAATCAGGATAGATTTTTCTAATGAGAGGTAATTGATCACTTGGATTTCCCGAGGATTCAGGAAGAATTTCCTCGATGACACAATTGTTACTCAGTTCATGAAGTCGACTGAAGTGGCATCTTATGTCTTTATGGAATGATTGGTTATTGACAGGGTAATGAAACTCACGATCCGGTGGGACATACGGTCAATCAACATTGAATCGGGGAGTTGAGTTATCATCGGTTGAGTACCCATTAGACCATCTCCAATTATAGTTGTTGTCTACAATCCCATTGTTAACTAAGTTTTCAATTGCTTTAGATTCATTAAAGAGCTTTTCTATTAATTGATTCAAACATACAATTTCTTTCTGGGCTAAATCCCTTCAATTTAAAGCAATATCTAACTGAGTTTCATTCAACATCCTAGCATCCTTTTCTAATAGCAGATTCTTTTCTTGCATAGCAACCTTAAGTCTCTAATCCTCAAGTCTTCATCTCAGGTGATATAGCTCTTGGGACGCTATATTCTTTTCATCTAGTGCTTTGTTGTAGTTTGAAAGGAAGGTATCACATGTGTCATTAAGTCTTTCTCTGTATGGTTCACAATCATGCATGATGCAATTATTAGAATGGATCATGATTTTTACATGTTCGACGATGCTGAGGGTGCCATCTTTGGCCATGTATCAGTAGTTTCTCTCCAACTTCATTGATCCGTCCTCTTCAGCAGCTTCAACCATGCATATCTTCCCTTTTGCTTTGATGTTGTCAAAATCTTCATCTTTATCTCCGGATGACCATACTTGATGATCTCTCTTCACATGAGCAACATAAGCTCTTGCTTTTTCCTTTTCTTCCATTTCTTGGTCCATTCTAAGATAGAACTTCTTTTCCTTAACCACATTTTCTTTGCAATCTTTGGGAAAGTGATTCTCTTTTTGACATTTGTGACAAATGATGACTTCACTTTTCTCTTCAATTGAGGTACCGAAGTCTGATGGTTTACTGGACTGCGGTGCCTCCTTAGAATGATTTGCATTCTGTGGTTGCAGTGGATGGTGAGGGTTTCGAGGATATCGTGAGTGTTTGTTCTACGGATTGAATTTGCGGTTGAAAGGTCGTATGGAAAACTGCTAATTTTTTTGAAATGAGGTTGGTGGTAGACGGTTGAATTGCTGGCTAACCAAGGAAATGACATTTTGAATTTCTTATTCAACATCAACTTCATATGACTGCGGTGGGTTGTCCTTGTTGGATAGCATCTAAGTTCATAACTTAAATTGGTATGTACTTGACCTGATTTAGCATGGTCCATTTGGGTTGCACTTCACCGGAACAATTTATGTGGATAGTCTTTTGAGAATAGTATGTTTATGATTTGTATTAAAATATTATAAGTTCTAATATATTAATATGGAATCATTTTATTTAATTAGTATTGATCAAGAATTAATTTAGAATTAATTTAGTGATCAAAAGGAACTAATTAAATATGGACTCTTATATATATAGCATGGGCCAAGTTCATTTAGGTTGGGCTAAGCTTGCATGGACAGTCCATGGAGTTTTTAACCCATGGATCCTATGGAAATGAAAGGTCATGGGTATTAGGGTTTAAATGAATGTAATCCTAATCCTCCATACTATATAAAGAGGTCTTTGACACATCAAATGGGTATTAGGGTTTACATGAAATGGTACTAGTTTTTCCAAGGTGTTTTGGTCATTTGTGATTCCACTTGAGGCTTCCACACTATTGGGGCTAAGCTCCTAAAGTTCAAGAATTCAAGCTTCATCAAAAGGTATGTTATCTAATTAGGCTTTTGTAGTATAGTTGCTTTATATCATGCTAGTTAGGATAAAACCTTGGAATACTGAATATTTGTTTGTATAATAGAGAAAACATAGATCCAACGTTTATAGGGTTGCATGTACACCATAGGAGTCTTAGAATGCTCAAAACTCATCAGTGGTATCAGAGCCTAGACTTGTTTTCAATTATACTTGATGCTACATGTTTTTCCAAAGTTGAAATTCTACCATTTTTTGCATCTGACTGCTCACCACGACGTGGCAGTCTTTACCACGACATGGTGATGCCCCTGTATGCAGAATTTCGGGGTTTTTACTTGGTATTGGATGAGGATCATTACCCTAAGCTGTTTTTGAACTTGTAAACCTGTTCTGACGTGGTAATGTTCATCCAATTTTGAAAGATAATTGTCAATAGATTCATGTTTTGTATTTGTTTAATGGTTTGGCTAATTTCATGAAAATTGTTTGATTTGAATTATCTTGTTCTTATGAGTTGTTTTAGATTAATAGAAAAGTTATGTGATAATATGTTTTCAATCTAAATTGATCTAAAAGTTGTTCATAATATGTGTTTTTGTAACTTGTCCTCAAGTTATATAAAAAGTCACATTTATGATTATTAAAACTCATAAGATTTCCATAAGTTATAAAAAAAATTAAGAATCTCATTTTGTAAATGCTTTAAAGTTTTCCATAACTTGTCCTCAAATTATGGAACCTAAAGAGTTTTTTTATTAAAAACGAATTTAAACACATAAGTAATGGAATCGAAAAGTTTTTGAATTATTCAAAACTTGCCCTCAAGTTTTGGAATTTGTAAAGTTTCATACACACTTTAATTCCAAACCCTAGAATTTTAAAAGTTAAAATTCAACCCTTATATTTTATAGTATTATAAGTTAAATAGTATATATATATACATACATACATATATATATATATATATATATATATATATATATATATATGTATATATATATATATATATATATATATATATATATATAAGAGCAAGTCAGTCTTACCGTTAATAGGCCTCATTCACGAAGCTAGTCTAAAAGGGGGTATAAGGTTACTGCCTATAAAATGGCAGTTTAATGGGTGTCCACTCTCACCCACCGCTTCCTTAACTAGTGGAGCGTCGTTAGCCTAACGGGTAGGACAAGGACTATAATTCTCCTTTCACTATATGTATAATGATAAAGTTACTAAACCTTTTATAAATTCCCAATCTTGGTTGCTTTAGGAAAATGTGAATTTGGTGCTAACCCATGAAATTACACTTTGCACTATGCTTAAATCGTTAATGGAGCGTGTGTTGTTAATCGGTACACTAACCTGATTTAACAAGGTAGGCAAAGGGTAACTTAATGTTTATCATAGGATCGGAGGAGCGCGTGTGGTTAACCGACACATCGATTAAGTGATAAATATTAAGGGTACCAAGTATATTTGCATGGTTATTCACACCTTGTTTTATGATCCTCGGCATCCCGTTCACAAAACTTGAGAGGGCACAATCGAGATTGAAACATGCCATTGAAAAGTTAAATGAATGTCAAAGATTTAGGAGTTTCAAATCCAATTAAAACCTAATAAATTATTTCGTTTGTCATGGTGGAAATTGGTGAATCGTCATTTTCCTACCTTCAAATATTTTATAGCTTGGATTACGACATCCCTCTTCTAAATTATAAAATATTGTGTTGGGTCCTAGCCTTGATATTTCATATTGGGTGTTATATTAAGGACTTTAAATCAACTAACTTGAATTTATCCCATTATAGATGTCTGGTTTAGACAACTACGATCTTCCCAAATCTCTTGGAACAAGCTTTCCTAATGAAGATGATGTTCCGTGGTTAGATAACGGAAATCATACTTCTCTTCCTCCACCTCCTCCAATTATTCTCCCTATACTAAAAGTTCTTGAATAGTTCAAGGTCACTCAAGCCCTATTGGCAAGCAAGGTCTATGTGTGCTCACATCTTGCAGATGAAGTCACATATTGACAAGCCGGGAGAGTTGGGTGTCAAAGTCTTGAGGAATTTGGATGTTCAATCACTTCCTAAGTCACATAGTGAGTTATTTAAGGACTACTATGTAACAGACTATGACATGACCCTTAATGATCTTATCTATTTGCTTGGTGTAGCTGAATCATCATTGATTTGGAGCACTGGTAAAGCAAATTTGATTAGAAGATCAACTTCCCAAACTACCATAGACATTGACAATGGTAACATTGGATATCCAGAAAAGCTTTCTATTCCCAATGGAAAGGGATCGGACGTAGTTAACTCGGTTGACCAAATGGTAAAGAGAAAGGATAAGTCTGAGATAGTCCCGTGTACCATTCCCAAAGGGTCCATATGTTTCTATTGCCGAAGGAAGGGGCCTTGGTTGTGAAGCTGCCTTAACTACCTGAAAGATCTGAGAGAAGGTCAAGTCAAAAAGTTTGACTCTGCTTCAGGTAAGTCAATTTTCTAACTCTCTTAAGTTCCTATTTGAAGATTCTTAATACATTTTGATGTATGGTAGGATCAAGCAAAGGGAAGGAAACTTAAAGGAAGAGTATGCTGAATCTGATCGCAAAGATGGATTTCAATCGCATGGTTCGAAGATCGGATTCTTGAGCTACTACTTAGGAGTTATGATAGATTGCTAAAAAATATGTAATAACATAGTTTTTCATTTAAAGTTGCATTGTAAGGAAAACGTTTTTCCGCATTTTTATAAATAAATAAAATTTTGTTTTATTTTATAACATCTCATTGCAATGGGATTTATGAAAAATTGATGTTTGTATGTTTCTAGCAATAATGGAAATATGAATTTGATTCTTTCATTTGTGGTAATGTCTAAATTTACCAAATAAGGAAAGATTGTCATCACCCAAGTTTTCAATTGGACCGAAACTTGGAATCATGCAAATTGTATATTATAATGAATGAGAATTTTCATCTTTGGAAAATTAAGATTAATTGTTGTTCACATGTATATGTGAGTCAAGTGAAGGAGAAAGGGATCGGGTACACTTGGTTGTGCACTGGTCAGGTCCACCACAAAAAGATTGATAAGAATATTCGTCATGATTTACTAAACTTTAGTAAATATGGTTATACTTACAAGTTTAAGTATAATTCTGAAGCATTGGAAAAGTTTCGATGTAGGGCATAACGAATATGAAGAATCAAATTAAGCAGAAAGATAAAAGTTTCTCAAATCTGAAAAGATGGGAGAGTACTTTAGTATCATGTTTTGTGATCATCTTAATGATTAAGAAACCATATCACAATTGGTCCTCTAAGGACATCTTAGTGCATTCATATGGCTAAGAAGAGGAATCGTGAATTGTTGAAACGGCTAAATCAAGAAGATGAGTCATGCTTCGTTCCAAAACAAGTCTTAGAGTCATACTCCAAGATTGTCATTTGAGTGAAACATCTTAAAGAAGGTTTATTAACACTTGTCAAATGTTAAAGTAAAATGTGTCCTACTCTTGTACATTTGAAATTGGTAAGTTGTGATGTTTTGGATAAAACAAAGACCAGCTAAGGCCAATTGTGTGAAGTGACTGTCTTGATAAGAATCCACACTATTTCATGAATATTTGGCAAGCGAGTCATATATGTCAAGAGGACAGTGGGAGTCTTAAAGATCCTGAAAGAATTTCAAGATCTAATCAAGAATAAAACATGTAGTTTATCTCTAGCATATGACTTGAGGTTTATAACCTATCATGTTGACATATTCTTATTTATGTGCCCATTCCATCTAAAGTTGGCTTTGCATATGAGTTCTGAGAGTTCTTATTTGGTTGCATAACAGCTTGGAAGCAATAGCAGGCCCTTGTGCTGCCAGGTGGCACTAAGTTAAGACTGCACAAGTTCAGTCCATATGAGTTTGGAATTGTCATTAACCATGTCTTGTGATTATGGGTTTGACAGATTCACAGGGATAGGAGCACATACACCATAAAATCTAAGTGTCATAAAGTTTCTCTCCGATTCATGAAAATGATGGTGAGGAAACACTTTCACTAAGTGATTTTAAGTAGATAGCAATTGTGATATTTGCATTCTCAAAGTCGTTAGTGGAGCGCGTGTAGTTAACCGGCACACTAACATGGACTTGTGAGGAATGGAAAAGGTATAAATAATATAGACTATGATTACGACATCCCTTTTCATAGTTCTGAAATTGTTTAGACACACATATGCTATCTAAGGAAAGGTGTATGATTTTGATAAAGTTTTATCAAAGTATCTCGTATCAGAAGTCTGAACTTTGGTAAGAAAATCAATAGAGTATTGATTTTTAGAAGTTCAACTGATTTCCGAGGACATTTCAAAGCTAGTGGGAGCATAAGTGTTATGCTGATAATTCTCATGTTAGTGGGAGCATGATAATTATAATAAGTGTTGCAAGTTAGCAATGTTAATTATAGAAAACGAAAGTCTCAATTGGGAAAAGTTGTTTTGCTATAATTAAGGGAGAGGAATTATACTTCATTTCAAATCTAAAAGCTTAGATCAATACATATAAGTTTAAAATGTAATAGATTTCAGTAAATGGCAGGAATTTAGAATTCTAGCATTTACAGTAAGGATTTAGGATTGTGAAATGAGAATCATTGGAATTATGTTCAATAGATCTATTCGACAAAGTAAAGATCATAGACAAACTTAGTGTGCATACTTGGTGTATGGCATAACTAATGTTTGGACAAACATAGTGTGCATACTTGGTGTATGGCATGACTATTGTTTGGATAAACATAGTGTGCATGCTTAGAGCATGGCATGACTAGTGTTTTGATTCAAGTATAAAGTTGATTAGTTGAAACATTATACAATGAATAATGTGTAATCAATATGGTGATAAATAAAAAGTGTTCTATTTATATTCATAAGTTCTGAGACCATATTGGATTCGATTATTCTTGTGTTTCACTTTGCATGTTTTGACTTCCAGAACAACTAGGTCATTCTTCCTGAGTGACTAAGTTATTCAAACCATCCACAGTCGGTCATATGTTGGAAGTAGATATGAATCAAGACTGTGATGAAGTTGGCTTGTAGACGTCTAAGATGTTGGACATAGCAAGAGTTGCTACAACACTCATGAGTGCTCATAAGTTCTGAGTATTAGATTCAACCCACGCTCATTTTACTCACTTCATGGATTTTATCATGAGTGATCATGAGATGATAATATCTTATATTCTTCAAACCTATAGATATGAGTTGTTGATTATGAGTTGGTTGTGCATTGATTGTACGAAAACGCATCGGTAACTCGATTTTATAAAACGTACCTTTGTGTATGATTCAACAAGTAGTAGAATAAGCATATGATTCAAAGTTTATCCATTCCTTTTACCCTTGGTGGGATAAAAGCGATATATATGAACCCCTCGATGATTTAGTGATGACACCCCTAAGTGCTTGGCCAAGCCAGGACTGATTTAATTTATTCAATTAGTCGGTTGTCATAAATCGGAAATCGGGAAACAAAAAATAGAAAGAGAAAATTATTATAATCCATGTCTCAGTCCATATGATATTTAGAATGGAGGAATATATGATGCCTTATCTACTAGACAAGTCATTTGACTAGGTCAGAGTTCGACATCGACTTTAAGAGCTATGATTGCTAGTCAGGTTTTGGAGCCATACGCAATAATAGTTTTAGACTTATCCAAGTGGGAGACTGTTGGATTAGTGTCTAAGTCCATAACTAAAATTGGTATGTACTTGACCCGACTTAGCATGGTCCATTTGGGTTACACTTCACCGGAACAATTTATATGGATAGTCTTTTGAGAATAGTATGTTTATGATTTATATTAATATATTATAAATTCTAATATATTATTTTGGAATCATATTATTTAATTAGTATTAGGGTTTACATGAATGTAACCCTAATCCTCCATACTATATAAAGAGGTCTTTGGCACATGAAATGGTACTAGTGTGTGAGTAAACAAGAGTGTGCCAATTTCTAGTGTGCTTACTATTCTCTCAACTTTTCCAAGGTGTTTTTGTGATTTGTGATTCCACTTGAGTCTTCCATAATATTGGGGCTAAGATCTTAAAGTTCAAGACTTCAAGCTTCACCAAAAGGTATGTTATCTAACTAGGACTTTGTAGTATAGTTGCTTCATATTATGCTAGTTAGGATAAAACCTTGGAATATTGAATATTTGCATGTATAATAGAGAAAAAAAAAGATCCAAGGTTTATAGGGTTGCATGTACACCATAGGAGTATTAGAATGCTCAAAATCCATCGGTCATATGAAAGTGGGTAGGATGATTCTGTAGGATATGAATATTGTGAGATTTTAACTTGTGGGGTTTGAGCTATCAGGGCAAGTGGTCCACCAAGGTCAACACAATCTTTCAGCATAGTTGATTCTTGTGCCTGAAGTTCTCCATACAGCTCGAACAGGGACAAAGTATGGATCTTTGTATCCCCTTGTACAAAGTATGGATCTTTGTGGTAGACCAATGTCTTCCCAAACCATTGAGAAACTCTAGGTTTGTTTCGTGATTGCTTCGAACTGTACCAACATTTGATAACTTTATAATGATGATATTGAATCGTTTGAACAAGTCGTCAATAATTTCTCTAGGAAGAGCTTTAAAGTTGTTAAACTCACTAAGAGCGGTGGTGAGTTTCTTATCCTGGGCTTGTTTAGACCCTTGATAGAGATTTTTGAGCACATCCCAGATCTCCTTAGCCGATTTGTAGTTAATGATGATGTCAAAGTTGTCTGGAGCTACACCACAAGAGATATCATAGAAGGCTATAGCATCATTTTCCATATTTTCAAGCTCATCTTTGGTTGGTCGATTCATTGCAGTCGGACCTCCACCTAGTCTCGCTTGAGTACCATTTGCTTGAACAGGAGTAAGAACAGGGACTTGAGGTCGTTCTTCCACAGATCTCCACACATCTCTCCCGAGCCTCTTAAGTTAGCTCTTTATCATTTGGGAGCAATGGTGGTATTCTTTTGCAACAAGTATTGGTGCTCTGTTTGAGCTTCCAACACTGTTGGAAATGTTCAATAATATAACTTGTGCCATATTTCCTTGTTTTTTGTTTTATTAAAGAACAAGCTTCAGTGGCATAAATGGATTTTCAAAATCAGAGTTTTGCTTAAAAAGCAACAACTTTGGCTATGATACTAATTGTTGAGAGAAAAACTTTTGAGAAACACTTGAACAAACGTTAGTACAAGATAATAGTTGCAGAATAAGTTAATCTCAAAGGATCATGTAAGCTCAACAATAATAATTTAGAATATTTAGATAGTTAGTTGCAAAAATATAAAGTGCTGAAATGTAAATGACAACAAGTTATATCAAGTAAACATCAAATTGATTCTTAACAAGGTTTGCATTAAAACACGAGTTAGTAAGTATGATCAATTTAAGATGAGAAGGATTTCGGATATTAGATAAGATAGATAAATGAGAGAATGAACTTTGTATTTAAGTGAAAATTCAATAGATCGTGAAAAAGGTGTGTAAAATACATGAAAAAAGGAGACTATATTTATGGAGTTCCATAAAGTTACAACGAAAACAAAAAAAAACTAATATTCTATAGACTTAAGTGACCATGCAAGGTTCAGTGGACAAAGTAATGCTAATACGTTGATTCAGATAATAAAAGTCTTCAATAATCTTCACTACGGTAGTGACTGCGGATCGCTACGGTTTCCGAATAAGTTCTTCAATATTGGTTGCAGTAGACACACTTTGACTGCGGTAGCAACTCCAACTGTGGTAGAGACAAAATATGATTGTGGATCCTTAAAGTTAAGAGGGTCACTTTATGTATCAACATAGGTCCAACTCTTTGGACTCCTCACCAATCAGAATGAGATTATGGTCGATCTGGCCAAGATTAACGCAATTATGTTGTGGGAGGTCCCGAAGTCTCCCAAAAAATGCAAAGTTTTCTTGGCATGATAGGTTACTATCAAAGATTTATCCAGGATTTCACCAAGATTGTTGTTCCTCTAACTCGCTTGATGAAGAAGAGTGTAGATTTTCATTGGTGGACTGAGCAACAAACTGCGTTTGAGACTTTGAGGCAGAGATTATGTGAGGCCCCTGTATTGATCCTTATAGAGCATGTTGAGGAATTTATGGTGTATTGTGATGCTTTAATCATGGGTCTGGGGGCGGTGCTCATGCAAAAAGGTAGGGGTATTTCATATGCTTCTAGGTAGTTGATGTTGGGTTATAAGCAAAACATCAGTCATATGGTGCACACGCAAACCCTAAAGCTTTTTATGTAGGTTTTTCTATTTGTATATGCAATAATCTTCCAAAGCTTATAAACCCTAGATCTAGCATATCAAAATTCAAATAATTAAATAAACTAGTAAGAATGTTACCTTTGATTGTAGCTTGATGATCTTGAGCTTATGAGAACCTAGCACCTCAAATGTGATGCCTCTATTGGATCACAAACACCAAAACAATTGGAGAATCTTAGATAGAGATGAGAGAGGTAACTTTCGGCTCAAAGAATCCTTCTAGGGTTGTGGTAGCCGAAATTGTGAAGCCAGGGGGTTCCATATATAGGAGAGCTGGTAGGGTTTCAGTTAAAACCCTAATTAGATTACTTAGGCCTTAAGCAGTCCACAGGATCCTTCCAGAAGGCCTCCTATGGACGATTTCTGTGTGGGCTTCCTAAAGGCCTCCTATGGATGATTTTCTGTGTGAATTTACGATAAAGTTCTTTTTAGCCTTATCAATCTAAATGAAAGTCGTAGTGTTCGTTAAACCGAGGGTGTGTATAAAAAAACGCCCAAATCTGACTTTATATGAGGAAGTTCTGATTTTTCTAAGTTTCAACTTAGTAGTAGACAGCTAAAAACTCGAATTTTAGATCGAGTGATTTTCAGCCGACACAACCTAAACGAGAATCGAAGGTCTCGTCAATAGTAGTACAACGGTAAAAAGACAGACGAAAATGGATGTCGGATGAAGAAGTTATGAATTTTTAACGGATTTTACTGTCTCGGTCTGTTAAAAATAATAATATTAAAAATAAATTCAAAATTAGCCGACGGGAAAGTTGTAGAGCATAATTTCACCTATGCGTGCATATAAAGAACGTCAAAAACGGAGCCCGTATGCGAAAGTTATGGATTTTAGAAGTTTGAGACACAAAATTCGAGAAAAAATGCTAAAACCGAGGAATTTCGCATGGCTGTGGTTCGGCCACGTCACCCTCGCATGCGAGCGTACGTGGTGCCCCTCTGCTGATTCGTCCGAAGCATGGTCCGGTAGAATTTCGATGCGTGTCGCATATGTGGAGGTGTCCGAAGCGAGCCACGTCTCGCCTATAAGCTTCCGACGCGCCCTTCACATCCGAGCCTCGCAGCTGCCGTGTGGCCTTCGCACATACTGCCGCCTACCCTCTCTGGATCCGAAGCCTCCCCTATAAATAGTGCATGCGAGATCTCCCGGCTAGATTTAGAAAATTGGCATTTTCACCCCGAAACTCATATTTTCACTATTTCAACCTCCCCTGAAGCCTCGGTATCATTTCCAACACCCGAAACACGCCCCGAAGTGCCCGAAGACCCGGAAAAATTTATCTTTTTGGTTTTGAAGCTCCAACCTCGCAAAGCCCGGTTTTTCATTAAACCCCCGGTTTTATCAGAAACGATCATTTTAAGAAACGAAGTGATGTCTGATTATCATTAAATCAAGTGAGTGTATATTTACTTTCATCTTACACATAAATATGAATTCTTTTCTATAAAATACGTGCTACATGTATATATATTGTTTGCTTATTTGATATGGATGTTGAATGGATGTTTTATACAAGTTTTAAACCGTATATATATATATATATATATATATATATATATATATATATATATATATATATATATATATCTACAAATATGTTGGGTAAAACATGGGTAGATGAAATAGTTGATGTGGGTTAAAATGATGAGAGGCCTCGATGTTGTTGTTGTTCCAGTCATCTAGCGGAGTATGGATGACGACCACAAACTTTTCTAGATAGTCATGTGGAACACTAGCAGACTTGTAGCTTGTAGGTGTTGTGGACTTGATGTTCATTGGAGTACTCCATCCCCCTCATGGTTGCCTTACGAACATATATGGCTGAGGAATCCCCTTAGCACTAAAGTCCATCCTAATGATAAAATCCTTAGACTAGGTCCCTTGTATAGGTGTTTAGGGACATAAAGTGAGGATAACGGGAATGAGTAATCAAGGTTATCGTTGGTTGATGAAATTAATAAATTTATTGTTGGTCCTTGAAATTAATAAATTTATTATTATTTGTGGGTTGAAAACCCTATATGCTCACTAGGCTCCCAAGCCTGACCCACTCAGCTTTCTGTTTTATAGGTAGTGGACCCAGAGCATAATTTGGATGATGATGAGGAATTTTTGGATTATAGGCCAGTAGTTGTAAATAACTGTTGTAAGGCTTACAATATACTGTTTATGCTTTTGGTATGTACCAGAACATGACATCCTGAGGTTATATAATAAAAATACATTTCTTTAAGAAATGCTTTGATAATATTTTTATCATATTTTGTTTTTGGAACAAATTCCGATACACTTTTAATCAAAGGTTAACTCTAATTTTATTATAAAAAGCATAAACTAAATCGGTCTTTTCTGACCGTGAAATTGGGGATGTCACAGTTGGTATCAGAGCATTAGTTTAAGCGAACTAGGAATTTGTAGGATTCCTAGACTTAAACTTAGCATGTAAGTGATTAAAAGTGTGAGATAAGTGTCTACCATATTTTAGACACGAGCACTAGCATATTTTAGGAAAGTTGCCTAAAATGCTTTTATGTGCTAAATGCTATATGTTTACCATATATGTCGTTATTTGTTCAGATCTATGGTCTGTTGCCGACCGGATCTGGAAACTGTTGGATTAATGTCTAAGTCCATAACTATAATTGGTAAGACTTGACCCGACCCGGCATGGTCCATTTGGGTTGCATACCATCATGCACTTGGATAGACTAGAATGAGAGAAATAAGACACTTATGGTTATTAATATATTATAAGTTCTAGTATATTAATAATAAGAATAATAAGATTATTTAATTAGTATTGATCAAGAATTAATCTAGGATTAATTAAGTGATCAAAAGAAGACTAATTAAATATATGGGTTGATTGTGTAAATCATCCATACTTGTAAAGTGGGCTAATGCTCCATGGATAATCAAGTTGGGCTAAAACCCATAGGATGGTCCATGGATGCTCCATGGTGTATTTGTACCCATGGATCATGGAAGTGAAAAGCCATGTCAATTAGGGTTTACATGGTGTAACCCTAACTATATAAGCATCTTATTCTTGACCAAAATCGGCCACTAGTGTGTGAAAAGAAAGGGCTAGCCGATTTCATGAGTTGTAGAATTCTCTCAAGCTATTCTAAGTGTTTTGATGATTGTGATTCCATTTGAGGTGTCACACTTGGGGCACTAGGCACTCAAGCTTCATGAAGACTTTCTACATGGAAGAGGTATGTATTCTATCTTGTTATATTCATTGTTTTATATGCTAGATTAGGATAATACCTTGGAAGTTCTTATTTGCATGTATAATAGAGAAAACATAGATCCAAGGTATTTAGGGTTGCATGTACACTTAGGAGTGTTAGAATGCTCAAAACCCAACAGTGGTATCAGAGCCTAGGCTTGTTTTCTTGTTATACCTGCAATAGAAGTTGAAAAAACGAATTTGTTGATGTCTGATCATCAGACTCGGCGAGTCCATCAGGAGACTCGGCGAGTCCATGCCTAAAAAGTGTTGAAATCGATCCAACTCGCCGAGTTGGTTCATGCACTCGACGAGTTGGACCCCCAGACAGCATATTTTCGAGTTTTTTTTGGCTAGAAATGGACTAGGAACATTACCCTAAGTTGTTTTTGAACTTATAAACTTGTTTTTGGTGTGGTAATGTTCATGCTAATCCATTTTCAAAGATAATTGTCAATAGATTCATGTTTTGTATTAGTTTAAGGTTTAGACTAATTACATGAAAAAGTTTGATTTGAATTATCTTGTTCTTATGAGTTGCTTAGATTAATAGAAAAGTTAATTGAAATAGTTGTTTTCAATCCATTTTAATCTAAGAGTTGAGTATAAAAATGTGTTTGTGTAACTTGTCCTCAAGTTACATGAAGAGTCACATTAAAGACTCATAAAATTCATAAGAGTTGGCAATGGTTACAAAATGAAGAGTCTTGTGTCATTCAATAGTTTTTATGACTCCATAACTTGTCCTCAAGTTATGGAAGTTCAAGAGTCACTTCATTAAAAGAAAAATATGTAACCATAATTAAATCCATAAGTTATAAAATAAAGAAAAAGTTAGTTCTTTTATTAGTTTAAAGTCTTCCATAACTTGTCCTCAAGTTATGGAACTTCAAGAGTTTTTGGATTAAAACTACTTTAAACACATAAGTTATGGAATTAATTAGTTTTGAATAGTTTCAAAACTTGCCCTCAAGTTTTGGAATTTGAAAAGTTTTCACTTATGAATACTTTAATTCCAAGTTAGCCCTTAGAATTTTAAAAGTTAAAATTCAACCCTTATACTTTATAATATTATAAGTTAATAATAATATATATATATATATATATATATATATATATATATATATATATATATATATATATCTATGTATAAGAGTAAAGTCAGTCTTACCGCTAGTACGCCTCATTCATGAAGCCGGTCTATAAGGTGGGTATAAGGTTGTTGCCTATAAAATGGCGACTTAATGGGTGTCCACTCTCACCCACCGCTTGCTTGACTGGTGGAGGGTCGTTAGCCGAACGGGTTTGACAGGACTATAATTCTCCCTTCATTAAAAGTATTAATGATAATACTAAGTAACTAAACTCTTAATAATACCCAATCTTAGTTACTTAGGAAAAATGTGAATAAGGTGCTAATCCATGAAATTACACTTTGCACTTTGTCTAAGTCGTTAGTGGAGCGTGTGTGGTTAACCGGCACACTAACTTGGACTTAACAAGGTAGGTAAAGGGTGACTTAATATTTATCATAGTATCGATGGAGCGTGTGTGGTTAACCGGCACATCGATTGAGGGGTAATTTATTAAGGGTACCAAGTGATTTGCATGGTTACTTCACACCTTGTTTTGTGATCCTCGGCATCCCAGTCACAAAACCTGAAGGGCACACTCGAGATTGAAACATGCCTTTGAAAAGTTCAATGAATCTCAAAGATCTAGGAGTTTCAAAACCAATTAAAACCTAATAATACATTTCGTTTACCTTGGTGGAAATTGGTGAATCGTCATTCACCTACCTTCAAATATTTTATAGCTTGGATTACGGCATACCTCTTCTAAGTTATAAAATAGTTTGTTGGGTCCTAGCCTTAATATTTCATATTGGGTGTCATATTAAGGACTTTAAATCAACTATCTTGAATATCTCCCAAAAGATGTCTGGTTTAGACACCTATGATCTTCCCAAATCTTTTGAAACAAGGTTTCCTAAATGAAGATGATGTCCCATGGATATCATACTTCATTCACCTCCTCCAATTATTCTCCCCAACCCACAAGTTCTTGAAAAGTTTAAGGTCACTCAAGCCCTAATTGGCAAGGCAAGGTCTAGGTGTGATCACATCTTGGAGATGTAGTCACATATTGACAAGCCGGGAGAGTTGGGTGTCAAAGTCTTGAGAAAGTTGGTGGTTCAATCACTTTCTAAGTCACATAGTGAGTTCCTTTGGGACACCTATGAAACAGACTATGACAAGACCCTTAATGATCTTATCTATTTGTTAAGATCAACTTCCTTAAAACTTGATGGACATTGACAATAGTGACACAGGAAATCCAGAAAAAGCATTCTCTTCCCAATGGAAAGGGATCGGCCATAGTCAACTCGGTTGACCAAATGGTAAAGAGAAAAGCTAAGTCTGTGATAGTCTCGTGTACCATTATCAAAGGGTCCGTATGTTTGTATTGCCAAAGGAAGGGGCATTGGTCACGAAGCTGCCAAATTTACCTAAGGATGTTAAAGTCAATAAGTTTGACTCTACTTCAGATAAAGTCCACTATCTAACTCTGTTAAGTTTCTATTCTGAGATTCTTGATACATGATGTGACTGGGTCACATGGTGATGTTTAAGAATCAAAGAAAAGTGAAGAAACTTAAAGAAAGAATATGTTGAATCTGATCGCGTAGATGGATTTCTATCGCATAGCTTGAAAAAATCGGATTCTTGAGCTACTTCTTAGGAGTTATGAGATATTGCTTAAGGAATAGATAACAACAAGTTTTCATATGGATAGTAAGGATAAGTTTTTCGGCAAAGTTTTAAAATAAAAGAAAATTTTTTTTTGATTTTATTTATTTTAAAATATCCTTACAATGACATTTGAGGAAAAAATTGTTGCTTATAAGATTCCATTAACAGCAAGAGTGGAAATATGAAATTGATTCTTTCATTTGTGGTAATGTCTAGATTTACCAAATAAGGAAAGATTCTCATCACCCAAGTTTCAATTGGACCGGAACTTGGAATCATGCAAGTTGTATAGCATGATGAATGAGAACTTTCAAGTTTTGGAAAAATTAAGACTAATTACTCGTTCACATGGATGTGTGAGTCAAGTAATGGACTAAGGGATCCAGTACACATTCTTGTGCACTGGTCAAGTCCACCACAAAAAGATTGATAAAACTATTCGTCATAGTTTACTAAAGCTCAGTAAATATGATTATACTTACAAGCTTAAGTGTAACTCTGAGACATTGGAAAAGGTTCCAATGTATGGCAGAGTGAATAAGAAGAATCAAATTAGGCAGAAGGATAAAAGTTTCTTAAATCTGAAAAGATGGGAGAGTACTTTAGTATCAATTTTGTGATCATCTTAATGATTAAGAAACCATAGCACAATTAGTCCTCTAAGGAAGTCTTAGTGCATTCTTATGACTAAGAAGAGGGATCTTGAATTGTTGAAATGGTTAAATCAAGAAGATGAGTCATACTTCGTTCCAATACAAGTCTTAAAGTCATACTCCAAGATTGTAACTTGAGTGACATGTCTTAAAGAAGGTTTAAAACACTTGTCAAATGTAAGAGTAAAAGTTTTCTACTCTTGTACATTTGAAATTGGTAAGTTGTGATGTTTTGGATAAAACAAAGACCAACTAAGGCCAATGTTGTGAAGTGTTTGTCTTGATTAGAATCTGCACTATCTCTTGGATGTTTGACAATGGAGTCTTATAGGTCAAGAGGACAGTGGGAGTCTTAAAGGTCTTGAAAGTCTCAAGAACTAATCAAGAATAAAACCTGAAGTTCTTCACTAGCACACGACTTGAGGTTTATAACCTATCGTGTTGACTTATTCTATGCCCATTCCAGTTAAAGTTGGCTTTGCATATGAGTTTCTTAGAGTTCTCAATTTGTTGCACAACAACTTGGAAGCAATGGCAGGCCCTTGAGCTGCCAGGTGGCAAGAAGTTAAGATTGAGTTCAATCCATATGAGTTTGGATTTGTCATTATCCTTGTCTTGTGACTATGGTTTTGACAATTCACATGGATAAGAACACATACACCATTAAATCTAAATGTCATAAGGTTCCTCTCCGATACATGAAAATGATGGTGAGGAAACACTTTCACTAAGTAGATTTTAGCTAGATAGCAATTGTGATATTTGCATTCTCAAAGTCGTTAGTGGAGCGCGTGTGGTTAACCGGCACACTAATATGGACTTGTGAGAAATGGCAAAAAGGTCTAACCATTATGATTACGGCATACCTCTTCATAATTGTTTAGACACACAAGTGTGCTATCTAAGGGAAGGTGTATGATTTTGATAAAGTTTTATCAAAACAATCTAGTATCAGAAATCTGAACTTTGGTAAGAAAGTCAATGAAGTATTGATTTCTAGAAGTCCAGCTAATTTCTAAGTACATGTCAAAGCTAGTGGGAGCATAAGTGTTATGCTAATAATCATCATGTTAGTGGGAGCATGATAATTATGATAAGTATTGCAAGTTAGCAATGTTAATTATAGAAAACAAAAGGTTTCAATTGGGAAAAGTTTTTTTGCTATAATTAAGGGAGAGGAAATTATACTTCATCTCAAATCTATATGCTTAGATCGTGAGGTTTTAATCATTTAGTCAAGGATATATATATGAATTTCATGTTGGAATGGCTCAACATAAGGAAATTCTGTATATGGGTCCATTATTTGCGTTCTAAAATTCGATTATGATTACGGCATCCCTTTTCATAATCTGAATTATGAGAACTTGGCAAATTGAAATGGAAATATTATAGCAAAAGACTGGTTTAGTCTTTATGTAAGACATCATGAATCGTGTCTCATATGCTTCGGATATAGGATCGATTACATGTGCTATATTCATCCGTTCTAAAATTTTCCAAATGCCTAGGGCATTAAGAAGGGAAAAGGTTTAGAACTGGATATGACTAAAAGGATTAAACAATTGTCGAGGACAATCTAAGGTTTACCAAAGATTGGTTGCTCAAGGACAGTTGGAAGTATAGTGATAATTCTGGAAGGACCATATTGACATAATCTGGAAGGAGGCAACTCTTGTTCAGAAGTGATAGTCAAAATGGAATCTGGAAATGTTTCAAAGTTAGAATTTTCAATCTATGTAAGATTAAGGAAACTTAATGCAAGAAGGATATTTCCAAGGAGTTGATCTCCTTTGGAATACTCTGTAATGATTGTTGCCAAGTCTTTGTGAGTTTGTGCATAATCATTACAAGAGGATCAATGCATATAAGTTTAAAATCTAACAGATTTCAGTAAATGGCATGAATTTGGAATTCTTGCATTTGCAGTAAGGATTTGGGAGTGTGAAAAAAGAATCATTGAAGTTATGTTCAATTGATCTAGTTCACAAAGTAAAGATCATAGACAAACATAGTATGCATACTTGGTGTATGGCATGACTAGTGTTTGAGAAAAACATAGTGTACATGCTTGGAGCATGGGACAACTATTGTTTTAAATTCAAGATTAAAGTTGATAGCTGAAACAGTATACAATGAATAATGTGTAGTCATATGGTGATAAATAAAAGGTGTTTTATTTATATTCATAAGTTCTGAGACCATATTGGATTCAATTATTATTGTGTTTCACTTTGCATGTTTTGACTTCCCGAATAAACTAGGTTATTCTTCCGGAATGACTAAGTTATTCAAACCATCCACAATCGGTCATATTTTGGAAGTAGATATGAATTAAGACTGTCATGATGGGTTGTAGAGGTCTAAGGTGTTGGACAAGGCTACAACAATCATGAGTGCCCATAAGTTCTGAGCATTGGATTCAACCCGCGCTCATTGGAATCACTTCATGGATTTTATCACGAGTGATCATGAGACGATAATATCTTATATTCTTCAAACCTAGAGATATGAGTTGTTACTATGAGTTGATAGTACATTGATTGCACGAAACCGCATTTGGTAACTCTGTGCTATAAAATGTGCTTTTGTGTATGATTCAACAAGTAGTAGAACAAGCCATATGAGTCGAAGTTTATCCATTCCTTTTACCTTCGGGATAAAAGCGATATCTGTGGGCCCCTCGATGATTTGATGATGACAAATGGAAGTGCTGGGCCGGGCCAGGACTGATTTGATTTGTTCAATTAGTCAGTCGTCATAAATCGGAAATCGGGAAACAACAAATGGACAGAGAGAATGATTATAATCCATGTCTCAGTCCATATGATATCTAGAATGGAGGAATATATGATCCCTTATCTAATGGACAAGTCACTGACAAAGGTCAGAGTTCATCTACAAGGTCAGAATTCGACAGAAGCTTTTGAGAGCTACGATTGCCAGTTGGTTCCTGAAGTCATACGCAATAATAGTTTTAGACTTATCCAAGTGGGAGACTGTTGGATTAATGTCTAAGTCCATAACTATAATTAGTAAGACTTGACCCGACCCGGCATGGTCCATTTGGGTTGCATACCATCATGCACTTGGATAGACTAGAATGAGAGAAATAAGACACTTATGGTTATTAATATTTTATAAGTTCTAGTATATTAATAATAAGAATAATAAGATTATTTAATTAGTATTGATCAAGAATTAATCTAGGATTAATTAAGTGATCAAAAGAAGACTAATTAAATATATGGGTTGATTGTGTAAATCATCCATACTTGTATAGTGGGCTAATGCTCCATGGATAATCAAGTTGGGCTAAAACCCATAGGATGGTCCATGGATGCTCCATGGTGTATTTGTACCCATGGATCATGGAAATGAAAAGCCATGTCAATTAGGGTTTACATGGTGTAACCCTAACTATATAAGCATCTTATTCTTGACCAAAATCGGCCACTAGTGTGTGAAAAGAAAGGGCTAGCCGATTTCATGAGTTGTAGAATTCTCTCAAGCTATTCTAAGTGTTTTGATGATTGTGATTCCATTTGAGGTGTCACACTTGGGGCACTAGGCACTCAAGCTTCATGAAGACTTTCTACATGGAAGAGGTATGTATTCTATCTTGTTATATTCATTGTTTTATATGCTAGATTAGGATAATACCTTGGAAGTTTTTATTTGCATGTATAATAGAGAAAACATAGATCCAAGGTATTTAGGGTTGCATGTACACTTAGGAGTGTTAGAATGCTCAAAACCCAACAGAAACCTGATGTGTGTATGATTCTAAGCGTATGAATACGATATTAGAACTCACATGTAAACGTTTCAGAGTCTATAGTGAGCAAAGATCTAAATTCACCTTATTCGGTGTATAGATAAAGAATGGCAAGAACCTGGAATGGAGCTGGGAATGAAAATGGGAATAGGAATCAACCCCCAGTACTTGAGCAAGTACCTGTTGTAGGAGCTGCGCCTGAGCCAAAGACGATGGATGGGGTGCAAGTAATGATGTAGATGATTTTGGATCGCTAAATGGAGGAGACAAGGAGATTACTAAAACAGAATAGGGAAGAAACTACGATACATGTTGAACAGCCCGAATTGAATGAAGGTCGATCAAAAGGAGGGAACTACAGTGGGACTATTGCTCAAGCCAACCCACGAATAATTAGACGAAACAACCAGGACAGAGGAGGTGATGGACTTGGATGCAAATACAAATATTTCATGGCATCCAAACCACCGTTTCTATTCGGAAGTCCGACACCGGTGGAAGTTATAAATTGGATCTCCGAAATGGAGACAATGTTTTAAGTTGTGAGTGCAGCAACAAACAGAAGACCACACTCGCAATTCCTCTGTTAAAATCTGGCGTATTGAGCTGGTGGAAGTTACTAGCTGATTCGATGCCCAAGGGAGAAGCTAGCAAGATGTCTTGGGAAGATTTTGTGATCCAACTGAAATTGCAATACTACTCTGAGTAGGATCTTCTGGAAATCAATAATGAATTTCAGAATTTGAAGAAAGGAAAAATGAGCGTTACTGAATACGCTGCTAGTTTCACAGAAAAGATGAAGTTTATTCCATACTTAGTTCCAACTGAACTCTCTAAGGTCAATAAGTTTGCACATGGTTTACCAGTGGATTTTGGTCCAATGGTTAAGCAAGCAACCACCTTGAAAGCCGCCATCTGGGCTGCTAAGAATGTTGAGACCCAGATCAGGGAGAAGGGTCTGGAGAGGACAGATGTTGGTGAGAAAAGGAAGTTCAAAGGACGTTCGAGGTCCAACAAGAAAAGTAAATTCTCGAAGTTTGGTTCAAGAGGAGGAGGAGGAGAAGCCAAATGGTGCGAAAAATGTAAGAAGAAGCACCATGGGAAATGTGGCGAAGAGGTCACATGTTTTAAATGTGGAAAGCTTGAGCACTATGCCAATGAATGCACCCTCAATAAGAAAGTTTGTTATGGATGTGGTGAGGAGGGGCACATCTCGAGGGACTGCCCAAAGAAGAAAAGGGAAGCAAGGCCCAATCTCCCACTAAAGCCAAAAGCCAGAGCCTTCCAAATGACACTTGAAGCTGCAAAGGAGGAAGTGGATGTCGCTTTAGATACCTTTCTCGTAAACGAATTGTCTGCCCAAATTTTGTTTGATTCTGGAGCCAACTACTCCTTTATTTTTCATGAATTTGGTAGAAAACTAGCTTTGCCTGTTGATAGACTAGATAATTCTTTAATAGTCGAGGTTGCTAGTGGGAAGTTTATACCTGTTAGCCATCGCATGAAAAACATCTTCATAGACTTGAATGGGAATAAGTTCCACGAGGAATTATTTCCTATTGAGTTAAATGGTTTCGACATCGTGCTGGGAATGGATTGGCTTTGCGCCAATGATGTTGAAATATTGTGTAGGAAGAAGATAGTAAAAGTAAACCCACAAGGGAAATAGTCATTTATGGTGTATGGGGACAAAAGCAGAGTGAGTTCTGGAAACATCTCCACAATGAAATCCAGAAAGTGTTTGGCCAAAGGATGTACATCATATCTAGAATTTGTGATCGATGCTAAGAAGGAAAAGAAAGAGGTGCATGAGATACCAGTGGTGTGTGACTTTCCGGAAGTCTTTCCGGAAGACCTTCCCGGATTACCGCCTGATAGACAAGTAGAGTTTAGAATAGACTTGTTATCAGGAACAACACCAATAGAAAAAGCACCATACCGATTAGCACCAACGGAGATGAAGGAGATTATGACGCAACTTCAGGAGTTATTGGAAAATGGTTTCATTAGACCTAGTTCATCGCCCTGGAGAGCTCCAGTGTTATTCGTAAAGAAGAAAGATGGGAGTATGAGAATGGGAATTGATTAAAGAGAGCTGAATAAGGAAACAATAAAGAACAAGTACATGTTGCCAAGGATTGATGATCTATTTGCTCAATTGCAAGGTTCGAGTTATTTCTCGAAGATCGATCTTAGGTCAGGATATCGTCAGCTAAAGGTAAGAGAGTAGGATATTGAGAAGACTGCATTCAGAACAAGATATCGACACTACGAGTTTTTGGTTATGCCATTTGGACTAACCAATGCTCCAACATCATTCATGGATTTGATGAATAGGGTTTGTAAACCATTCCTTGATAAATCCATGATAGTGTTCATAGATGACATTCTAATTTACTAAAAAAGCTAGGAGGAGCATGGCAAACACTTGCAATAAGTGTTAGAAGACTTCGCAGTTTATAGTGATGCATCTGGAGTTGGGTTAGGTTGTGTTCTGAACTAGCGGGATAAGGTGATAGAATATGCATCGAGACAACTGAAAAAGCACGAAAAGAACTACCCCACTCATGATTTGGAGTTGGCAGCGGTAGTATCGCCCTAAAGATATGGAGGGATTATCTTTATTTCACAAAGTGCAAAATTTTCACTGATCATAAGAGTCTCCGATATCTGTTTAATCAGAAAGAATTGAATATGAGGAAACGACGCTGGCTAGAATTACTCAAGGACTATGACTGTAAGATACTTTACCACCCCCGTAAAGCCGATGTTGTCGCTGATGCTCTTAGTCGGAAGGTAAACCTTGAAAAGAAAAGGCTAAGAGCGTTGAGAATTGAATTTGTCTCAACAATTGTGGAGAGTATAAAGAAAGATCAGGAAGAAGCTTCAGAGAAAAATGACCAAAAAGAAGAACGTTTGGGAAAAAGGTTAGTGTTCGGTATAAACAGTCAAGGACTGAAGGTATTCCAAGATCGAGTTAAGGCACAACATCAGAAACCATATGGGAGTTTAGAACCTTTACCTGTACCCATGGGTAAATGAGAAGACATCACCATGGATTTTGTGACTAAACTGCCCAGAACGAAGAACGGTCACGATATGATTTGGGTGGTCGATGATCGGTTTACAAAAAGTGCACACTTCATAGCGGCCAATGAGAAATGGTCTATGGATAAACTTGCTAATGCTTACATGAAAGAAATAGTAAGACTTCACGGTATGCCTTTAACTATTGTATCAAATCGTGATAGTTGTTTCACGTTGAGGTTTTGGAAAAGTCTACAAGAGGATTTGGGTATGAAATTGTGTCTGAGTACAGCTTACCATCCGCAAACCAATGGTCAGAGAGAACGAACGATTCAAACACTAGAGTATATGCTAAGAGCATGTACCCTGGAATTCCAAGGTAATTGGGAAGAACATTTACCTTTGGTAGAATCTTCCTACAATAACAGTTTCCACTCGAGCATCAAGATGGCACCTTATCAAGCTTTGTATGGACAAAAGTGTAGAATGCCGTCATGTTGGCTTGATGTTGGAGAAAAGAAGTTGATGGGACCTGAGATAGTCCATCAGTTGCTGAAAAGTTGAAAGTGATTAGGGAAAGGATGTTAGCAGCTTAGGATCATCAAAAGAGCTATGCTGACAAGAAAAGAAAACCGATAACATTCGAAGTTGGTGATTCGGTTTTGCTTAAAGTCTCACCGTGTAAAGGACTTATAAGATTTGGTAAAAGGGGAAAATTGAGTCCAATGTTTATTGAACCGTTTAAAGTTCTTCAGAGGATTGGGAATCAAGCTTACAAGCTAGAACTACCAGAAGAACTAGATGGTATTCATAACACTTTCCATGTGTGTTATTTGAGTAAGTTCACGAGAGATGTTCCCGAAATAATTCCAATTTCTGAGTTAAGAATGGATGAAAGCAAAAGGTTAATCGAAGAACCAGAGGCAATCGTTGACCGTAAGACTAAAAAGTTGCGACGCAAGATGGGCGATTTAGTGCTTGTGCGTTGGAAACATACGAATGGGCCAAATCTCACCTGGGAAACGGAGAGTGACATGATGAGTCGCTACCCGTACTTGTTTGCTGATGTGTGATTCTGGGGACGAAATCATCCTAAGGGGGAGAGAATTGTAACGCCCGTGTTTCGGGGCTAAAGCATTAATAATGGTGTAATAGTCTAGGTCAACCTTTGTAACTAATTTTGAAGTAATAAAGAAGAATTATGTGAATATTATGTGAATTACGTGCTTATTTGCTTAATTATTTTGATTTAATTAATTAATGATAAAAATAAGCGTTGAAAATAAATAGTAAATAAAGCTAATAACTTTCAACCCTTATACTTTATAATATTATAAGTTAATAATATACATATGTATAAGAACAAGTTTTTCTTACCGTTAGTAGGCCTCATTCACGAAGCCGGTCTATAAGGGGGTATAAGGTTATTGTCTATAAAATGGCAGTTTAATGGGTGTCCACTCTCACCCACCGCTTCCTTGACCGGTGGAGGGTCGTTAGCCGAGCGGGTAGGATAAAGGCTATAATTCTCCCTTCATTAAAAGTATTAATGATAAATACTAAATAACTAAACTATTATGAATTCCCAATCTTAGTTACTTAGGAAAATGTGAATTTGGTGCTAACCCATGAAAATACACTTTGGACTTTGATTAAGTCGGTTAGTGGAGCGCGTGTGGTTAACCGACACAGTAGCTAGATTTAACAAGGTAGGCAAAGGGTAACTTAATGTTTATCATAGTATCAGTGGAGCGCGTGTGGTTAACCGGCACATCGATTGAGGGGTAAATATTAAGGGTACCAAGTATATTTGCATGGTTATTCACACCTTGTTTTTTGATCCTCAGCATCCCAGTCACAAAACTTGAGAGGGCACAATCGAGATTGAAACATGCCATTGAAAATTTTAATGAATCTCAAAAGATCTAGGAGTTTCAAATCCAATTAAAGCCTAATAAATTATATCGTTTTTCATGGTAGAAATTGGTGAATCGTCATTCGCCTACCTTCAAATATTCTATAGCTTGGATTACGGCATCCCTCTTCCAAGTTATAAAATATTGTTTTGGGTCCTAGCCTTAATATTTCATATTGGGTGTTATGTTAAGGACTTTAAATCAACTATCTTGAATATCTTCCAAAAGATGTCTGGTTCAGACATCTATGATCTTCCCAAAAACTTTTGGAACAAGCTTTTCTAAGGAAGATGATGTCCCGTAAATCATTCTTCACTCCCTCCACCTCCTCCAATTATTCTCCCTAGCCCACAAGTTCAAGGTCACTCAAGCCCTAATGGCAAGCAAGGTCTATGTGTGCTCACATCTTAGAGATGAAGTCACATATTGACAAGCCGGGAGAGTTGGGTGTCAAAGACTTGAGAAAGTTGGTTGTTCAATCACCTTCTAAGTCTCATAGTGAGTGTCCTTTCGGTCTATGTCACAACTAGGAAATTCGATGCTTTGTAAACATTGAACAATGATAACAAATGTGAACCAACAATGTGAAATCATGTAGGATGATTATTCAATAACAACAAAATTTCAATCAAACACTTCATACAATCACTACAAATAGTCAACAAAGAATTGGAAACCCTAGAAATCCCGGTTTAAGTCCATTCTAGACTAGGATTTCCTTATTGGGCCCAATGGGCCAATAAGCTTCCAATTTGACTATCTTGGGCTTAGAACTCTTAAATGGGCTCTAATTGGACCCAATTCCACATATTTTGAATATTTTGGGCCATATTGGGCCTAAAATGAAATCAAATACCTAAATGGACCTTATTGGGATATAAATAACCTAATTTGGCCCTAATAGGCCATATAAATCATTTCTTGATTTATTTGGACCAAACATTATCTAAATTATTTATAAATTGGGCTTAAGCATTTAAGGGCCCAATTCTTTCCCTTTCCTTCTCCATTTTCGGCCTAAGCCCACAAAGAAAGGAAGAGTTGACTTTGTGGTGCCAACTCATTATTTTCTCTTGGATTTCCATGCATGTAACCCATATTTCCATGCAACAATCCCATCACTCTCTCTCTTCTCCCTCTCCTTTCTACTCTCGGCCGAAGACATCCACACACACACACCCATTTCATTCATCTTTTGCAAACAAAACTCTCTCTAGAAAATTTCTTTCTTCTTCATCAAAAAATTTTGAAATTTAGGAGCTTGCAAGAAGGATTTTCCCTAAGAGTCATCATATAAGGTAAGTTGATGCTTAAATCCATGGACTAACTACTTCATTTCATCAAAAATCATCTCTTAATCCATTCAAATTCATGATCTTGCATCTTAGAACCCACTAAGTTCGAGATCCATCCAAGAAACTTGCTAGGGCCGAAAATAGCACCAAACTTCTCCAAATCTTCTTCAAAAACCGAAACCACACTCAAGATGAGCTTCATACCCCTTTCTTTTCGGTTTTTATGAGTTTTATGGGGGAGAATACAATAAAATGTGTAGATCTATGTGTATGTGTATGCTATGTGTGATTTGATGCATGTATGTGTGTGATTTCACGTGTTTTGTGATGAATATGTTACCAAAAAGGGTGTAAACCCGAGATCTATGACATGAGAAAGGAAACAAAGATAATCTAAGCTATTTTACACTAAACAAGTCAAGAATAATAGTTTATAAGGTTATGATGAACATATTCTACCATAAAACCCATTTGTGGGCTTAAATTGTCAAAAATACAAAACTTGGGATGTAAATCGACAAGTCATGGTTTCTTGAAAGTCAAAAGGGTCAAAACAGTTTCTATAAACATTTTTATGAACATTAGAAATTTCAAGGGACTTAAAATGTAAATTTTTAGCTTAATGGGCTAGTTTTGGGCTTTTTGGCGCAATAAGCCTCAAAATGCGAAAAATGATAAATTTTAGGGGATGAAATGAAACTTTATGTAAAACAGGGGGTAATTAGCATGATAAAATCATTTTATGGGTCAAAAATGCTTTTCACTATCAAAAGGGACCAAAAATGTAAAGTTTTTAAATTTTGGCCCAAAATTGTAAAAGTTGTGAAAAATGGGGTTCTAACCGAGAAACACTATTCTGGAGGGGCTGAAGCTGTCAACAAAATAAAATTTGGGTTAAAATCGTGTTTTCATCAAATAAATAAGACAAAAGTGTCAAGAAAAGGGTTTTAAGGACTAAAAATGAAATTCTTTTATATGAAAAGACCAAAAGCGTTATTTTATGAAAGAAAGGTGGTAAAAAGGTCGAATTCCACTTTCAACAAATTAATTCATTAATACAAAACACAAGATACACGACTACCGATGAAACGGAAAACAAATACACTCTCAATAACAAATATCGTTATAAAATAAATTGATTCGGCCTCGAATCAATAACAAAACAACATCGTTAAACCAAAGCAATTCGTTAAACACGTGATAACTATGATGAGTCAACTTACAAACTTTGGGCTTGAAAGTTTCAAATCATGCTTGTTGGGCTTTGCTAGCCCATTAACATGATCTTTGGGCCCAAAGGGAATATGCTTACGTGTTATTGGGCCTCCTATGACCCAATTTCATGTAAAAGGACTTTCAATAGCTCTATTATGCTATTGGGCCCTAGTGGCCCTTTAGTACTGCTAGTGAGGTCGAGAAGTCAAATGCGAGTTGGGCCAGCGTGTCTTTCGCATTCCCGATAGCCTTAAATAACTCACGAAAATAACGGGACTTCGTACTCCCCTTTCTCCTCGGTTGTTGGGCTTATGAGAAATCAAGTAAACAGATTCAGGGCGTTAATCAAGAGTAATCAAGGTGGTTGGATTAAGTGAGTAGTAACGGGCGACGCCTTTAAGGATCGTTCGTAACCTGTAGGTATAAACTAGTCATCTTTATGCGTGATTATAACAACTCACAAACCCTAATTAATCCAACGCCACCCGAGAAATCAAAAATCATTCGTCGTAACGGTATAACAATAGAGAAATCACTGTATTTTATGTATTGGGAAAACATCGGGTTTTCCTGGGAAGTTCAACATTTTCACTTGCGTGATTTATACAAAAGTTCAACAATTATACATGTTTTGAAAAATCAACAAGCATATATTCACGGATCTTCACACTTTTTATAAACAATGATCTATTCAGAAAATATCGGATTTTCTGGGTTTTACAAGCTACACCAAATCATTTTACCACAACATTGCTTATGAACTCACCAACATTTCATATGTTGACGTTTTTCAAAATTAACTTGTATTCTCAGGTAACAGGTAAACCGAATAATAAGTACCAAGTAATGTTAGGGTGTTTTGCTTATGATATCTATCAGATAGTTTATGTTATGAAATTGTAATGTTTAAAACATTGTACTGGATGTAAACAATATCAGTTGTATCATTTCAATGCTTGGTGATGATTTATGTTATGATTCATGTATATTCATTGTGATGGTATTCAATTTAAGTCACAAGAGCCCTCGGACGTTTCCGCCGTCTGGTTCGGGGGTGTGACAGTCTACTATGTAAAAGACTATGACATGACCCTTAATGATCGTTTCTATTTGCTTGGTGCTACTGAATCAGCAATGATTTGGAGCACTGGTAGAGCAAATTTGATTAAGAATATCAACTTCCCAAACTTCCATGGACATTGACAATGGTAATATTGAATATCCAGAAAAGCTTTCTCTTCCCAATGGAAAGGGATCGACCATAGCCAACTCGGTTGACCAAATAGTAAAAAGAATGGCTAAGTTAGAGATAGTCTCATGTACCATTCCCAAAGGGTCCATGTGTGTCTATTGCCAAAGGAAGGGGCATTGGTTGCAAAGCTGCCTTAACTACCTGAAAGATCTGAGAGAAGGTCTAGTCAAAAAGCTTGACTCTGCTTCAGGTAAGTCCACTATCTAACACTCTTAAGTTCCTATTTGAAGATTCTTAATACATTTTTAATGTATGGCGGGATCAAGCAAATGGAAGGGAACTTAGAAAAAGAGTATGCTGAATCTGATCGCGAAGATGGATTTCAATCGCATGGTTCGAAGATCGGATTCTTGAGCTACTACTTAGAGAGTTATGATAGATTGCTAAGAAATATGTAATAGCATAATTTCCATTTAAAGTTGCATTGTAAGGAAAGTTTTTCCGCATTTGATAAATAACTAAAATTTTGTTTTATTTTATATGTCCTTGCAATGGAACTTATGGAAAATTGATGTTTGTATATTTCTAGCAATAATGGAAATATGAATTTGATTCTTTCATTTGTGGTAGTGTCTAAATTTACCAAATAAGGAAAGATTCTCATCACCCAAGGTTTTAGTTGGATAGAAACTTGGAAATCATGCAAGTTGTATAGTATGATGAATGAGAAGTTTCATTTTTGGAAAATTAACATTAATTCCTTGTTCACATGTATATGTGAGTCAAGTGAAGGACTAAGGGATCGAGTACACATTCTAATGCACTGATCAAGTCCACCACAAAAGATCGATAAGACTATTCGTCATGATTTACTAAAGCCTAGTAAATATGGTTATGCTTACAAGTTTAAGTATAATTTTGAAACATTAGAAAAGTTTCGATGTATAGCAGAACGAATGAGAATAATCAAATTAGGCAGAAGGATAAAAGTTCTTAAATCTGAAAAAATGGGAGAGTACTTTAGTATCATGTTTTGTGATCATCTTAATGATTTAGAAATCATGTCACAATTAGTCCTCTAAGGATATCTTAGTGCATTCTTATAACTAAGAAGAGGAATCTTGAATTGTTGGAATGGTTAAATCAAGAATATGAGTCATACTTCGTTCCAAAATAAGTCTTAGAGTCATACTCCAAGACTGTAAGTTGAGTGATATATCTTAAAGAAAGGTTTATAACACTTATCAAATGTAAGAGTAAAAGTGTCCTACTCTTGTACATTTGAAATTAGTAAGTTGTGATGTTTTGGATAAAACAAAGACTAAATAAGGCCAATTGTGTGAAGTTTTTGTCTTGATAAAGAATCCACACTATCTCTTGAATATTTTTCAAGAGAATCTTATATGTCAAGAGGACAGTGGGAGTCTTAAAGATCTTGAATAGTTTCAAGAACTAATCAAGAGTAAACCTATTGTTAATCACTAGCACACAACTTGAGGTTTGTAACCTATTTTGTTGACATATTCTTGTGATTAAGGTTATGACAAATTCACATGGATAGGAACACTTATACCACAAAAAATTGAAGTGTCATAAGGTTTCTCTCCGATTCATGAAAATGATGGTGAGGAAATGCTTTCACTAAGTAGATTTTAAGTAGATAGCAATTGTGATCTTTGCATTCTCAAAGTCGTTAGTGGAGCGTGTGTGGTTAACCAGCACAGTAACATGGACTTATGAGAAATGGTAAAGGTCTAAAAAATTGAGACTATGATTACGACATCCCTCTTCATAGTTCTGAAATTGTTTAGACACACATGTGAGCTATCTAATAAAAGGTGTATGATTTTGATAAAGTCTTGTCAAAGCAATCTCGTATCAGAAATCTGAACTTTAGTAAGAAAGTCAATAAAGTATTGACTTCTAGAAGTCCAACTGTTTTCTGATACATTTCAAAGCTAGTGGGAGCATAAGTGTTATTGTAGCACCTGGTTCCTGGTACGTAAATCTTATTTGAGTATATTCCATTTTTTAGCCTTCGACTCGGCGAGTCATAGGTCCGACTCGCCGAGTAGAGACGGGACCCGGGACACGTTTAAGTTGGCGACTCGGCGAGTCCATATCCTAGACTCGGCGAGTCACCGCTATTGGATGAAACCCTAAGTTTCAGGGGTTTGCACCCTATTTAAGCCTCATGTCCGCCCCAAGCAAGCCCCCCTTCACCCTCAGAAGCCCTGCTTACATTCTAGCTCTTGTTCTTGTGAGTTTGAGACATTTTAGTGTGTGTTCTTGAAGATTTTGAGAAGGAAGTGGAGTAGATCAAGAGGAAAGGAAGGAAGCCAAGCACCTTAGTGTCCTCTCAGTGATTTCTTGGAGGTAAAACTCGTTTTCCCTCTGTTTCTATGCTTGTTACTCCATTAAAGTCCTTCTTGAGCCCTTCCCCGAGCTTGCATGTGCAATATACTTCGTAATAAGCTGATTGGCCTCTAGATCTAGGCATGGTTGAGCTCCAGGAGCTCAGATCTACTGACTTTATGGACCCATATTGCATAAAGACCCTAGATCTACTCATTTGGTGCATTTTGAAACCTAAAACTCTCATTGGTGAATATCTACATGTAAAGTTGGAAACTTTACGTGTTATTCATGCTCTAGGAACCCAGATCTGTGGATAGCATAAGCTGGATTCAAGCAAAATCGACCATTTAGAGACTGCATGGTAACGACTCGACGAGTCGTTCATCTGACTCAGCGAGTCTGCTCGCGAGTCTCCGAGTTGTCCCATTTTCGTTGTGTCGAGTGTGAGTAGTGAGTCACGGGGTGTGACTCAGTGAGTTGGAAGCCGAACTCATTCATGAAGGAACTCGGCGAGTTCAAGGAAATCTCCTTAGATCAAGAACAGACTCGGCGAGTTGTTCATACAACTCGGCGAGTCGCAGCATGAGTGTTCATCGGATGAGGATGAACTTGACGAGTTGTTCATACAACTCGGCGAGTCTCAGCATAAGTGTTCTTTGGATGAAGACGAACTCGGCGAGTTGTTCATACATCTCGGCGAGTAGGATGAAGGACTTGAACCTCAGTTTGGAAGAAGAACTCGTCGAGTCAACGCCTAACTCGACGAGTAGGGTCGGGATTCAAATCAATCGAGTGGATAGGGACTCGGCGAGTTGGAGAGCCAACTCGGCGAGTCGGGTCAACTGAAAGTTGACTCTGACTTTGACTTATGACATGATCAGGGGTAAAATGGTAATTTTACCCAAAGGACAGTTAGCAGTAATTGATTGACTATGTTGTGGGAATTGCAGCCAGAGGATTTCCGGAGCAGCAGCAGCGGCAGTAGTCAGTCAGTTCCCGACCAGATCAGCAACTACTTTGAGGTGAGTTACCTTCCAGTAGTGGTGGGTCTACGGCCACAATGTCGGCCCGCCAGTAGGAGTTGTATGTTAGATGATTGTCTTTGTGATGTCATCTAGGTTTGCTACTACCTGATATGTTGTATGCTAGCATGACATGTGTTATGTGATAGAAGTAGAGATCGGTTGATAGGACCGAAGGGTAGTACAGACACCCCAGAAATGTCTAACAGTATGTGATGATGTGTTTGCATGTTGGCTTGTATGTTATATGCGATAGAGGTAGTAGGAGGGGACTAGTCCCCAAGGATCGGTTGTCAGGACCGACGGGTAGCCAGCACCCCAGAAGAGCTTGACACGGGTAGTCAGCACCCCAGAATGGCTTGGCACGGGTAGGACGGCACCCCAGAATGGCCGCACGGGTAGTCGGCGCCCCAGAATGGTCGTACCGGGTAGTCGGGCACCCCAGAATAGCCTGGCAGTATGTGCATTATGTGTTTGTTGGGTATGTGGTACGATGGGGGAACTCACTAAGCTTTGTGCTTACGTTTTTCAGTTGTTGTTTCAGGTACCTCTTCAGCCAAGGGGAAGGAGCAGGCGCGGTAGCGGCTCATCACACACACACACACTCCTTGATTCCGCATTTATGAGTTTACCCTGGGATTAATACTCTGATATTTTGGTTGTATAACTGTATTGGATTTCAAATTCAGTTATCGATGTGAAATGGTTTAATTAAGCAATGTTTTAATTATTAATGTTTCCTAAAGTAATGTTTTAAAAACGAAATTTTTGGACGTGAAAATTGGGTCGTTACAGTTATGCTAATAATCATCATGTTAGTGGGAGCATGGTAATTATGATAAGTATTTCAAGTTAACAATTTTAATTATAGAAAACAAAGTTTCAAATTTTGAAGTTGCAGGGGTTGGAAAAGTTGTTTTTGCTATAATTAAGGGAGAGGAAATAACACTTCATTTCAATTCTAAAAGATTAGATTGAGGTTGTAATCATCTTTAGTCAAGGATATATATATATATATATATATATATATATATATATATATATCTTTAGTCGAGGACAATCTAAGGTTTACCAAAGATTGGTTGTCCAGGGACAGTTGGAAGTATAGTGTTCAATTTTGGAAGGACCATATTGACATATTATGAAAAGAGGCAACTCTTGTTCAGGAGTGATAGTCAAAATGGGAATATGGAAATGTTCCTATAGGTGGAAGTTATTAATTAAATATGTGTAAGATTAGGAAACTTAATGCAAGAAGGACGTGAAGGGTTTTGAGCATTCTAACACTTCCTAAGTGTACATGCAACCCTAATAACCTTGGATCTATGTTTGTCTAATTATCATGCAAAGTTGAATTCCAAGGTTATATTCCTATCTAGCATACATGGGGAACAATTTTAACTTGAATCATAGATAGAATAACTTACCTTGTTGTTGCTTGTGTTCCTTGAAACCTTGTGAGCCTAGCACCCCAAGTGTGATGCCTCAAATGCTTCACACAACACCAAATGCTCTTGGAAAGACTCTTGAGATAACACACACTTCTCAAAATCGGCCAAGCCCTCTTGTTTCTTATGTCTCACTTGTGTAGCCAATTTTGTGGAGAATGGGACTCTTATATAGTGTTGGCACATCTAGGGTTACACCATGTAAACCCTAATGTGTCATGACTCTTCATTTCCATGACCCATGGGTTTGTAACTCCCATGGAGCATCCATGGAGCATCCTATGGGTAGAACCCAACTTGATAATCCATGGAGCCTTTTAGCCCACTATACAAGATATGGATGATTTACATAACCAACCCATATATTTAATTAGTTATCCTTTGATCACTTAATTAATTCCAAATTAATTCTTTGATCAACTAATTAAATAATATTATTAATATATTAGAACTTATAATATATTAATAATCTCCAAGTGTTATTTCTCTCACTTAGTCTATCCAATTGCATGGTGCCATGCAACCCAAATGGACCATGCCGGGTCGGGTCAAGTACAAGCCCGAAATAGTTATGGACTTAGACACCTTATCCAACAGTCTCCCACTTGGATAAGTCTAATAACTATATCTCTAGTACTTCAGGAACCGACCGGCAATCGTAGCTCTTTCAAGGTCTCTCGGAACTGAGAAGATGATGATACGCCATTTAAGATAAGTGATCATATAATCCTCTGTTCTAGATATCAGCCGGACAAATACATGGAACACGTCTTGCTTATTTTCTAGCATTTGTTTCCCGATTTCCGATTTGTTTGACATAGAACTTAATTGAACACATCAACTTAGTTCTGACCGGGCCCGGTACATGGGTCAAAACAAAATCATCGAGGGGCCCAGATATCAGCTTCTAATCCAAGAAGGAACAGATAAACTTCGACTCATATGTTTGTTCTACCACTCATTGAATTACACACAAAAGTACGTTTTATAACATCGAGTTACCAATGCGGTTTCGTACAGTCAATGCATAACCAACTTGTAAGTAACAAATCATATCTCTAGGTTTGAAGACTTATATGATATTACCGTCTCACGATCACTCGAGATAAAATTCCATGAAGTGATTCCAGTGAGCGTGGGTTGAATCCAATGCTCAGAACTTATGAGCACTCATGATTGTTGTAGCCTTGTCCAAGACCTCTACAACCAAACATGACAGTCTTGATTCATATCTACTTCCAACATATGACCGACTGTGGAGGTTTGAATAATATGTTATACCAAACAAAATTATTCTGGAAGTCAAAACATGCAAAAGAAATATAGTAAACGATTGACAAGAGATAGCAACACTTTACTCATAAATAAAACATGTTTTATTCATCATCTAATGTCAATTACACTTTACAAATTTCGAGATTATCTAACTACTAAATCTAATATCATCCTTCAGCCCTATGCTCCGAGCATGCTGAAGATGCTTAACCCGAGTCAATCCCTTTGTGAGGGGATCTGCCGGATTCTCATCTGATGATACCCTCTTTGCCACGAGGTGTCCTTCTTCGATCCGATGTCTTATGAAATGGTATTTTCTGTCGATGTGTCTGGATCTCCCATGATCCCTTGGTTCCTTGGCTAAGGCAACAGCACTTTCACTATCACAGAAAATTTCCATTGGCTCTTTAATAGCTGGTACAACTCCAAGGTCTCCAATGAAGTTCTTCAGCCATATCGCCTCCTTTGCTGCTTCACTAGCTGCAATATACTCTGATTCACAAGTAGAATCTGCCACTGTCTCTTGCTTGGAACTCTTCCAAGAAATTGCTCCTCCGTTTAGGATAAAGACCCAGCCCGACTGAGAGCGGAAATTATCCCTATCAGTCTGGAAGCTAGCATCACTATACCCAACAACTCTCAAGTCATCACTCCCACCGAGGGTAAGGACCCAGTCCTTAGTCCTCCGCAGGTACTTGAGGATATTCTTTACCGCAGTCCAGTGTGCCTTGCCAGGGTTCGCCTGATATCTGCTAACCATGCTCAAGGCAAAAGCTACATCGGGTCGAGTACACGTCATAGCATACATGATCGATCCTACAACCGAAGCATAAGGTGTTCGACTCATTTCTGCTATCTCAGCCTCAGTGCTAGGGCTTTGTGTCTTACTCAATCTGGTGTTACTCTGGATGGGTAACTCTCCTTTCTTGGAGTCCTGCATGCTGAATCTCTTCAGCACCTTATCCAAGTAGGTACTCTGACTAAGTCCAATTAGTCTTTTACTCCGATCTCTCAAGATTCTTATCCCTAGAATATAGGCAGCTTCACCAAGGTCCTTCATAGCGAAACACTTCCCAAGCCAGGACTTTACTTCCTGCAGGGTTGGAATGTCGTTTCCTATGAGTAGTATGTCATCCACATACAATACCAAAAAGCTAACTATACTCCCACTAGCCTTGACATACACACAAGATTCATCTTCACTCCTAGAAAAGCCAAATTCCTTGACCTTTTCATCAAAGCAAAGATTCCATCTGCGAGGTGCTTGCTTCAATCCATAAATGGATTTCTCAAGCTTACACACTCTATTAGGGTACTCGTTGCTGACAAAACCCTCTGGCTGACTCATGTAAACATCTTCAGCCAACTTTCCATTAAGGAAAGCGGTTTTGACATCCATCTGCCATATTTCATAGTCATGAAATGCAGCTATGGCTAACAGAACCCGAATAGACTTAATCTTGGCTACCGGAGAAAAGGTCTCATCATAATCCACTCCAGGAATTTGAGAGAAGCCCTTTGCAACCAGTCTAGCCTTATAAGTGTGTACTTTACCATCCATGTCGGTCTTCTTCTTGAAGACCCATTTGCACCCTACTGTCTTACGACCTGGTACATTTTCAACCAAGTTCCAAACTTGATTGTCATACATGGATTGTATCTCGCTATCTATAGCCTCTTTCCATTTAGCAGACTCGGGGCCTGCCATGGCTTCCTCGTAGCTGTTAGGGTCATCTTGACTTACTAGTGTCTCATCACTAATAAGTGTCTCACCTTCTGCAGTAATATGGAATCCATAGTAATGCTCAGGTGCACTCCTAACTCTCGTGGAACGTCTCAGAGGTACAGATTTGTCAATTGGCTCAACAGGAGTTTCCTCCTCAGGTTGAGGGCTAGAGTTTGAAGTTCCTTCACCGCTTGATTCTCGAATTTCTTCAAGATCAATTTGTCTCCCACTGTCTCCTTGGCTTATAAATTCTCTCTCTCGAAAGACTCCTCTTCTTGCTACAAAGACCACATTGTCACTAGGTCTGTAGAAGAGGTAACCAAAGGATCGCTGTGGGTAACCGATGAAAATACACCTCTCGCTTCGAGGTTCGAGCTTATCATGAGTCTCGCGTCTCACGAAAGCCTTGCAACCCCAAATCTTGATGTGGTCTAGTTTAGGTACTTTACCAGTCCACATCTCGTGAGGAGTTTTGGCAACTTTCTTTGTAGGGACTAGATTAAGAATATGGGCGGCAGTCTCTAAGGCATACCCCCAGAATGAGATTGGTAGCGTAGCTCGACTCATCATGGAACGAACCATATCTAACAAGGTTCGATTACGCCTCTCAGCCACACCATTCAACTGTGGTGTCCTGGGAGGTGTCAATTGTGAGACTATCCCACATTCCCTTAGATAGTCGAGGAACTCTGAACTAAGATACTCACCACCACGATCGGATCGAAGCATCTTAATGTTCCTGCCCAATTGATTCTCGACTTCCTGTTTAAATTCCTTAAACTTCTCGAAAGTCTCTGACTTATGCTTGATCAAATAGACATATCCATATCTACTATAATCATCAGTAAAAGTCAAATAATAACGATTAGCATCCCTTGTGGCATGTTTGAATGGTCCACACACATCCGTGTGTATAAGGTCCAACAAACCTTCACCCCTCTCACACGAACCTGTGAAGGGTGACTTTGTCATTTTTCCAAGTAAGCATCATTCGCAACTATCATCTGACTTTAGGTCAAACGACTCCAAAACTCCATCCTTTTGGAGTTGGCCTATGCGTTTCTTGCTTATATGTCCAAGACGACAATGCCATAAGGATGCTTTATCCAAGTTATTATTAGTAGAATCAACACACAAAACATTATTTCCTAAGTTATCAACAACAGATACAGCTTCATACACACCATCACAAGGTAATGCTTTAAAATAAAGAATATTATTAAAGAAAGCATCAATAGAACCAACTTCATTATTAAATGAAAAGGTAAACCCTTGTTTGTACAAAGCATGGAAGGAAATAATATTTCTTGCCATTCCTGGCGAATAACAACACTTATTCAGATCTAAACTAAACCCACTACTTAGCGATAAAGTATAAACTCCAATCTTGGTAACAGGTATAGCTTTCCTATTCCCCATGATCAAGTTTATCCTTCCTTGCTCCACATCCTCACTTCTTCTTAGTCCCTGCAAGTCACAACAAATGTGAATACCACACCCGGTATCAAGGACCCAAGAATTAGAATGGGGTGAGTTATTAGAAATGATAGTGTAAATACCTGCATGGTTGGGTTTAACTTTCCCATCCTTCACATCTTGCTGGTATTTTGGGCAGTTCCGCTTCCAATGAGCTTTTTCATGGCAATAGAAGCATTCAGCCTCTTTTGGGTCAGAAGAAGGAGTAATGAAACCTTTCTTGGTTCCACTTGAAGAAGAGCCATCAAGGGTCCGAGCCTTGGTACCCTTAGAAGAGCTCTTTCTCTTCCTCCCTCGACTTTTCCCGATTGCCAAAACCGGAGTAGAGTTTTGAGTAGGAGTGATAGGAACCGACTTCCCCTTAAGACCTGTTTCTGCGGTCTTGAGAAGTCCCTGAAGTTTGCTGAGGGTGACTTCTTCCTTGTTCATGTGATATGTCATGCGGAATTGATCATAGCACGATGGTAAGGAATGCAAAATAATATCTATTGCAAGATCCTCCGGGAAGTTCACATTAAGCTTCAGAAAACGATCCACATACCTTTGCATTTTCTGCATGTGGGTCGTGACGGATTCCCCGTCCTTCATCATGGTTGTTCTCATGGAGCAGATGATTTCATACCTCTCTTGTCTTGCACTTTGATGGTATCTTTCCATCAAATCTTGGTTCATTTCATAAGGGTAGAAATCCTCATAAGACTTTTGGAGTTCTGCTGTCATCGTGGCCATCATGATGCAAGCTACTTTCGTAGCATCCCTTTCATGTGCCCAAAATTCAGCGATCTCCTGAGGAGTTGCAGTGGACTCATCAATCTCCTTAAGCTCCTTGTCAAGGACATATTCTTTGTCCTCGTAGCGGGTAATCATCCTGATGTTTCTGATCCACTCATTGAAGTTGGATCCATCAAAGGTGACTTTCCCACACAAGTTCATAAGGGTAAAGGAGCCATTAGGATTAGAGCCAGAAGCATTGTTGAAAGACATCTGAAGGAAAGAGGACAAGATTAGTTTAGATAAGAGAGTCCTTAATAAAACACCCAAATGTAATATTAAGGCTAGGATCCAATCACAATATAATATAACTTAGAAGAGGTATGCCGTAATCTAAGCTATATCATATTTGAAAGGTAGGTGAATGACGATTCACCAATTTCCACCACGAAAACCGCAATATTTTAGTATTAGGTTTTTGAATGGTTCTTAGAAATTCCTAGATTCTTTGAGATTCAATGAACTTTTCAAAGGCATGTTTCAATCTCGAGTGTGCCCTCCAAGTTTTGTGACTGGGATACCGAGGATCACAAAACGAGGTGTGAAGTAACCATGCAAATCACTTGGTACCCTTAAAGTTTATCACTCAATCGATGTGCCGGTTAACCACACACGCTCCATCGATACCATAATAAACCCTAAGTCACCCTTTACCTACCTTGTTAAGTCCAAGTTAGTGTGCCGGTTAACCACACACGCTCCACCAACGACTTAATCAAAGTGTAAAGTGTAATTTCATGGAATAGCACCTTATTCACATTTTTCCTAAAGTAACTAAGATTGGGAATTTAATAAAACATTTAGTTACTTTATAATATTCATCATACTTTGAATGAGAATTAATAAGTCCTTGTCTTACCCGTTCGGCTAACGACCCTCCACCGATCAAGCAAGCGGTGGGTGAGAGTGGACACCCATTAAGTCACCATTTTATAGGCAACAACCTTATACCCACCTTATAGACCGGCTTCGTGAATGAGGCGTACTAGCGGTAAGACGACTTTGTTCTTATACATATATATATATATATAATTATTAAATCATAATAATATAAGTATAAGGGTTGAATTTGAACTTTTAAAATTCTAGGGGTTGGAACTAAAGTTTTAACTTAACTTTACTTGTTCCAAAACTTGAGGGCAAGTTTTGTAAACTTTCAAAACTTTTCATTTCTTGTAACTTATGAGTTTATTAGAGTAATAAAATGAGGACTTTTCATTTTTCCTAACTCTTGTGTTCTTTTAATGGTTTTTTAATCCAAGAGACTTTTGGTTTTCCATAACTTGAGGACAAGTTATGGACTCCATTAAAACACATTATGATCATGAATTAATCTACCACATAGGTTCCAAATAATTCCTATGATCATCTAAACATCATAAGAACAAGAATATGAATATGAACACTTTCAAGAATCAAAATCACATTTAATCTTTGTAATTTTGATAACTAGTTGTTGTAAATGAGTTAGAAAAGACATTACACCTTCTAAAATAAGTTTTCAAGTACCAAAACATTTTAGGGTAATGATTCTAATCCATTTCCAGCAACTCAAGTCGAAATTCTGCACTCTGTCGACCCTACTCGCCGAGTGCATAAACCTACTCGCCGAGTAGGTTGAAGATACACATGAACTCGACGAGTCCTCCCCATGGACTCGCCGAGTCCATCAGTCAGACAGCAAGATTTTCGACTTTCTTCAACTTTTAAGCACAAATAACAAACAAACAAGCCTAGGCTCTGATACCACTGAAGGGTTTTGAGCATTCTAACACTTCCTAAGTGTACATGCAACCCTAATAACCTTGGATCTATGTTTGTCTAATTATCATGCAAAGTTGAATTCCAAGGTTATATTCCTATCTAGCATACATGGGGAACAATTTTAACTTGAATCATAGATAGAATAACTTACCTTGTTGTTGCTTGTGTTCCTTGAAACCTTGTGAGCCTAGCACCCCAAGTGTGATGCCTCAAATGCTTCACACAACACCAAATGCTCTTGGAAAGACTCTTGAGATAACACACACTTCTCAAAATCGGCCAAGCCCTCTTGTTTCTTATGTCTCACTTGTGTAGCCAATTTTGTGGAGAATGGGACTCTTATATAGTGTTGGCACATCTAGGGTTACACCATGTAAACCCTAATGTGTCATGACTCTTCATTTCCATGACCCATGGGTTTGTAACTCCCATGGAGCATCCATGGAGCATCCTATGGGTAGAACCCAACTTGATAATCCATGGAGCCTTTTAGCCCACTATACAAGATATGGATGATTTACATAACCAACCCATATATTTAATTAGTTATCCTTTGATCACTTAATTAATTCCAAATTAATTCTTTGATCAACTAATTAAATAATATTATTAATATATTAGAACTTATAATATATTAATAATCTCCAAGTGTTATTTCTCTCACTTAGTCTATCCAATTGCATGGTGCCATGCAACCCAAATGGACCATGCCGGGTCGGGTCAAGTACAAGCCCGAAATAGTTATGGACTTAGACACCTTATCCAACAGGACGTTCAAAGCAATGTACTTTGAATATGAGACTTTGTTTTCATGGAGTTGATCTTCATTGGAATACTCTGTAATGTATGTTGACAAGTCTTGGTGTCTCTGTGTATAATCGTTACAAGAGGATCAATGCATATAAGTTTAGAATCTAACAGATTTAGGCAAATTACAGGAATTTGGAATCATGCATTTGCGGTAAGGATTTGGGATTATGAAATGAGAATCATTGGAATTATGCTCAATCGATATATTTTATAAAGTAAAGATCATAGACAAACTTAGTGTGCATACTTGGTGTATGGCATAACTAATGTTTGGAAAAACATAGTGTGCATACTTTGTGTATGGCATGACTAGTGTTTAGAAAACATAGTGCACATGCTCGGAGCATGGGACAGCTATTGTTTTAATTCAAGTATAAAGTTGATAGTTTGAAACAGTATGCAATAAATGATGGGTAATCAATATGGTGATAAATAAAAGGTGTTTTATTTATATTCATAAGTTATGAGACAATATTGGATTCGATTATTCTTGTGTTTCACTTTTGCATGTTTTGAATTCCAGAATAACTAGTTCGTTCTTCCTGAATGACTAAGTTATTCACACCATCCACAGTCGGTCATATGTTGGAAGTAGATATGAATCAAGACTGTCATGAAGCTGGTTTGTAGATGTCTAAGGTAGTGGACATAGCAAGAGTTGCTGCAACATTCATGAGTGCTCATAAGTTTTGAGTATTGGATTAAACCAACGCTCATTTGAATCACTTCATGGATTTTATCACGAGTGATCATGAGACGATAATATCTTATATTCTTCAAACCTAGAGATATAACTTGTTACCTATGAGTTGGTTATGCATTGATTGTACAAAAACGCATTGGTAACTCGATGTTATAAAATGTTCCTTTGTGTATGATTCAACAAGTAGTAGAAAAAGCATATGAATCAAAGTTATCCATTCCTTGTACCCCTGAAGGGATAAAAGCGATATCTGTGGGCCCCTTGATGATTTAGTGATGACACCCCAAAGTGCTTGGCCAAGCCAGGACTAATGTGATTTGCTCAATTAGTCGGTCGTCAGAAATCAGAAATCGGGGAAAAAATGGACAGAGAGAATGATTATAATCCATGTCCCAGTCCATATTATATCTAGAATGGAGAAATATATGATCCCTTATCTAATGGACGCGTCATTGATTTGTTCAGAGTTCGACAACAGCTTTAATGAGCTACGATTGCTAGTCGGGTTTCGAAGTCATACGCAATAATAGTTTTAGACTTATCCAAGTGGGAGACTGTTGGATTAGTGTTTAAGTCCATAACTATAATTGGTATGTACTTGACCCAATTGGCATGGTCCATTTGGGTTGCATGGCATCGGAACAATTTGGATAGACTTTTGTAAGAAAAGGATAATTATGATTTGTTAACATATTATAAGTTCTAATATATTAATATGAAATCATATTATTTAATTAGTATTGATCAAGAATTAATTTGGAATTAATTATGTGATCAAAAGGAGACTAATTAAATATATGGGGATTGATTGTGTAAATCATTCATTCTTATATATGTGGGCTTATGATCCATAGTTCTTCATGTTAGGCTAAACCCACGGATACTCCGTGGAGGTTTTAACCCATGGCTCATGAAGAATATGGAAAGACATGAGTTATATGGTGTAACCCTAATAGCCACCATATATAAGGACCCCATGGCTCAAGAAATTGGCACTAGTGTGTGTACACATGAGGGTTAGCTAATTTGAGCATATGAACCTTTTCTCTCAAGTTATTCCAAGATGTTGGTGATGTTGTTTGAACCATTTGAGGTGCCACACTTGAGGCACTAGGCTCTTAAGCTCCATGGAATCAAGTTACAACAAAGAGATATGTAATTCTACTAGAATTTATATTATATGTTCTTCATATTATGCTATTTAGAACAATACCTTGGAAAAATTGATATTTCCATGTATATTAGAGAAAACATAGATCCAAGGTACTTAAGCTCCATGGAATCAAGTTACAACAAAGAGATATGTAACTCAACTTTGGGCGTTCTTTTCACATACGATCATGGTTCAAAGACATTTAATCATAGAAGGAAATTAAATAGAACTTATTTGTACATTTTATTATGAAAGTAAATTTTATTACTCAGAAGTGGTTACAATACTTGACCCATTGTGGTCGTTACAAAGAGTTGAAATATCGGGTTGCCACATCATCCCCCCCGTTAGAGAGAATTTCGTCCCGAAATTTAAAGTAGTAAAGATACTAGTGAATATGAAAGAGATGAGGGTACTTTTGTTTCATCTGATCTTCGCGTTCCCATGTGAATTCGGGTCCCCGCTTGGCGTTCCAGCGAACCTTCACGATGGGTATGCGACTTTGTTTTGTTTGTTTGACCTCTCGGTCCATGATTTCTACTGGTTCTTCCACAAAGTTGAGGCTCTCATTGATCTCGATCTCGTCGAGTGGAATAACAAGAGTCTCGTCGGACAGACACTTTTTCAAGTTTGAGACGTGGAAGGTTGGATGGATGTTACTAAGTTCGCGCGGTAGGTTAAGCTTGTAAGCCATAGGGCCGATTCTGGCAAGAATCTCGAAAGGCCCTATGTATCTTGGATTAAGTTTCCCACGCTTTCCAAATCCTATTAAACCCTTCCATGGTGAGACCTTTAATAAGACGTGGTCTCCTACCTGGAATTCCAAAGGTTTCCTCCTTTGGTCAGTGTAGCTTTTCTGTCGGTCTCTTGAGGCTTTCAATCGTTCACGAATCTGAACGATCTTCTCTGTTGTTTCACGTATGATCTCCGGACCTGTGAGAGTGCTTTCAGGAACTCTTCCTCTAGCTAACTGGGTATCGCCAACTTCAGTCCAGCACAGAGGGGATCTGCACTTTCGACCATAGAGGGCTTCAAACGGAGCAGCCTTTATGCTTGTATGATAACTATTGTTGTATGAAAATTCGACAAGGGGTAAATGAATATCCCATGCCTTTCCAAAGTCAATCACGCAGGCTCTCAGCATGTCTTCTAAAGTTTGTATTGTTCTCTCACTTTGTCCGTCTGTCTGTGGGTGGTAGGCTGTACTCATGTCTAGCCTAGTTCCCAGGGAACTTTGTTGTGACTGCCAGAATCTTCAGTGAATCTACTATCTCGATCGGAGATAATGGATATCGGAACACCATGCAGTCGCACTACTTCCCTTAAATAAGTTCTTGTAAGCTTCTCCATTTTGTCAGTCTCCTTGATGGGTAGGAAATGTGCGGATTTGGTCAATCTGTCGACAATGACCCATATGGTATCGAGTCCACTTGTCGTCTTGGGTAACTTGGTTACGAAGTCCATAGTAATCCGCTCCCATTTCCATTCCGGTATCTCTGGTTGTTGTAGTAGTCCTGACGGTTTCTGATACTCGGCCTTAACCTTAGCGCAAGTAAGACATTTACTCACGAAGGTAGCAATTTCTGCTTTCATGTTAGGCCACCAGTACAGTTTCTTAAGATCCAGATACATTTTATCTGAACCCGGGTGAACGGAATATCTTGAGTTGTGAGCCTCGGTCATGACTACGTTTATGAAACCACCATGTTTTGGGGTCCAGATTCGGTCCATGAGATAGTAGGCTCCGCCACCCTTGACCTCTAAATTCTTCTCCATTCCTCGCAGGGATTCACCCGCCACATTTTCAGGTTGCAAAGCTTCCATTTGTGCTTCCTTAATTTGTGTGGATAAGTGGGAATGGATAGTCATGGTCAGAGATTTGACCCTCCGACCAGTGTATTCCTTTCGACTGAGGGCGTCGGCTACTACGTTGGCCTTGCCAGGATGATAACGAATTTCGCATTCGTAGTCATTCAGTAACTCAACCCATCGTCGTTGTCGCATGTTGAGTTCCTTCTGATCGAAAATGTGTTGAAGGCTCTTGTGATCGGTGAATATAGTACTCTTTGTTCCGTATAAGTAGTGCCTCCAGATCTTCAGAGCAAATACCACTGCTCCTAACTCGAGGTCGTGTGTCGTATAGTTCACCTCGTGTGTCTTAAGCTGTCGGGAGGCATAAGCGATAACCTTCCCTCTCTACATAAGAACACAACCAAGTCCTTGATTTGAAGCATCGCAATACACTACGAAGTCTTCTATCCCTTCGGGGAGGGATAGTATCGGTGCGGTGCACAAGGCCTGCTTTAGTGTCTGGAATGCCTTCTCTTGTTTCGCTTCCCAGTCAAAGGCCACACCTTTCTGGGTTAATGAAGTAAGAGGTTTCGCAATGCTCGAAAAGTTCTTTATGAATCTACGATAGTAGCCAGCTAGACCTAGAAATTGATGAATTTCTGTAGGTGTCTTTGGTGCCGACCAGTTCTCAATAGCCTTAATTTTGGAGGGGTCCACGTGTATACCTTTCTCGCTAACAACGTGACCTAAAAATTCGACTCTTCGAATCCAAAATTCGCATTTAAAGAACTTCGCATAGAGTTTCTCCGTTCGCAGTGTTTCTAGGACCTTTCGTAGGTGTTGACTATGCTCTTCCTCACTTCGAGAGTAGATAAGTATATCATCGATAAAGACGATGACGAACTGATCCAAGTAAGGGCGGCATACCCTATTCATTAGGTCCATAAATACTGCTGGTGCATTGGTTAATCCGAACGGCATCACCACGAATTCATAGTGTCCATAACGAGTTCGGAAGGCTGTCTTTGGAATGTCCCCCTCTAGAACTCGTAATTGGTGATATCCGGATCGCAGGTCTATTTTGGAGAAGTAGTTCTCCCCTTGAAGTTGATCGAATAGGTCGTCGATACGGGGTAGAGGATAGCGGTTCTTGACAGTAAGTTTGTTCAGCTCTCTGTAGTCGATGCACATACAGAACGATCCGTCTTTCTTCTTTACAAACAAGACCGGTGCTCCCCAAGGTGAGAAACTTGGCCTTATGAACCCTTTGTGAAGGAGTTCATTAAGTTGACTGGAAAGTTCCTGCATCTCTGCTGGTGCAAGACGATAAGGCGACTTCGCTACTGGGGTAGCTCCTGGAATTAAGTCGATTCTGAACTCGACTTGGCGTTGCGGTGGTAATCCTGGTAGTTCTTCTGGAAAGATATCGGGAAACTCGCGTACTACTGAGATGCTCTTGATGTCCTTCAGTTCTTGACTTGTATCAACGATGTGCGCTAGGAATGCTCGACAATCCTTCCGCAAGCACTTTCGAGCTTGGATGCACGAAATGATGCGAAGGTTTGTACTAGATTTGTCGCCGTAGATAACTAATGTTTCGTTGTTAGGGAGGTTAAGACGGACTGCTTTCTCAAAGCACATGATGTCGGCGCGAAGAAGACTCAACCAATCCATGCCGACTATGACGTCGAAACTTTTAATTTGAACCGGCATGAGATTGATTGGGAAAGAATGGCCGTCTAATGTTAACGTACAGCCCATGTATATGCAATTTGTGTTTTCGGTTTTTCCATTGGCCATCTCTACAGTGAATGAATTTTCTAACTTGCTAGGTTTAGGTTTAAGTAAATGAATAAAGTTTTGACTCACGAAGCTTCTCTCCGCTCCACTATCGAATAATATGCATGCGTATGAATTATCGAGAAGGAACGTACCAGCAACTATAGTTGGGTCAGCTACAGCTTCGTCGTGGCCTATTGCCAAAACTCGTCCCACACCTCCGGTGCCTGCTGCCTTAGGACAGTTTCTCTTGTAGTGGCCCACCTCGCCACAACCGTAGCAAGCCTGCCCTACACCCGCACCGGGAACTTGAGTGATCGGCTTTGCGGGTTCCTTGCAGAAACGGGCTGTGTGTCCTTTCCTGCTGCAGTTGGCGCACTGCATATCTCGACAAGGTCCATGGTGGTGGTAATTGCATTTGGTGCGTTTTGAGAGGTTACCTATATAAGGCTTTGTTGGGTAGGTATTTGTAGGGGCTGTAGCAGGTACAGTGGCAGCATTTACTGACACCAGTTGTTTCTTTGCGGATTCTTGGGAAGACCCACCCTTCCCTTTAATCCACGCTCTCTTCCTGCCATTGTTGTTGTTGTTGCTGTTGTTGTTGTTATTGTTGTTGTTTCCTTTCTGTGGTGCTGGTGCAGAAGTGGTTGAGTTCTGATGACCTCCGTAGTCGATCAGAGATTGTGCCAGTTCCTTAGCACTTTCAAAGGTGTCAGGTTTAGACGCTAACACGCTTGATCGCATTTGGGGCGTCAGTCCCCAGATGTACCTTTCTATCTTCTTGCTCTCGGGAGCAATCATATCTGGACAAAGGATTGCCAGTTCGCAGAATCTGTTGGTATAAGTAGCGATGTCGGTACCCACCATTCCGAGAGTCCATAGCTCATGTTCAAGCTTTTGAATCTCTCCCCGTGGGCAGTATTCTCTCATCATCATGGCCTTCAAGCTCTCCCAGCTTATAGAGTTTGCCACGATTAGGGTAAGTACTTTAACGTGGCCATTCCACCAAGTTAAAGCTTTATCGAGAAGGGTGAAAGTTGCAAATTTGACCTTGCTGTGCTCGGGGCAGGAGCAGATTTCAAAGACTGCCTCCGTCCTTTCAATCCACTGCCTCAGGGCCATCACACCTCCAGTACCATAAAACATTCGGGGCTTGGCATTAGTGAAGTCCTTATAGGTGCATTCTCGAGGTGGTCCATGACTCTCGCCATGGTTGGATAGGTGTGTGCCAGATCCCGAGCCATTAGCACTTGAGTTATTGATCTGTGACATGGCAGCTGCCACCGCTGCGGTGACTGCTGCTTGAAACATTACAACATCAAATTGGGGTGGTGGAGGTGGTGGTGGTATAGGTGCTTCCTCACCGTTGTTTCGCCTTGGATTCCTACGCGGAGGCATCCTTCAACTATAGATTGAAAAGACAAGGATAAGAATTTCATAGAATGGAAAATGTATGTGTCTCATGAACTAAATCGCTATAGTTCAACAACAGATGATAGTACGAGTCTTAAAATAGAAGAATGAAAGTTATTTGTAAGACTGAAGGTATGAAACAAGTATTTGGGTTCACAAAGACCATTCAAGGTTCGAACGAAATACTCAACATAGTAGTAATAGTGCCACTTATATTAATATAAAAGTTGTTACAACGATCATGAAAATTTGACCCCTATAAGGTTCTCCGATTACAAAGTTCGAGAAATTTAAAGACTTTTAGCCGAGGTCCTAAGCTATAACAAAATTTGAGTCCTTGACAAGCACTACTTGTGTCGAAGGTTGCGCTTGGAGCTTGACTCCGTATCTGATTGCTTTGACTCCATTAGACGCCTATCGAAAGCGGCTTGTTGTTCCCTTAGTTCGGCGAGGGCTGCGATCATTTGCGCTTGAAACGCTTCGGTTTGGAATTGAGCGTTGTCTTGCATCTTGTCCAGCCTACGGATGTCAGAAGTGTGAACCTGCACTTCCACGTTGATATCCCGGAGTCGACTAGCTTGTACTCCAGACTGATAGGACTGATTGGCTAACTTACCCACCATTACCGGGAGTGCTCGATCAGCCGAACCTCCGCCGCGGACATCATAGAAGTCCCGGCACATGCCGTAGGGAGGGCGTAGGTTTTGCTGTTGGCTCCAATGGTGGAGGTGACTTCCCCAGACGGGAGTCGGTCCTTGAAAGTTCCTTACGAAGACGGGAGGTTGAATGGGTGGTGGATCGATAACTTCCGGCTCTAAGTCGGTACCGGAGTCATCACCCACTTCTATGGGTTCCTCGTCCTCTTCGGGGTCATCTTCGATCCATCCTCCGTTGCCTTGGTTGGGAAAGTAGGGGTCGCCAGGGTGGTGAAATCCAGCCATTTGACTATACGAGAAATAGGGTTATAAGAATTGAGTAAAGTCGGAACATGTAAAACATGTAAGTTAAACTAGTTTAGATAGCAAATACTCCTATAGTATTTAAGTTCTTGTGTTTGATTCTTGTAATGGTTTGGTAAGGTTTGACTTGTTGCTTACTACGATCATTCCTCGATATACGTTGGTCCAATCTTGGGCAAATATAGTTAATCACGCTATATTTGTCCAAAATCCGATTACATATATCGAGTCTCAATCGTAGTGTCAACTTGTCTAAATACTTGTATAGTTGTATAACATGAAAATAGTTTGTGGTATGCATGTAATTGTACTTAAATGAACTATCAATTTAAGTTGAACGAAATGCTGCTTAAGTGTAAAAAGAAAATTTGTTTTGTCAGAGAGTATTAGTCCCTTAAGCATTTATAGTTTGTATATCTTATGTGGTTCGATATACTTAGTTCACTATAAACATTGCTCTGATACCAATCTGTCACACCCCCAAACCTGAACGGCGGAAACGTTCGGGGGCGGATGACTTCATGTGGTAGCGTAACAAATGAATACATAGTAAAGAAAGCAATACAACCATCATATATATAATTGAAAGTTTACATTTGTCAAAAGTTACATGTTCAAAACCAATTACAATATGATGTCAAAATATGAGATTAAACTGGCGCCGCAGCATCTCTTCTTCAAAAGCATATTAGTACCTGAAATTACTGAATCCCTGGAACATACAAGTAATTTTGAAAGAGTAGATCAGCATTTAAGCTGGTGAATTTCATAAGTATTTAAGTGACAATGTTTGAATGAAATGAATGTTTTATCTTTGTTTGTTTGTGTTTTAGAAAATCCTATATTTTCTACTAGAATAAAAGTAGCCTTCACTCAAGACCAATGTTTGTTTCCAAATGTATGTAAATGTAGAAATAACCAATGAGTTTGAAAACCTTGTAAATCAATGCATTTTTAATACCCCTTGTGAGTTTTATAACCATACTATTGACACTGAATGCCTATACACAACGTTCTTCAGGCGTTGGAATGTTATGACGTTTGTCACCCCAAACGGTGGACTGTAGCTAACAGTCAGGGCGCGGGTTGTCAAGCCCGTATAGATCTATACACAAACACCATGCTCCCCCTCCAAGGGATTCTGGTATATAATACAGGACTTGAAATGTGTACTCGAACGTACATGAAGTTAGTGTCTCACAAAACTGTGGTATAAAAACAGATCTACTTGTTAAAATGTTACGTTTGTTCTTGTATACGAAAGTAAACTTCTTGAAATATGTGTTTCTAGTACATAAGAGTTAGAAATCTGTTCGTAAAACTATACCTATTATAGTTTCCTAAAAGTGTGTCTTGTTTGTTTAGAAATATTGAGAAAAGGAATCACTTGTTTATGAAAGTATAGATTTTTGGTGTAGAGTCTAGGATAGACAAGAAAAATCTAAGAACAGTTTAGTTTATACATGCATTACAACAACATTATATTTTAAAAAGGTAAAATGCTATTGTGACATATGTTATATATATATATATATATATATATATATATATATATATATATATATATATATATATATATATATATATAAGTTTCTTTTAAATGTTTATAAATCGCATGTGATTTGAATATATAACAGTATATAAAAGAGTTTCTTTATGTAACACACGATAATACTCGTGTGTTTTACTTGTAATCCCCCCCTTGAAAGCATATAAAAGTATTTAGAATAATTAAAAAGGTTGATTAAGGGGTATGAAACTCACTTGAAAGTTTTGGAGATAGCGAGATGGAAAACCGGGCAGAGTTTCGTCTCGGGAAACGGATTTTCCTCGGGATTCTCGGGAATCTCGGGAGTAAAATCGACCTTTGGGACTTGAGCCAAAAAGACCAGAGCTTCGGGTTTGAACGGACACGGAAAACAAGGCAAAGTTGAGAGAGAGAGAAGAGAAATGAACCCTCTCTTTGGAAACCCTCGCATCCTATTTATAGTAAGGCTGGTCTGCCTCGGTACGCGGGGCATACGCTCGTACGCAGCGCGTACGTGTACGTCATGCATGACCGAAGCCTCGACTGCCTCGGTTCGGATGGGACGGGTTGCTGGGTACGCGGGTCGGATGGGACGGCGGGTCGGATGGGACGTCGGGTCGGACGGGTCGGAGCTTCGAACGGGTCGGACAGGTCGGTTTCCTTCGGATAGCGCGACGTGGACGATCAGAGGCCAATCCTCTCGGTTACGCGGGGCGTACAGGAGTACGCAGCGCGTACCTCGGATGAGGACGCTGACTCCCCTTCGGATAATATCCGAATTTTGAATAAAATAAATAATAAATTTATTTAATAAACTTCAAAAATTCATATCTTCTTCATACGAACTCCATTTTCGATGGTCTTTATATCCTCGCGTAGGTGAGAATACGCTCTACAACTTTCGTTTAGACTCCGTCGGCAAATTCCGAAATTATTTTTTTTATTATTTATTAAAAACTCATCGTGTTTAAGGAATTTTTTTGAAAATTCATAACATCTTTATCTGATGTTGGTTTTTGCCAGACTTTTTACCGCTGGAATACTAATGTCGAGACCTTCGATTCTCGTTTAGGTCATTCCGGCCAAAAGTCGCTCGAGTTCCGATTCGGGTTTTTAGCTGTCCGTTGCTAAGCCGAACTTGGAAAAATCATAACTTCGCTATATGAAGTCGGATTTGGGCGTTCTTTTCACGTACGATCATGGTTCAAAGACATTTAATCATAGAAGGAAATTAAATAGAACTTATTTGTACATTTTATTATGAAAGTAAATTTTATTACTCAGAAGTGGTTACAATACTTGACCCATTTTGGTCGTTACAAAGAGTTGAAATATCGGGTTGCCACATCTCTCTACTATAAACAAGCTAAGAAATGGATAAAATGGCCTAAATGTGATTAATAATGGAGAATCACTCAAAGAAACAGAAGGAATCCGATTATTACCTCAATAAACTCTATAGTGGGTGCAAGATCTTGGATCTCCTTCTACCCCTTTAGATCTAGCTTCTTTCTTCTCTTTAAAACTTCAAGGTTCACACATGAAATGCTCAAAATGCTCAAGGAATGGCTAGGGTTTGCTAAATGATGCTCTAAGGGTGAAGGAGGCGAGTTTGGGGCTCATAACATGGTTTAAATAGGGTGCAAAACCTGTGGATCTAGGGTTTCTTCCAGACTGGTGGACTCGCCGAGTCGCCAACTTAAACGTGCTCAAAATCTCGTCTCTACTCGGCGAGTCGGGCCTACAACTCGCCGAGTCCCAGCTAGAATGCCAAAAATTAATTAGATTAAAATACATACCAGGAACCAGGTGCTACACAATACAAGTAAAATGTGTAGATCTATGTGTTATATGCATGTTTTGTTTGAATTCTTAGTTTATTTGGTAAAAACTTGTTAGATCTTAGAAAATCTAGAAAATTTCAAGCATTATATGGCAAAGATCTATGAACTATGACACTATATACATCCAACTATAAAGTTAAAAGTGTTAAATGTTTAAGATACCAAGATTTCAACAAAAACTTTGTTAAAGGTCAAAATTGTCAAGAAAACAAAAATTAAGGGTAAAAAGTGAAAATTATGTTTTTAAAGGGTCCAAATAGGTCCTACAAGTATAAAAATGTGTTTTTATGCTAAACATACTTTTAAAAGGGCCAAAAATGCAAATTTTAGCTAATGGGCAAAAACTTTTGGGCCTCACGGTTATGGTCCCAATTTGCGAAAAAAATGAGTTTTGGGGTTTAAAAAAGTCATTTTGCCAAAGTTTGAGTCATAAATGTAAATAAACCAAATTTAGAGGTGAAAATATCATTTATTTGCAAATTGGACCAAAAATGTACAGTTTTCCAAAAATGGGGCTGAAAGTGTAAACTTTTACAAATAAGGGGCTGAAATGTATTTTTCTACAAAACAGGGTTCTAATGTAAAAATATAACATTTTGGGTTAAAACCGTAAATTTCTAGACATTTGGGACAAAATTGCAAACTTTTATAAATTATGGACTAAAGTGTCTGTAACACCCAAAATCTGGAAGGCCAAGAAAGGAAAGAAGACCCTAATTTTAAGGGGAGACTCGGCGAGTCCAAGGAGGAACGCGGTGAGTCCGAGCGGGATCCGGGTCGAGGAGTAAGTGACAGACTCGGCGAGTCGGCCAAGGAGACTCGACGAGTCTGGTCTGTGCGAGGAAAATCCTAATTCCGGGAGTTGTATCCTATATAAAGGGTGTTATGTGACATCCCCAAAATCTCGGCCAGAAAAGACCGATTTCATTTATGTTTTTAAAATAATTTCAGAGTAAATCCTTTTGATTTGAAAGAGTTGCGGAATTTGTTCCCAAAAACAAAACATGATAAAACAATGTTTACCAAAGCATTTCATAAAAGAAATGTATTTTTCATTATATAATCAAAACTCGGGGTGTCATGTTCCGATACAGACCAATAAGCATAAACGATAACATTACAAGTCATTCAACAAATATATACATGTACAGACTTGTAAACAAAACAACTGATGGTTCATCCATCTCATGCCTCCGCGCCACTTCCTGTAATACAAATAAAACTGAGTGGGTCAGGCTTGGGAGTCTGGTGAGCATATAGGGTTTTCAACCCACAATAAATAATCATATTTAATTTTCACCAACCAACAATAACCCAATTACCCATTCCCGTTATTCTCACTTTATGTCCCTAAAACAACTAACATAAGGGACCTAGTCTAAGAATATTTCATCGGGGTGACAACACATGCTTCGGGGGTTCCTCAGCAATATAAGTCAAATAAGGCAACCATGAGGGGGATGGAGTACAGCGAATGAACACCCAAGTTCATTAACACCTACAGGTGGCGAACCTGCTAATGTTTCCACAAGACTGTCTAGAATAGCCTGTGGTCGTCATCTAAACTCCGCTAGATGACTAAATCAAACAACAATGAGGCCTCTCATCTATTTATTACACACCAACTATCTACCCATGTTCTACCCAACATATTAGTAGATAAAAATATACATTTTTATACATAGTTTAAAAACCTGTATAGCATGCTTTAATCAACACATAATCCACATAACAAATGAGGCACACACACATAGCACATATCTCATAGAGAATAAATCATATCTATGAGATAGAAGAGAGTGAATACACATTCACACATATAAACAACAATATACTATACACATAGCACGTATTTTATAGAAAATACTTAATATTTATGTGTTAGAAGAAGGTAACTACACACTCACACTTATAAACAACAATATACTTAATACACTCGAACCAAACTTGTATTATTATCGTGTTTATGAAAGGTAGTATACACTCACTTGATCAGAAGATGATCAGACAGCACTACGACTTGCAGAAGTAGTAATCCTCAGCAGATCTGGAAGATCTTCACAAAAAATCGAACTTCTCGCGGGCAGAGCTTCGGCTCGGGAACCGCACTTCTCGGGATCTTCAGGATCTCGGGACTTGCCTCGGGGCTTGAGTATGATACCGGGGCTTCGGGATATTTCTGGCACGCAAAACGATGCAAAACGGGAGAGAGAAGAGAGAAAATGAACAAAAGACTCAGCTGCCTTTGGATCCTATTTATAGGAGGCTGGAGCCACGGAGTACGCGGGGCGTACTGCAGTACGCAGCGCGTACTACTTCCGAAATCGTCATTGCATGCGTCATCCGAGCCACTTGCTGCGAGTGTCGACACCTTCGGAGTACGCGGGGCGTACCTCGGATCAGACCGGTGACTCCTTCGGATAATGCTTCCGAATTAAAGATTAACAATAAATACAAATTATTTAATAAACTTCAGAAATTCATATCTTCCTCATACGAACTCCGTTTTCGACATTCTTTATATCCACGCGAAGGTGAGACTACGCTCTACAACTTTTGTTTAGACTCCGTCGGCTAATTTTGAATTTATTTTTATTATTTATTTTTAATAGGCCGCGACAGAAAAACTTCGTTATAAATTCATAACTTCTTCGTTTGACGTCCGTTCTCGCCTAACTTTTTATCGCTTCGATACCAACAACGAGACCTTCGATCCTCGTTTAGATTGCTTCGGCTAAAAACCGCTCGATCTCAAATCGAGTATTTCGGGTTGCACACCGCTAAGCCGAAACTTCGACAAATCATAACTTCCTCATACGAAGTCAGATTTGGGCGTTCTATATATATTCGGAAACCTCGTTTCAACTACTACAACATTAACCAAAGATATCAAGTTTATTTTACACTTAAATTTTGACGCTTATTTTTATTCTTAATTAATCAAACCACATAATTAAGCAATTAAGCACAAAACACATAATACTCAAATAATACAATCTTATTATTTCAAAACGGGTTACAAAGGTTAACCTAGACTATTACATTGCTAAAAATGGCAAGCCCAGAAACACAGGCGTTACATGTTATATCCCTCCCTCAGCCTCCATATCATGCTAGAGAACCTGTAAACTCTATATTTCGTGTGAGCTTCCATCATTTGAGAGAAATAGCTTTGGAGGAAGGAAATTGTGGAAAGGAACTTGAAGATCAAGAAGGTTGCTTCAAAGGAGAGGTGTATATCCGAGATCTACTTCAGTTGTGTTCATCTTAGAGGTATTAAGCTGCCATTTTCCCTTCTTTGCATCTAGATCTATTTTTTGTTATGAGATTTGGGGGTTTTACGGTTGATTGAGACCCAATTCGAGTTAGGGGCTTAGATATGTTGTTGCCACTTCAGATCTAGTGTTGGGATGGTCCAATATGTCATAAAGCATCAGAAGATGAGTAGCTGGTGAAGCCCTTTTGTCCTTAAACCAAACCCTAGTATGTTTTGAGCCTAGATCTCTTTAGTTATATGTAAAGTTTGCAACTTTACGCGGGGATTGAGCTTTGGAAGTATGGATCTATGGTTTGGAGTCCCTGCATGACTCAAAAGTCCTCTGCATGTTTGGAGATCTGAATGGACTCGGCGAGTCCTTTGAGTGGACTCGGCGAGTAGCATGAAGACGAGGAGGAACTCGACGAGTGGGATGAACTGCTCGTCGAGTCGGATGAAGTTGGGTAGGAACTCGGCGAGTTGGATGAACAACTCGGCGAGTCTATTGAAGGTTGTCTTGGACTCGGCGAGTCTGTTCTTGGACTCGGCGAGTCAGGTCGTGAAACCCCAAACCCTTCAAGTTGAGACTCGAATCAGTGAGTCGAATGGAGACTCGGTGAGTTGGACAGGTCAGGACTCGGTAATCGGTAGACTCGGCGAGTCATGGACTGACTCGGCGAGTCGAGTCACGAATAGAAGGACTCTGAACATATGAACTCGGTGAGTCAATAGGGTGACTCAGCGAGTAGGGTTTGACCTGGAAGGTTGACTTCGACCAGGACTTTGACTTTGACCAGAGTTGACTTGGTAGTCTTTCGGTGGTCAGTTAGGCTCAGTGTTGCATTGTTATTGGTAGCTTGGGGAGCGAGTGGAGCAGGAGTTTAGAGAGTTGCCGGGCAACAGCTAGTGGATTCATCAGCAAATTCAGCCAGTGCAGGTGAGTTTCCCTTTGTATGAATGGGTCTACGGCCACAATGCCGACCCATGTAGTTATGAGTAGAAGACCCGGGGGTTAGCCCTAGGCACAGTATGCTAGTATGATATTCGGGACGAGGTCCAATGATAGAGGGCGGGTGCCCAAGGAACGGTTTATGTGATAGTTTATACTTGTTGTCTGTGTGATACTTGTATGTGCCTGGTAGGGAGGTGAGTGTGGGCGAGGTCCTGTATCTCACCAGTAGCAGAGTGTGGATGGTGTTCCACATCTCAGTAGCAGCAGAGCAGGGGCGAGGCCCAAGATATGGAAGGAGTGAGCGTGGGCTGGGCTCGTACCTTACTATCAGCAGGAGTATGGACGGGGTTCCATGACTCATCAGTAGCAGGACAAGGGCGGGGCCCAGAGATAGGCAAGGCCTTAGGACAAGATCCGTTAGTATGTGTTTAGATTATGTGATGTGATGTGATATGTTTACGTGCTATTATATGTTAGTGGGCGAGGCCCTGTGATAGGCGAGGCCTAAGTGAAACAGATCTGTATCAGAGCGGGGCTTGAGGCCAGGCGGGGCCGTTGTAGCGGGCGAGGCCCGAGGTAGGGGGCGAGGCCCAGGATAGCGGGCATGGCCCAGTATGTGCAGTATGTGGTTATGCATGGTATGTGGTAGGGTGGGGAACTCACTAAGCTTCATGCTTACGGTTTTCAGTTTTGGTTTCAAGTACTTCCGGTAGCGGAGGGAAGAGCTCGGGATGATCGCATGGCACACACCATAGTTTAAGACAGCTTGGGAATGTTTACTCTGATAACGAACATGTATTTTGGAAACTAATACTCTGTTTATGTTTTAAAATGATGAATTTGCTTAAAGTAATGTTTTATTAAAAGAAATTTTTAGTCTTAAATTTTGGGACGTTACAGTGTCATTTTTACAAAACTTTGGGCCTAATTTAAAATTTTGAGATTTGTTGGCCAAAAACGTCGTTTTTACAAAAAGAGGATTTCTATCACCAATCTATCGAACTTCAAGTCAAAACAAAAAACGAAATAAAACAAAACGAACGAAATATGTCGATAACCAATTATTGGGCTTAATATTCATGATACTTGGCCGTTGGGCCCTAAGGGCCCAACTAAGTGTATATTGAGCCCAATGTGTTTCATGACATGTTTATTGGGTTTAACGACCCACTTGCATGTTAATTTGGGCCTGATTTATGGACTACATGCTTATTGGGCCTTTGTGGCCCATTTTCATACCTATTGGGCCTAAATTACCCTTTTATGATGTTATTGGACCTCGTGGCCCATTTACATGTTAATCGGGCATGCAATGAAGATTCACATACCTGTAAATCGTAAATATACCTCCACATAGTTTATGAATTTGTACACTTACTTTGGAATGAAAAAATCTATAACTTACGCGTAAAACATTAAACATGGGAAAATCTTATCAAACGGGAAAGGTTGAGAATCTAGTGAGCCTTGTCGTTTGTAACAGCCCGGAATTTCAAGTATTGTTATAATTATGTTTTTGGGGTGTTTTTAGAGGGGACTCGGCGAGTTGGAGCCTAGACTCGCCGAGTAGGATCGCGGATCTGGTCGCGGGTTCGCGACTGGACTCGACGAGTCCGGATATGAACTCGGCGAGTCTGCGCTGTTTAGCGAAAACCCTAACCGTTCAGGTTTGGGACGTATATGAGGGACTTTATGGCCGTCATTGCTCACTCTAGCCTTCTGAGAGAAACCCTAATTCGATTGTGTGCATCTGGAGCAAGGTTGAAGACCATTGTTGATTTTGGAAGAGTTGTTGTGCAAGGAAGAGAAGGCTTGGTCAAGGGAACAACAAGAGAAGTCACGTTCTGAGGATTGGGGACACAGAGAGCACATTATTCAGGTAATAATTTGAGTTACACTCTTCTATGTTGATGTGAATATGGATTTAAGGTTTATGGAACCCTTTTGTGGCTAGATTGAATGTTACCTTAGTCCCCCAAACGATTGGAACCCTGTATTGGGACCTTTGGAGGTCCAGAATGTCCCATGCCTGAGCATTTCAGGAATCAATGGAGGTTTTGGATTGGAATCCTTATGCCTTAGGTCAAAATGTAAATTATGAGTCATGGGGTGTATTATGAGCACCGAAATGGGGACATTACGTGATGAATCAGTCTAGGAAGGCCAGACCTATGAATAGTCGGAGCAGTTCTGACCTTAGAAAGCAGTTTGAGCGGTTGCATGGCATGGACTCGCCGAGTCCGATGAACAGACTCGGCGAGTAGCTTGAAGATTAACTGGAACTCGTCGAGTTGTTCTTCAGACTCGGCGAGTTGAGTCGGGGTGGCACCGCGATTCTTCCAGGAGGAACTCGTCGAGTCAAGAGGGATACTCGACGAGTAGAAAGGGAATATTAGAGAATTGGTGAGGACGTCTAGACTCGCCGAGTCGCCATAGCACTCGCCGAGTCCGGTCAAGTTGACCGTTGACCAGAGTTGACCTATGTCTGACTTCATAGGGATAGTCAAACTTAGAAGATAAAAGTGTTAATAAGAGATATATGATGTTATAGGGAGATTGTAGCTCGGCGGATCGAGCACGAGTGATTTCGGGATTTGCTAGCTTTCGATATTCACGAGGTGAGTCTTCTCACTATACTGTACCCGGAAGGGTTTGACTGTATGACCGTAAGGTCAGATGTGATATGTGATATATGTGCTATATGTGGTCAGTTATTTGTTATATGTGCTATATATGTTATGGGCCGGAAGGCGATTATATTATGGGCCGGAAGGCATTATGTTATGGGCCGGAAGGCGATTATGTTATGGGCCGGAAGGCGTTGTGTTATGGACCGGAAGGTCGGCGTGGGTAGGACCGGAAGGTTTACCCAGCAGGGACGGAAGTCCCCTGAGACACATGGACCGGAAGGTCAGGGCCTGGAAAGGCGTATGTGCGTAGGTTGTATATTGGGGAACTCACTAAGCATTTATGCTTACAGTTGTTATGTATGTGTTTCAGGTACTAGCGAGGACCGTGGGAAGGCGCCGGCGTGATGTGTACACACTGATTGATGTTTTGAGATCTTGGGAATTCTATGAATTGTATTTTGACATAACACTTGGAATAATTATGCTTTGTTTGAATGAAAATACTTTATTTTTGAAAAGAAAAATTTGTTTGAAAATTTGCGTTGTTACATCGTTGGCACCATTGAGTGTACAATCGTAGTCTGTAGTTATAATCAGAGTTTCCTGGATGGAAAGCGGGAGTTTGTGTATAGATCTATACGGGGTGACCCCCCACGCCTTAGCTGTTCGCTACAACTAGACTAGGCCCATCTAGGGCGACAACATCCTTATCAAGACCGACATTTGGAAATATACCAAGACGGGCGACCTAGTCATTATCATGCATGGTTATAACGGCTCATATAGGGATTCAATACCAAAAGATAACATTTTGAAGATAAATTCTTAAATTATATCAATGCAAAATGACTTATCTACGATACAAAAATCTTATATCAATGCAAAATGACTTATCTACGATACAAAAATCTAAATGATGTTATAAAACAGAAAATATCAGATTTTTTGGGGAGATTATTCAAACACAACTATCATTTATACAAAATACAGTGAACCTAAACTACACTCATACAAGTTTTTAACTATTAAATTCCCGCATGCATTTATACTTGATTTTCACATCATTTTCAAAACATTTTACTGAAAATATCAGATTGTCTGGGCTTTTATGAAAGATACAAAGACTTTTACTCAAATATACTTATGAACTCACCAACATTATATATGTTGACCATTTTCAAAATAACTTGTATTCTCATGTAATCGTTAAGCTGGAAGATATGCAATTGTGTATGGTTTTGTTTATGTAACATCAATTATCGTACTTTGAACAATTAGAACTTATGTATTTTAACAATGTACTTGATGGGAACAATGATGGTTGTATTATGTAATGTTGGTGAAGAATGTGTTATGTTTCATGTATATTCATTGTGATGATTATTCAATTGTTAGTCACATGAGCCCTAGACGTTTCCTTCGTCCGGTTCGGGGGTGTAACATTTATTTTTCATTTGCTAATGCATTATTGGAATCTAAACTACAATTTGTTTTTGTTTTCACAGAAGTTGATGCGTGAAGAACGGACCACAAAATTGAAAGTGATTCTAAGCAACATTACTCTTTTAGAATGTATTAGTGTCGTTGTTAGATTTTAATGTTTTCTTTCCCGTTTTGAAAGTTTTTTTTTAGTTTTATTCTTTAACAATAAATTTAATTTTAACAATTGTTACATGTATTATATAGGAAATAATGTATTTTTTATTTTTATTCTTCAATTGATTGTTCAAAAATTTGTTATTCTACAAGAAATTTTTAAAGTCATGATCAAGAAATAGATTCAAGAATATTTTTATTATTTATGGTTCAAGAATATTTTTATTTTTGAATATACTCATAAACATATTCTGTCAGAATGTCCGAATTAAAAGATTATAATCCGTAAAATCAGATTTTTAAAATTAATAGAATCTATGATCCCTTAAAATATGCAATTTTCCTTTATTAAATGTATATTAATTGACTAAAATACCTTTTTAATTAAATTAGATGATATTTTTCATTTATATTTAATTCAATAATATGTATTAATCATTTTCTTAAAATAAGTAAAATTGATTGACCCACATTTATGCATAAGGGTGTTCGTTTGGATGGATCGGTTTGATCCGATCCAATCAAGTGAATCCAAATTGATTTCGGTTTTCAAAACATGGATCCGAATTGTCCAAACTAAATTTAAATTCAATCTGATCCGATCCAATTACAATTTGGTTGGATCGGTTTTTATAATTCGGTTTTCAAAAACCGAAACATTTTAACACGACAAATAATTATAATATTACTAAACTTTACACAAGACGAAAAAAACAAACTTCATAGTTGTGATTTGAAATTAATAAACAAATAATAAGAAGATATATTATAGTTAAATATTTTATAGATAGAAAAACTTTTGAGTAAAAATGCATATTAATGTTTTTTTATCGGATGAAACGTTCCTATTTGAAAAAATAAATTACAAAATTAATAAAAAATTATAGATATATATTATAAATAGATAAATAATAAATGTTTATTCGGTTTTTTTTGGACTATTCGGTTCTTATTTCATAAACCAAAACTAATCCGAAATCAAAAATAATAATTTGGTTTTGTTGAAAACTAATTAAAAAATCCGAATATCCGAACCAAATTGTCCACTCCAAATTGTCCAATTGGATAATTCGGCGTTATCCGAATAGTGAACAGTCGTATTTATGCATACAATAACATAATAATTACTTTGAATAAATATATATATATATATATATATATATATATATATATATATATATATATATATATATATATATATATATATATATATATATATATATCCTTTTATTGATGGATTTTAAAATGTGAACGAAATATTAAAAAAAAAAAAAAGAAATTACATGGAAATAAACATAAAACTATTTATTGAAAGCCAAAGATAGTTACCGATAATTCAACAACTTTCATAATTTAACATAGAACTTTATTAGAATTGTGAAAGAAAAAAAAAGCTTCATAGAAACCAAGTGGTCCGCCAAATTTGATATGAAAAACATCAGCTGAAGGAAGAAACACTACTCACATCATGAAAAACATTTAAAGCCTTTGTATATTAGTTTAAAATACAACAACATCAATTAAACCAGGGTTTCTGGGTTTATTGATAAAAAGAAACAACTATCCAAAGTAGTTAACCAACTTAAATAAAGATACTTTAAGTAAAATTTTAAAATTACTAATATTTATAAAATATTAAAAATAAAGAATTTTAGGGCCTCAAATCATGATGAGGCATGAGGCCGTTGTTCAACTTAAATAAAGCCTTTGTATATTAACGATCGTATTTCAAAACTGACTCTTTCAATCTGGAATGTACCGTGCCAAATTCAAAAGTCGAACCTCAACCTACCACCAACTGATCCGAAATGAATATTGTGTTTCTGGAATGCCCTATTTCAAAGAAAATGATCATTTTTCTAAAAAAATAAAAAAGACAGTTATTATCATTAAATTACTATTTACATGGATTGGATTACTCAATTTCCTTTTGAAAGACTTTCCCAAAATTTCGTAATCCTTTTATCAGAATTCTAATCGCTATTGCACCACTACCGATCCTTAAATCAACCCACAAACCAATAACTTTTTATTCTACTCATTTCTAGTTTAAATCTGGTGGAAACAAAGGGAAACTCGAAACCATAGATTACTTGCTGGTATCACATTTTCTAGATTACTTTTCATATGAACGTGTGTGGGGTAATCATTGATTCCACCTCCCACAATTGTGACCACAAGCCTGAACCCAGTAGTTCTTTCAATTTCACTGATACGTCCTCCGGTTTGGCTTCCGCAATGGCATCGTCGATTTCAGAATGGCGATGAATTGATGAGCATCGAGTCTAGATGGATGGCAAAAACTCCACTAACTTGGTCGTTTATGGAAAAGAGCTAACCCTTCAATTTCTGTTAGCATTTCTTCAGCATCAATGGAGATAACGATTTCGTTCTATAACATCAATCCAACTCTTGTTTAAGCAAAGGATCCTCCGTTCTGTAATTAAAGACGGAGTTTGATATTAGAGTTTTATAGATAAGCCACAAATCTATGGTATGGCAGATTATTCCCTAAACTTTGCAACGCAATAGAGCTTTTTTTTTTCAAACTGATTTCTTTCCGTATTTCTAATTAATTTGTAAAAATCGTGGTTTGAGCCGTTGTGAATACTAAAATATAGTTATAGTTATTAGTAAAAAAAAACATGTAAGACCATATGAATATTAATTTAGCTATTAGTAAAAAACATAAATGACATAGGAGTATTAAAATTTAAAATATAGTTTTGAGTGGAAATACACGAGAATAAAGCCAAGTTTTGATCCATAGTTACCAAGCAATGAACTATTAAGTTACATTGAAGCAAACTTACCTTTGGCTAAGTAACTTGTTGTAGACGATGAATTGCAGGGCAAATCTCCCTTGGCAGTAGGACTCTTACTGCCCAAGGAGTAATTACCCCGTAATGCATCTATACAATACTTATAAAGTCTTTATTCATATGCAGCTTATCAAATGATATTGTTCTCTTGAAAATTATTTATAAGCAAATAAACCAATTGGATATGTTTATGTATATAGAATATTCTAAACATATTTCTCAAAGTATCAACATATTATCACATTATGTGTAAAAGGTTTTGTTTTACCGACCTTTTGACATTCAAAGAGACACTGAGACACAAAGATAAGATGATTATTGGTACTGTTTCGTTGGCTCAAGTAATCTAACATATGATGGATTTGAAGTACATCAAATCATTATGGAAAATAAATAAAGTTAAATGAATATAAATGTTAAATTTTTTTTTTTGATGGGTGTCATAAAATGAGGAAAATGGAGAAAGTAAAATACATACACAAAAGAATATTGTCATCATGTTACTTTAAATTCATTTGTGAACACTTAATTTATTTCAAACTTATAAAATTGTCTTTTTGTAACCGCAGTTAGATGCACCCTATTATTGTGTATAGGACGTGTTAACTCAATGACTAAATAATGCTACAATAACAATGTTCTAGTCTTTATTTCGCTTACACTAATAATCAATCTTGAAATTGAATTATCTTTGTATTGTTTTGAGAGAAATGGAATAAACTAGAAAAAGCATCAAGATCTTAAAAGATGATATAGAGCAAAGTTTGATTGTCCTTTCAAGAATTATACCTTGGCATATCCAATTAAAAAGGTGAGAAAATGGTGATTGTGAATAGTTGGGTTTACAAGAACAATGGTATCTTTTGTGTTAGCGACATCATGATAGTGTTTAAGAATACAATACAAGGCATATGTTGTCCCCAAAGAATTGAATATTCGACATGTATAGCAAAGACCAAGATATATATTGTTTCCGTATATATATGTAGTCCATGGGGCTAAGGACATTCATAATAATCTAAGATGTCATAAATTATAGTCTGTTATTGGCATTGATAAGTGGAATACTCAATAACTTTTATGTAATTTAACTTACATATTTTTAGTAGAGTTTGGTACATTCACAACAATCTAGATGTCATAAATTATAATCTCATATTGGCATTTGGCATTGAAAAATGGAATACTCAATGGCTTTTATGTAATTTAACTTACTTATTTATAGAAGAGTTTGGTAGTCCGTTAGAGTTGCTCATATATGTCAGTTAGTTAGAGTTCCTTGTATATAAATAATTATTCTCTTCTTTTTCAATCTATATGAGTGATTACTTCTTCATTTTTGTTTCACCAAATAAAAATATAAAATAATGAAAAGATACTCTCATTCTTTTGGCCTCACCTACATATAATACCTAAAATATTGTATTGTTACCAACTTATAACATCAAAAACAAAAATGAACCAATATAGAATAAATAATGTCTACCTATCAAAATGTAAAAGTTTTCAAATCCGGTAAGTACGTTATCATTTTGTTATTTCTTAATCAATTTACATATTCTTTATATTATATTTATTTATATTATGTGGCGTTTTCTATAGGTAAGAAATTTCCTTTGTCATCCATAAGATGGAGGGTTTTGAAGCATGACCCATCCATTTTTTCTACGCAAGTCAAGGTTAGATCCGGGCTAACCCTTCCATCTGACCCGAATTTCATCCAAATCTGTCCCATCCAATTTCTTTCATTTTGAATTCTAGCTCAAATTTTAATACTATCTAAACAATCTTCCTCTATCGGCTTTTTTTTTTTTTTTTTTTTTTTTTTTTTTTTTTTTTTTACTAATTAGGTTCAAACTGTCTCATTCAACTTCCTTTTTGTTATGGAATTTGCTAAAATTTTAAAATCTAACTCAAATTCGTCGCTTTGAAATTTTTATCTACAACTTTTTGTCAAATATTAATTTCATTTTTCAAATTTGGTCAAATTTTCTTTTACAAAATTTTCTTAGCAAAGTACTTTTGATATTTTGTTTTTTTTACAAACATTTAAAAAAAATTGTGTCTATATCTTTTTCCAAACCTTTTTGTAGAGAAGTCTTTTTTTTATGAGTTTGTTCTTTTTTGAAAATTAAAATTTTATACTTTTCTACATCTTCATTTTTATGGATGATTTTAGCATCGGATAAATAGTATATTTAATACTGTTTAGCAATATTTATTTACTTTCATAATTAAATTAATTGGTTTAATTTGATTTTCAATAATAATAAGTATTATAAATATATACTATATGTAACTTTTGTTTGTGAGAAAAGGTTATGGAGCTAATCTACAACTCTTCATTCACAATATACAAAACTACACAAATGCTCTATGTTGTTAGCTGAAAATTGCCATTTTGGTCTAAAAAATTTTGGACTAGCACCAGAGGTCTAAACTTTTCATTTTGTTGCGAGTTTGGTCCAGTTTTCTATAATTTTTTTCATAATGACTATTTTACCCTTATATTCTTTTTTAGTTTTTTTATTATTTAAATACTTTTTTTACTAAAAGAAAAAATAAAAAAGAAAATTTTTATTTTCTATTTTATTTTTATAATTTTTTATTACAAAATAAAAAAAAATAAAAATGAAATCTCTCTCTCTCTCTCTCTCTCTCTCTCTCTCTCTCTCTTATTTCCAACCTGCTGCCTGTAACGCCTGGGTTTCAGGGCTAAGCATTTTTGTCAATGTAATAGTCTAGGTCAACTCTTGTAACTCTTTTTGAAGTAATAAAGATGAAATATTTGAGTATTATGTGAATTATATGTGTTTATTATTTAATTATAAATGTATAATTAATAAAGAATAAAAATGAGCGTCAAAATTAAAGTGTGAGATAATCCCGATATCTCTACATAAAGTTGTAGAATATGTCTCAAGGTTTCCGTGCATATAAGGAACGCCGAAATCCGAGTTATAACGAAGAAGTTATGACCCGTCGAAGTTTCACGACAGAACCAGCACGATACCGGGAAGCGTGAATAGTGAATTTACGATAGAGCGAGATTTAGCCTTAGTGATCTAAACGAAAGTCGTAGAATAGGCTAAACTAAGAACATCGATAAAAAGAACGTCCAAATCTGACTTCGTATGAAGAAGTTATGAGATTTTAAACAAACCAATCCTATCCCGGCTTGTTAAAAATATAACTTTAAAAATAAAGTCAAAATTAGCCGACGGAGTCTAAACGAAAGTTGTAGAGTACGTCTTCACCTACGCGTGGGTATAAAGAACGTCAAAAACGGAGTTCGTATGAACAAGTTACAAATTATAATAGCATATTTACGTAGTAAAATAAAGTATAAATCATGTATACGTACACACACACACACACACACACACACATATATATATATATATATATATATATATATATATATATATATACATATGTATATATCATTAGAAAGGTATCGACGATGCGGTCATTATAAGACTAATGTTGAGTTCTTTCGACATTAGTTTAGTACAAATATCATTAAATCCATTTATAATAGTATTATAGAGGGGTGTTTAGTTGTTTATATAACTAAAAGGTCATTAAGTAATTATGGAGGGTAGTTTTTGAAAATTCAATTAGTATAAATAAGAGCCTTGGGCTCTCATATTTCTTGCACCATTCTCTTGATTCAAGAGTCTTTCTCTCCTTATCCCCCGAGCATTTCGGTCCCTCGTGATTCGACTTCTCTTTCTGTAGCTTAGTATAGTAAGGTGAGCGCTGAAGCGCTGCACGAATCTTTCTTAGAAAGATTCAGCGACGAAGTTCTGCCCCTGCAGAGCCCGACTCCTAGCTAAAACCCCCTTGTAAGTAAGTTATGCTTACCTTATTTTAATATAGCTTATATTTAAAATTAGTATTGTTATTATGAACTTATAATAAATATTTGAGCTATTATTATAACTTATATAAGTGTCGTTATAATATTTTTTTTAACTACTCGCGGTAAGGGGAATCTGGCTTAAAGGGCCGCATAGGGTTGTTGGATTTCAGAAGTGCTATATGCCAAAATAGTCCTGCCCTCCGGTGTTTTATGTCTGGCCCCTGTCTATACATAGTGGTTGGAAAATATTGTTTAACGCTTATATAATAATAATAATACTAAGACTAATGGTTGGTCACGGTAAATATTAGACTAAAATTTAGCGATAATAATGCTAGGTTTCGTCGAAGGAAAATAGAATCGTTAGAAGCAAGCGCTGCCCGATTTTGGAATCATCACCTTAACAAGTGAGTGCATAGTTACTTTCAACTTACACATAGATATGAAGTATTTTATATAAATTACGTGCTATGTGTGCATATTATCTGAATACTTGCTATCTATGCTAGATGAACGTTGCTATACATGTTTTCAATGATTTAAACTGTATATGTATTTTATATCACCGAAAATGTTGGGGTAAAACATGGGTAGATGCAATAGGTGATGTGTGATAAAATGATGAGAGGCCTCGATGTTGATGTTGTTGATTCTGTCATCTAGCGGAGTATGGATGACAACCACGGACTCTTCTAGACAGTCCAGTGGAACACTAGCAGGCTCGCAACCTGTAGGTGTTTGTGAACGATATGTTCACCGGTGTACTCCATCCCCCACATGGTTGCCTTTAGGACATTTATTGCTGAGGAATCCCCTTAGCAGTAGTGTCCGTCCCGATGATGATCCTAAGGCTAGGTCCCTTATGATAGGTGTTTAGGGACGTAAAGTGAGGATAACGGGAACGGGTAATCGGGTTATTGTTGATCGATGAAATTAATAAACTTATTTATTGTGGGTTGAAAACCCTATGTGCTCACCAGGCTCCCAAGCCTGACCCACTCAGTTTTATGTATTACAGGTAGTGGCGCATGAGCATAGGTGTGATGTTTTGGACGAGGGATTACGGATATAGGCCTGTAGATATGAAATAATGTAGTAAGGCTTATATTGTACTGTTTATGCTTTTGATCTGTACGAACATGACATCCCGAGTCTTTTAATGAAATACATTTCTATGGAAATGCTTTTGATAAATCTTTATCATATTTTTGTTTTGGGACAAATTCCGCAACACTTTCATTTAAAATGTAACTCTGATTTTTAAACAAAGCATAAACAAACCGGTCTTTTCTGGCCGTGATTTTGAGGATGTCACACTGCCTTACCTCTTCCCTCTTCCCTTCCGATAACCACTGTCGACATAAGCAAAAAGGAAGCAGCCGCTAGGCTGCCGGGCAGCCTCCTGCCACCATAGAGCTGCTCTTGGTCACCACCATCGACCACCTCTGTTATGTTGCTGCTGCTACTACATAAGTCCCCATTGCCAAATTTTTGTGTGAATTGCAAAGGGCCTAACCGAGGAATCAAATGACCCATCATTTTTTTTCTTTCATCATCTTCACCGGAGAGGGTGTTCAGTGGCGATGATAGCAAAGAAGGGCATGTTGCAGGTACGCTATCATTGTTGCTCCAATTGAGGGTTTTTGATCCCTAATCACACCTAATTCAAAGTTTTTGGGGCCAAGCTTCAATATCTAGTAAAATACACCATAGAGAGAGGGTAATTCGAACCCTAGAATGTATAATTGGAGAAAATCAAAAGAACAGAAGTTGAAGATGGTGGCTGTGACTGGTGATGGCAGAGTGGGTGACGAAGGCAGGAGCTGCAACGACAACTTGCTGTCTGGTTTTTTCTTGTGTTCGACCGTTTACGACGAAAGGGAAGGCAATAGATCAATACAAGCTTCATTTAATAGAAGAAGAGGGAGAACGGGGGTGGTGACGGAGTTATGGTGGTTGCATAGTGGCCACACAGTCGGTGGTTTTAAGTGGAGGGTGATGGCAGGTGAATTCTGGAACGGAGGCAACAGTTGGAAGGCAACAACCACGTTGGGGGTGTTTGATGGCAATTGGTCATGACAGGGGGAAGGCGGAGTGGGCTGAGAACTACCGTGGCAGCCGATGGTGCTCATTCCAGCGGACTCCCGCTGCTTCTGTTTATTTCTTCCGGCAAGGTCGATGCGTGAGAGATGAGGGGAGGAAGGACTAAGGGTCGAGGATGTTTGGGGCTATTGTATTAAGAGAGAGAGAGAGAGAGAGAGAGAGAGAGAGAGAGATGGAGGGATATATTCTTTTTATTTTTCTTTTAATCAGAAAAAAGTTTAAATAAATAAAAAAAAATAGAAAAAGAAAGTACCAAGGGTAAATTCGTCATTTTAAATATTTCTAAATCAAATTTGACTAAAATCGCAACAAAATGAAAACTTTGGACCTGTGGTGCTAGGCAAAACCTTTTTGGACCAAAGTGACAATTTTGAGCAAAGCATAGGGACCATTTGTGCAGTTTAGTCTTAACAATATAAGATACAAGCATTATAATGTAACTTTATTCCTTTAACTTTGTATAATCCGTCACTTACAACCCTTTATTTTGTAAATATTACTTTCATCCCCTTAACTTTCTTTACTTTGTAAAATTTATTTTTCACCCCTATATTTTTTAAAATGTTACTTTCACCACCTTAACTTTGAACTTTATAAAATGTCATTTTTATCGCCTTCATTTTCTAAACTTCCATGTTTACCTCCCATAGTATATATATATATACACACACACACACACTTTGATTTTCCTTAATAACTTTCGTTCATTGACTTAAAAAAAACTAATTTCTTTATTTGCTTTTGTTAAGTATGTGTCGTTATAAATTAACGTTGGTCAACGTTTGGACGTATTCAAATCCGAGTTTGTCTACGTTTCGACTTAATTTTTTTTTATTATTTTTTTTATACTGTTTTGGTGCTTATTTTTATGTATGCTTCATAGCTATGAGTCAGGTTATATATAATATGTTTTCTATTATTTGAACTTTTGTTCATTTATTAAAAAATGTACATTGCCACAAAAAGAAACATGTAAAAACTCGCGGCAAAACACGAGTTCAGTTACTAGTTATATAACACTTGGTATCATTTCAAATGTATCATTGATGTCATCTCATTTTCGTACTTACATAATAATATATATTTGTTTCATTCCAACATATACCACATATTTTGCAAAACTTTTCCTCTGAGTAAATTACATGAATGGTTCGTATGGTTTTTAGTAGTTTGTGTATTTGGTCCCTAAGTTTTTTTGTATTCCGACCATCATTATCCTTATGATTAGGTATTGTGTTAAATTTAATCTCTAAAATGTTGCTTTAATAAATGTCAGTATATATAATTTGCACATAATGTGTGAACACTTATATCGGTGACCAGTAATAATATTTGTTTATGCTCAAATTGGATTCTCTTCGTTGTCATTAATTTATTTGCATAGTTTAGAAAACTCATTGCTAACCTCTATGGTGAAGGTGGATGAAGTAGCGATGGTGATTAGGGATGTGGATCTGTTTTTCTTTTAAAAAAATAAAACATTGAAAATTAATTAAAAATACAAAAAAATATATTTAATGGGTAGAAAACTTTTTTCAAACTTGAAGGAGGCAAAATCCACAACCAAACTAGTCCAAAATAAGCACAAACTGCGACTTCGAAATCGTTTAATTCATTATTTATCCAGAGTGAACTCGTGCATAGAAAAATGTTCTACAATTTTCATCTTATGCCTAAATCTTTATCCTTTTTACAAATTATTAAACAAATGTTGTCATTTTTAAAGTTTTGTTGTTTCCATATACATAAATATTTTAATATCATACCCTGAAAAAAAAAATCTAACAATCCCGCTCTTTTAAGGACAATATGAAGACGACAAAGACATAGATACCCCGTTTCCCTTCGCCATTGTAGCAAAGGAGTTCAAAAATCGAAACATCAGCCAGATCCGTGATATAGATGCAGCACTTGGTCCCCGGATTCAAATAAAATTTCAAGCCCTACAAGAGATGAACCCAAATGTCAAGCTTCAGAGTCGTAATATACGTCCGATTTTGATACTAAGGTTATAGAGATTCAAGCCACGTATTTATGTTATGGCAGATCATTCCCTTCAATTTGTAATGCAATCAAGTCTTTTTTTTAAATCTTATTTGATTCCATAGTTAAATTTGTAAAATCGTGCTTTGAATGGGTGGCAATGACCTTGGTGAATGCCAACATCATCCTTTGGATGATGAAACATGGAATAACACAAAGTTCACCGCAGAACATCCAATGAAAAACATCAAGTTAGTTTTATTAAAGAGAGGGTAGAAGAATAATTAAATATACATTTGCATATTTTTTTCTACATATGTGTCCGTAGCCACATATATAGTTTCTACTGCATTTTGTTTTCAATAAAGATAAATAATACACTAGTATTAGTAGTATCAATCACAATGGTGGCGGTAGAAAAGAATGGTGTATTGCCCAATAAGTAATTACCCCGTAATGCATACATACATTTAAAAGTCTTTATTCATATGCAAATTATCATATGATATTGTTCACTTGAAAGTTATTTATAGCCAAATAAAACAATTGGATAATATCCCAAATATATTTCTCACGATGTCAACATATTATATACATTATGTGTAAATGTTATGTCAAAAGATCGACGATAATTGATGAATAATATGGATTCTACGCAAACTAGCTTTTAGATTAATTTGTTTTACCGTCCTTTTGACCTTTAAAGAGACATCTAAAGACAACGGTAAGATGATTATCGGTATCAAGTTTCATTGGCTAAGTCATGTAGCATGTAGATTTTAAGTACATGAAATAAAATGAAAAATAAATATAAAAAGGATATATTCTTACAATTTGCGATGGGTGTCCTAAAGATGAGGAAAATGGAGAAAGTTGAATCCTATCCAAACGAATATTGTCATCTTGTTAATTTAGCTATAGCTTGATGTGTAACCATTTCATTTATTATAACTATAACATTTTATTTTTGTAATCACAAGTAGACACGCCCTGTTAGGTGTATATGCTCTATTAGGAGTATATGGCATGTGAACTCAGTGACTCAATACTGATACAATTGCTATAATGACATGTTCTCGTCTTCATTTTAATTACACTAATGTTGAGTATGAAATTGACATCTAAATTAGTATTGTTTTAGACAAATGGAATAAACTACAAAAAGCATCTAGATCTTAAAAGATGGTTTTGAGAAAAGTTCGATTGTCCTGATAAGTATTGTACCTTGGCATATCCAATTAAAAATGTGATTTTGAATTGGTGGTTTTACGCGACAAATGGTATCTTTGTGAGAGCGACATCATGTTAGTGTTTCTAAAAGGCAATAGAAGGCATATCTGGTCTCCAAGAAATTGAATATTTGTCATGTAGAAAATCACAACAAAATATATATATATATATATATATATATATATATATATATATATATATATATATATATATATATATATATATATATATATATATGTTTCTGTGTATAGTTGTTGTCCACATGGGGCTAAGGTCAGAATCCATAAGTTATAATCTCACATTTAGGCATTCATAAGTGCAATGCACGCATGACATAAAATGTTTCATTTTATCATTGGTAATAATTTTTGTTTCTTTTAGAAAACAAGTGTAAGCCGTTAAAACAAGTTTTTCCTAATAGAATACTCATATAACAATATGTTGTCCTTAATGCAAGTTTGGTTTTTTGGGTTTTGTTCAAAATTATATTTAGACAACATTGATATTGATCACTGAAGAACTGATCCTAAAAGAGACGACAAATCACAAGAAGATCGAAACTCGGGGATCACTTTAGTGTAATTTGTAAACAAGTGTAACAAATCTCGATTTTACATGTAACGTTAAGTGCTAAAACAAACTTAATCGACAAAACTTGTTTTGACTTTAAAGGACTATTTGAATGACAACGTTATTTTGCAAAAACTAATATGAAAAATCATGATTGGAATATCATGGACATTCTTTAGAACCTTTGATGTGACAACCGAAGGAAAAACGCCACCAACCGCCAATAGAAATAATAGAAACAAACAAATGTAATAGACTAAAGATGTAAAATTTATTTAATATTAATAACATATGCGAGTATGTCCTTACATATTCATAAAAATATGGCTGGTTAGGCCAAAAAACCTAGAAGTTGAGTCCGCAAAAAATTATGTTACCATATATATTATGACATATTCGGAAAGTACACACCAACATGATTATGAAATTATAAACTTTGTAGAAATTGGACTTCATATTAAGGAGATGTGAGTTTTATAAAATATAAAAATCAGTCACGTGTAAAATTTTACGATGTAAAAAGTAACAGAGATTGGTTGAGTTGTACCTAAAGTCATAAAAAGGAGAATCGTAATACTCCTTGATGTACGACTTTTGAGACAAATAACACAAAAAACAGAACTCGTATGAGGGAGTTATGATTTTATAAATTCATTTTAGAATACCCCCTCCTTACAAATTATCAGGCTAAAAAGAAAGTTAGATCAACTAAAACAACCTATAGGAAAGTCATAGTACTCGTTGAGACCATCGCGTGGTATAAAGAACGTCGAAAATGGGGCTAATATCGGGAGTTACGACATTTACAAAATCAATAAAATTCGTGTGCACAACTCACACGCCACATGTGGAGCGCACTCTGATGCCGGATGAATACGAGTGACGTGGCCCGACGAGATAGTGACACATGTCCGCGCCCCAAGACTTGCTATAAGTAGGAAGTTGGGGTCAGAACCTTTCCTCACACCTCTCACACCCCCTTTCTCAATCTTTGATCGCCCTGAGCTCTCGAGTGATCCCGAGTCCCGACTCGACACTCCCGAGCCCCTGGCAAGCACGTTACTAGGGTGAGTTCACGACCCCACTTTTACGTTTTTAAAAGTTTTCCCGGGGGAATACATGCTAGTTAATAAATTATTGATTTCTAAAATTATCATTAGATATTATATCATAATTCGGTATGCAACGTTCATATGCTCAAATCCTTAGGATAATATTAGGTCTTGTAGTTACTCTGTCCAAATGTTGTGGATAATATTATGCCTAGGTTGTACTCTGCCCGAATACTCATTCGAATCAACTAAACTAATATAATTATATAGTTAAATATAATTATGAGAACAAAGTAACAAAGCAAAAGTATACAATAAGGCTAATCAAAATAGATTCATCTGTTAGTTAATTAAACTTTAGCTAATCCCCAACCTATAATCATGAAATCTTAAGTGAGAGGGAAATGTATGTAAAGATCTACACGTGGCTGACACCCTTACCTATGGTTACTAGCTACAACATTGGCGATCGAAACATAATTGGGATAATTTTGTTTATCTATTATGATGTCCGATGAAGCAACATGTGGGGCAAATATCATGTTGAAAGCTCGATTATGGGAACTCATTATAAGATTGTTCCGTCAGCCTTAATTAATTAAACTACTTAGAGGGAACGCCTTGTAGTAGTAATAGCATACTTGAAACGATTAGTAAGGAAAATACTTTGAAGGAAAGTAAACATAATTATTAAAACATAACAAAATTCCTTTAAAAGAGTATCTTAACAATTATCCAAAATACATCTAAAAATTATACACAACGATGCATAAGACTATTTTCAAAACAAAAAAACTTGTGAACTCACCAAAATTAGGTTGACATTTTAAACCGCATGTGTTCTTAGGGAAATGAGAATCAGGAGTGGTAATTGTTGGAATAGTGTCTAAGGCTGCAACTATATTAGGCAAGTATTTGACTCGGTTGTGCATGGTCCTTTTGGGTTGCCTTCACCATAGCAACTTGATAGGATGATTTATTAAGAGAGAGTAAATATTATTAATATATTATGAGAATAATATATTGTTATTTGATTAATATAAGTCATAGAATTAATTGGAATTAATTTGGTGACTTAAAGAGATTAATTAAATAAGAGGGTATAAACTGTCAATTGTTTGATAGTTAAACTTTAGACTGTAAATCCATATAGATATATAATGGACGGATTCTAGAAGCTAGGATAGCTTCAAAATCGTCCAAGGGGATATCTATGGAAAGGATTTGGATAGCCTTAAGAGAAGATTATCCAATTAGGGTTTAGGTTGTAACCCTTAAGGAGTCTACAAGTATAAATAGACCCTATGGCTAAGGGAAATCGGCACTTCATCAAAAGCATAGAAACCCTGGCCAATTTCCTCCCCTCTCCTCTCTCCCAAATCATCCTCCTTGCTATTTGGTGTTTGTAAGCCATTAGAGGAGTGACAATTGTGACTCTAGAAGCTCCAAGACAACAAGATCAACAAGGAATTCAAAGGTATGATTCTAGATCTGTTTCAATATTGTTATTACACCTAATTAGTCATTAGAAGTCTTGGATTCAAAGCATGTTTAATTAGAAAGCCTAGATCCAAGCATTAGGGTTTTACATGCGCACATAGGAAAGTTCTTATGGCTAAAACCCATCAGTAATTTCATCGGAGATTTCATACAAGGGATTGATTTGCAGTGTTATTTGTGTGTCGGTGTCTGGATTTTAGTTTTTATTTATTATGCTCATACTACAATAAAACAATGTAATATATTATATTATTAATAAAAGTAACGCTTATGTTATAGTTTTTTTGTATACTCTTCGATGTATTCAATATCTTGATTCCTATCAAATGCCGCATAGCTCGGCATTTCCACTGTCAGACACGGGTGTGACATTTGCCTATTTTTTCTCACTTTTTGTAATGGTTATTTTGAACACATGCTTGTTTAAATTCGCCAAGGCACCAAGCCGCCAATGTTGTCAAAAGTTATTTTCTCCTACTATATATTCAAATGCCTCCAAGTCATTTTTCATGATGAAAATTTTATATAGTTTTGGAAGGTTGTGTCATGTTAATGAAAGATTCCAATATGACATTAACACACATTCTTCGGTACGGTTTTGCATGAGTTAAGTATGTTTGGTGCATTTTTGCAAGTGCTTTCATCTAACTTGTTGATAAATATTTAACTAGTTTTTGTGTTGATAATATATTTGTTGTTGACTAATCACAAACATGTTAAAGAACTAGTACTAGGGGTGTAAACGAGTCGAGCCGAGCCCGAGCCTGACCAAGCTCGAGCTCGGCTCGTTTAATTTTGAGGAAGCTCGTGCTCGAGCTCGATTCGAGCCTTAAAATGAAGCTCGAGCTCGGCTCGTGAACAATTCAGTGGGCTCGCGAGCCTAATCGAGCCTAAACGAGCCTCCATGTATATATGTGTGTGTGTGTATATATATATATATATATATATATATATATATATATATATATATATATATATATATATGTGTGTGTGTGTGTATGTATGTGTTAGTGTGTGTATGTAAATATATATATATATATATATATATATATATATATATATATATATATACATATATATATAGGCTCGTTTAAGCTCGTTTAGGCTCGCGAGCCCACAAATTGAAGCTCGACTCGAACTCGTTTAATAAACGAGTCTCATGTTTAGGCTCGAGCTCGACTCAGGCTCGTTTAATTCGATCTCGAGTCGAGCTTTTAACGAGTCGATCCCGAGTAGCTCACGAGTAGCTCGACTCACTTACACCCCTAACTAGTACCCATAATATTAGTAATAAAAGAGAAACTAAATTCATCACTTCCAAATGAACAATAATGACTAGATTTTTTCTAAATAGAAACTAAATTTTGTCTTATCTTAAGAAAAATGTCAATTACTTCAACTTCTACTTGCTTTCCATTAGCCACATATGTATCTTTCAACATCATTTGTTTTTCAGCGGCTCAGGCAACCTTGCATAGAAATACTTAAATGAGTAGTAGCATCAAAATTTTAGGTATATAAATTAAATAAAATTTAGAAGTGGCCAATATAGAAATTATACTTTTCTTGATCCGCTTATGTATTTTGAACAATCTGACTTCACATGATCAAGTTCATGAGAAAAGAAGCGTTTTGCAAGTTTTGAATGTTAGTGCTTTTGATCGCTTCATAAATGTGGCTTATTTTGTCTATATCCTTAGGTAGCAGCTACTTTCCTCTTTCTTTTTTCCTTGTATTTATAGGTACTATCCAAATAGACGATATCGGTCATTTCTTACTACATTATGTCATCTTCTTGCACATAAAAAGAATTGAACTCATAAAGTTAACTTTTTATTATTTTATTAATAATTATTTAAACATAATTTAAATTTAACATGCATTGTAGGGGGTCAGTGGGGTGATATAAATTGTACCCAATAATAATAAGTAAATAATTATTAGAAATTTTCAACTTATAACCATGTTATATACGTATCTCTTATATCATATTGTTCAACATAATGACAATGTTTTAATTGAAAAATTAATTCCGTACAACAATTACTATTTTATACATAGTCATATATAATAAATCATCAAGTAGTGTAGTGTGATAGAGACGTCTCATCCACAGTCGAAATAGGCAAAGGAAATGGATGACAAAAAAAAAACATTGTCCCCGACGGAAAACACGATAATCAAGTTGATTGAGTGTGTGGATGAGATAAGGAAAACCTGAGTAAGAAATAGGGATGGGGACATCTCTTTCCCATACACATACTCATAATACTTATATTACAAACTAGGTGTGAGATCCGTGTATTACACGAGTTGATTTAAAAAAAGATTAAACATTAAATTAAAATGTAAATAGAAAATATTTTTTAATATACAACTTTAAAATAAGAAAGAAAGAAGTATATTTATTGCAATTTAATATAATATATATGATATTTAATACTTTATATATAAGTATGACTTTAATTTTAAAAATTGAAACAAATAAAAAATTTACAAGTGGATAATATTTATTTCAAAAATATCATATAATGACAAGTGTCAAAACTCATGAGAGATTGACATGTGGCAAAAAAAAGAAAACCTTCATTTATTATGAAGGATTTACAATCACCTAAGAATGGATCAAAGTATCTCAACCACTACGTCATTGTTTAGTTGACATTGTACTTTTTCCATGCGAATAAGTCCATATAATTTGTTAACAATGTTTCTAAGGCTTTTCTCAAGGAATTCGGTTGCTCGTTACCGACTTTGATTATCAGTTCTTTGTGCTTTTCGTTGACTATTATTTCCTTGGTTTCTACCGACGATCTTCTCTCCTTTGATCCAACATTTGATTGTATAACATCTGGGTGTACTGATTGACTTTTTTTTGGGAAGATCTAACAATATGCTTTTAACCATTATGATGCACTCGTCTGATGGAAAATTTAGCAAACCATGAACAGTTGAGGGAACCGCTTGTAACTGCCACAAGCCCGTTTTTCCTAACAACCTATTATAGGGAGAAGAGGTGTTCATTATGAGAAATTCCATCAAAATTGTCTTTAGCTTATTTCTGGTGTAGTATTCTAATGTAAACGACAATAATATTTTTCCCATCAGTCAAACAGTTTTCCCCGTGAATCCCAATACCGAGAGGGTAGGAGGTATGACGTAGTTCTTGATCTTTTCTGGTAGACATCATAGGCAACGTTCGTAAATGATGTTGACTGAACTTCCATTGTCGATATAGATCCTCTGAATCATGGTTCTTTCGACCGGTCCTTTAATAGATAGCAGTTCGGTACCTTGATGATTGAAAGGTACCAGGTCATGATGAATAAACTCTATACTTGCCCATTCTCTTTTTAATGGGTCTTATGTTATCTTTCCCCCTACATAATCATTGTCTTGGTATTGTATACCCTTGCTTCCTGTTTTTTCGAGGTAGGTGTTAACCCTGACTTAGTTGCTCGATTCTTATCTTTTTCTCTTTTTAGGCTTCACAACCCATTGTTACCTGTCCCAGCTTCTTGTGAAAATCGCAATATTGATTTGGGTCCCCGGGATATTTTCAATTCCTATCATTCTTGCCTTTGTCCGGACTTCTGGGAGTGTATGCTTCGTACGTTTCTTGACGATATGGTTGAAACCTATCATCTTTCCTTCCTTTTCCTTTGTAGGGGAATCTCCTATTTTTACTGAATCGAGAATTTCCCCTAGCAAGTTGTGGATTGTACTGCTTTACTTGTTTTTCTCTTCTTCCTCTTATGGATACAACTTTTCCTTCCATCCTTGCTTTCTTGGAACTTCCTGCTTCCTGCCTCAAGAACTTGTTGACTTTTCGTATCATTTCTTCAATTTTGACCCATTCTCTTCCATCCAGTTTCCAAACCTGAATAACTCTCCCTATAGTAGACCATACGTGAAGGCTGTTGTGATCATTGGGTCGTCTCTTGTCAATATCTTCCTACGAATATTGTTAAATCATTTGAAGTTCGCCTTGTTAGATTCGCCCTCATGTCGTCTACATGCAAATATTGTATGGGCTTGCTGTTGAAACCTTCTTTGCTGGATGAAGCTATTACAAAACTTCATGAATAACTCTTCAAAACTCCCTATGCTTCTGGGTGGTAGGCTTGCTCACCAATATCGAGCAGACCTATCAAGCGTTCCTGCGAAGTATAGACTCCATGGGAATCATTTTTATTGCCCACTAGAAGTCAGAAACGTGGTCGTCCGGATCTCTTGTTCCATCGTATAGTTGCACCTTCAGATCACTTAAACCCTTTGGGATCATCGTTTCGTTAATGTAGCCCGTGAAATGTAGTTTGAAGTTAAGGTTACTAAAGGCCTATTTGTATTGCCTAGCTTCCACCACTTCAGGCGGCGCTTCTCCAGCTCTGTGTAGATGTTCCTTTGTTTTCTTAGATGTCTTCCTTTTCTTTTCTGATCTTTTTTTTTCTTTCTTGGTTATGACTTATGTCCCCTCTAAATCGTCTATTTGACTAGTATGGATGTATACTCGATCCCAGTCTTTTCCTTTCTGTTTGTTTTGCTCCTCCTTTTTATGTTGGATTAGTGTCTAAGTCCATAACTATATTTGGTATGTACTTGACCCGATTGTAGCATGGTTCTTTTGGGTTGCCTTCATTGAAGCAACTTAACTGGATGAATAATGGAGAAAGATGTTATTATGGTTTATTAATATATTATATGAATAATATATTAAAGGAGAAATCATATTATTTAATTAACATTGGTCAAGAATTAATTTAGAATTAATTTTGTGGTCAATAGAGGTTAATTGAATTAAGGGAACTGATATTGTAATTATGTGATAGATGTAATATGGACTGAGGAACTCTTAGTAAGGGTTGGACGATTTCATGGGGAAGCCCATGATGAAATCGTCCAAGGGGGTTGATTCTGGAAGATTCTTATGGGATGCTTAGAGCCTAAGCAACCGGATAAGCATTTGACTGAAACCCTAATTCCTCACCTATATAAGGAACCCCTTGGCTTGCAATTTTTGGCTACCACAACCCTAAAAAGAGTTCAAGAGCCGAAAATTACCTTCCCCTCTCTCTCTCTCTCTCTCTCTATTATTCTCCAACTTGCTTTGGTGTTTGTGATTTATTAAAGGCACAACATTTGAGGTGCTAAGGTTCTTAAAAGCTAAAGATCTTTAAGCAACAATCAAAGGTAACTTTCTAACTTGTTTATTAGATGTTAATTTCGTTTTTTTGTATGCTAGATTAGGGTTTGCAAGTCTTGGACAATTGTTGCATGTACAAATAGAAAAACTAGATCCAAGCATTAGGGTTTGCATGAACACCATAGGAATGTTGTTTTGCTCATAACCCAACAGTGGTATTAGAGCGTAGATCGTTTCTCTTTTGTATTTGATGCATAGATAATTTGTTCAAGCTCAAAAGTCAAAAATTTCAGCCTCTGATTGTTGGACTCGTCGGGTCACCATATGAACTCGACGAGTCAGGGCTACTCGACGAGTCCAGTTCTGTGACTCGGCGAGTCGGCTTGTCTGGTGGCTGATTTTTTTGGGATTTTGAATAAAATTGAATTTGGATAATTACTGAAAATGATTTTGACTGATAAAACTCAAATTTTTCATTATCGAATAATGTATGAAATATCTATATATTCAAGAATTATTATTTAATGATATTTTCTAATAACATGTGATCCTATAGCGTCACACTTAATAGAAAGTAAACACTTATTGATTGTGTATTAATAAATATTATCAACTCTTGTATAACGATACATAGGAGGAACATAAGGAGTTTGAAGTGGTCAACAAACAATAGACCATATCGATCATTCTATTCCTAGAAATTAGAAACAAATGTATTTCCTTTGTTTATAATAAAAAAATATTTGTTATGTTTATAAACCATTTGTTAATAATAATATCCATTAATTTCATAGTAATTTTCAGAAAAGTCCTAATATTTTGGTTATCACGTAATTTTCAAAAAAGTCATAATAATTTGAACAAACTAACGAAAAAGACAGAATACCGGCTAAATCTATGAAACCGGCCAAAAAGGGTTTTTTCGAAGTTTTAGCCGGTAGTTTGTACTTTTCTATAAACAAAATTTAGTTTGAGACTTTTTCATAAATTTGACTAAAATTTTGGGACTTTTCTGGAGATTTCCCAAGGATAATTGTCAAAAATAAGATAATTACTTGTTTTATAAGATAAATTTAATTATTTGTATTTTTTATTTGAATTATCCTGTAAAGAAAAAAGATTAGGTCAAATTATGTGATAAATATTAATAATATGATTAATTAATAATTTTTAAATTTGATCTAAAAGATGTTTTGAAAAGTTTCAAAACTTGCCCTCAAGTTTTGGAATTTAAATTTTTGATTAAAAGTTTAATTTTGAAATATTTAAATTCTAAAACCCTAAAATTTTACAAGTTTGAAATACAACCCTTATATTATTATATATATATATATATATATATATATATATATATATATATATATATATATATATAAGATTAAGCTGGTCTTACCGTTAGTAGGTCTCATTCACGAAGTCGATCGATAAGGGGGGTATAAGGTTGCTGCCTATAAAATGATAGTTTAATGGGTGTCTACTGTCACCCACCGCTTCCTTGATTGATGGAGGGTTGTTAGCCGAACGGGTAGGATAGGGCAACTAATTCCCCATTAAAAGTATGATGTTTAATAAAGTAACTAAATGTTTTTATAAAATTCCCAATCTTAATTACTTTAAGAAAAATATGACATGATGTTATTCCATGAAATTACACTTTGCACCCTGCCAAGTCGTTAGTGGAGCGTGTGTGGATAACCGACACACTAATATGGACTAGCAATGGTGGCAAAGGGTGGCTCGATGTTTATTACAGATCAATGGAGTGTGTGTGGTTAACCGACACATTGATTAGGTGATAAATAACATCGAGAGTACCAAGTACATTTGCATGGTTATTCACACCTTGTTTGTGATCCTCGGTATCCTAGTGACAAACTTGAAGGGAAAATCGAGATTTAAACATACCATCGAAAAGTTCAATGAATCTCAAAAGATCTAGGAATTTCAATTCATTTAAAACTTAATTGTCTTTTTCATTTTTCATGGTGGAAATTGGTAAATCATCATTTACCTACCTTCAAATTATTTGTAGTTTAGATTACGACATCCCTCTTCTAAATTGTAAATAATGTTGTTGGATCCTAGCCCTAATTTCTCATTTGGATGTTTAATTGGGGATTCTTATCTAATCCAAACTTTGTTCCTTTTCTATTTCAGATGTCTACTTTGAACAACAACAACGCTTCTGGCTCGACCACTTCCGGCTCATTGTCACTCATGAACTTGTGTGGGATGGTGATATTTGATGGGTCCAATTTCAACGATTGGATCCGCAAAATTCTCATGGTCACCCATTATGAGGACAAGGAGTATGTTCTCGATAAGGAGTTGAAAGAGGTTAATGTCAACACTGCTACTCTTGAAGAAATCGTTGCTTACAAAACCCACGAGCGAGATGCTACAAAGGTTCATTACATCATGCTCGCAACGATGATTGCGGAACTCCAAAAAGTCCTATGAGGACTACTACCCCTACGAGATGCACCAAGATTTGATGGAAATATTGATGGGGTTATGTACAAACAATCATATATGTGCATGCAACCCTAGATTTAGATCTATGTTTTCTCTATTATATACACAACATTATGAACACATGGAGAACCCTAACATGTTCCTAGTATTTTCGAAATTCATATAGTAGGATAGATCACATACCTCTTGTTGTTATATTGCAATAACAACTCAAATCTTCAAACCCGAAGTCTTGAAAGCAAGTACCACAAGTGTAGTACCTCTAATGGCTCACAAAAACCACAAGCAAATGGAGAGGCAATAGAGAGAGAAGAGAGGATGTAGAAATCGGCTCTAGGAATCCTAGGGATCAAGTGGACGATTTCTATAGCCTTAGGAGTCTTTATATAGGGTAGAGATTAGGGTTTCAGTCCTTATCCTTATCTAGTTGCTTGCCCACCAAGTAACCAAAAGATAAGCCTTGAAAGCCCTATCCTTGGACGATTTCAAGGTTCCTTATCCCTTGAATTCGTCCAACCTATATCTAGGGTAACCATTGCCCTACTTTGCAACTATCATATAATTACAATTCAGCCCCGCTAGTTTAATTAAATACACTTGATTACAAAATTAATTCTTAATTAATTATTGACCAATATTAATTAAACAAATATGATTTCTCCTTTAATATATTATTATAGAAAAAACATCATAAATGGTCCCTGTGGTTATCCAAAATCTGAAGTTTATTCCCCGTGGTTTAAAAACCTCATAGACGGTCCCTGTGCTTTCAAAACTTTTGACGATTGGTCCTTATTGCTAACTCTGTTAAGTTTTGTCCGTTAATCGAAGGGCATTTTTGACTAGTTAGGATTTTATTTGAGCTGTGAAAAGCTAAGCCAAACACCCCTAAACTTCTAACAAATCGCAAAAGCGACAAGCATTTTTCAAGGAAGAAAAATATGTTATATTTATGCCTCCTCTTTGCCATTATACGACCTGTTCTCCACTGCCACGGCCAACTAAAGTTGTTCTCCTCTCTCTCTATATCTCATTTCTTTTTTCTTTCCTGAAGATGTTGCGTTTACATCAACCCAAAGATGGTGGGCTGCTAGAATAAACTATTTAGGATGGTCTCTATGAAAAATGGGATGTTATATTGTTTTAGTATATTAAATGGGCTGTTAAGATGGACTATTGGATAGCAATCTGCGTTGATGTTCACAAGGCAAAATTGGACCAATTGTCATCCAAATTCACTCATTTTCGGTCAGATCAAAGATTAACGAGTTGGAAAGACAAACGTAAAATTTCAGCTCAAATGGACAATGTTTGTCCATCCGTTTGATCGCTTGACGAAGACCAGTAGACACGACATGTTGACAAAAATCCAAGAGATCTTTTATCTCGTATTGTTTTATCTACGCAATCATGAATCATGCTACAAGATTTCAACGCTGGTCATAAGACTTTCGATGCACAAAAATATCATATTGCTTGTACAAATCAAAACAAATTTAACTTCAACGAGTAAAAATATTCAAAACAACAAATCTAACGTTTTAATGCAAAAAAAAAAAAAAAAAAAAAAAAAAAAAAAAAAAAAAAACCGAATGTTAAAACTAAAATCAAATGCATACTAAAGTTAATACAAAGATTCAAGTTATCATGGGCCGCATATAACATTTCATTATCTCGTCTAGTAGGCTTGCACGAGCATACTTTGCCGAAAACCTCTATAACACATGCACACAAAACACTTCACACACTCTCATGTGATTCTCACAAATATTTTCAAATATTCATCCGTTCCGTTATAGGTAATACCGTAATCTAGATAGTTAAATGCAATCGTAGATTCTTGTATACAACTAAAACTCATTCTACCTCTAGCGTCTGTTCTTTGCTGAAAAACGTATATCGCACCTCTAAAGCGTTACTAACTCGTGAATTTATACGGTAATGGTTTTCAAATGATTACTCATGATTACACTTAGCTGCAAAGTAATCATGTACCAAATGTTCATGTGAAGCTTGCCGATCTTTGTTGACAACGTCTCTTCTATGCATGATATGCATATATTCTTGATAAAAAAACATGGTAACAACATTGAATAATGTTGTGACAATGACATCTTAATAGTACTTTTTGAAAAATTTATTGCTTATAGTGTTAAAAGTAATAAAAGATTGTGTGAAATTAAAGTGACATTATACCGATGAGATGAAGAGTATGTACAACAAAGTTGGATTTCTTTTTATATATTTAAGAAATATATACTTATAAAGAAATCGTTTTTCCTTTCACCATATTCTGAAAATAGTTAAAAGTGATAAATTATAGTGTCTTTATAATAATGATTATAAGTTGGTTAGTAAGTTTAATAAATATCAAACGTAAAGTGTAATCATAAATAACTAAGTTTTAATATTAAAATAATATTTTTATTTCTACTTATAAAGTTATGGTATTAACTTTTGACAAATTATACTTTATTTATTAGATTTAATATGTTGTATGTAAACCATTATCAATTTAAACCTACAACTTTAGAACAGTTTGGACAAAATACCTAAAGTGTTTATTTAAATATAACATTACAATGTCAACTTAAATATAAATTTCAGTTCCACTTAAAAAACCCAACGAATATTTTGTGAATAATTAAAATTGATAAATTGTAGTGCTAAATTCAGAAACTAAATTATAATCTCAATTTAAGTAAAATATTTCCTAAAGATATTTGTATAATCGTTAAAAGTTTTCAAATAAGTAGCTTAAATTAACTTACAATAACAATAGTTAAAAATAACCCTATATAAATGATTATATTGTTACCTTTAAAATCAAAAAATAATGTTTGATGTTTTAAATAATTATAATGGTAGAAATTAAAACGTTAAGCAAGTATATTTTAAAAAATTAATTAACAATAACAACAACTATAAATAACATTAAACCATATACTATATTTAATTTTATTCATGAGTAACTCGCGGGTAGAACTCATTCAAACGGTTGAAATTATGTACTTATAATAGATGTATATATTATCATATAATTCAAAGTAATCAATATACTATATCAATTTAGTATACGAATTATCATATCAAATTTAACAACAATGTTATTTTTCTATTTTAAAAAAAAACATATAGTTTTAAATATTTCATCTAGATTGGTGTTTCTGCGCAACGCGTGGGCATTCGCCTAGTATATTTAAGAAACTAGTCGTTTAGCTCTTGAAAATCATCCCTTTCTTCCTCGTTTGTTTGTTGCGCTTTGTGCTACGTACCACGAAACACCACGTCCATGGCACCACAGATGGTGTGCACGATCGTGGCCACCTCGCCACTTGTCCACGAGAAGGGCTTCTGGCTTTCTATTCCATACCCTTCGGCCTAAGAGATGAAGTGGAATGTAAGAGTCGGTGTCTTAATCGAAGACCGAGTTTGCTATCAAGATTTTAGATATTCAAGCCACAAATCCATAATATGGCAAATCATCCCATAAAATTTTGCAACGCAATGGATTATTTAGAATATCTAATATATCTCCATAGTTATAAACAATTAAATCGTATTGCCTTTTTTTCTTTAATATAGACACAAAAATAACTAATAATGCCTTTTGGTCCATAGTTATGAAGCAATATTAAGTTGCATTTATAAAGAAACTCACCTTAACTAACCGACTTGATGTAGATGATGAATTGCGGGGCAAATCTCCCATGGCAGTAGAATCGATGACTGATCTACTGCCCAAGGAGTAATTACCCGGTAATACATCCACACATTTAAAAGTTTTTATCCATATGCATGCGACTTACCAAATGATTTTTGACTTGAAAACCATTTATAGGCAAACAAAACAAGCATATGTTTATGCATATAGAATATCCTAGACATATTTCTCATGGTATCAACATATTATACACAATATGTGTAAAAGGTTTTTTCACGACATCAATGATAGCTGATGGAGAACATAGATGTCGTGCAAACTAGCTTTTAGATCAATTTGTTTTACTGACCTTTTGTCCTTCAAAGAGACACTAAAACACAAGGGTAAGATGGGTATTGGGACCATGTTTCCTTGGCTCAAGAAATCTAGTATGTAGATTTAAAGTACGTAATCGGTACGAAAAAAGAATAAAATTAAATTAAAATTAAAATAATATATTATTTTGTTGTGATGGGTGTTAGAATGATGAGGAAAATGGAAAAAGCAAAATTCCTTCACGAGAGTATGTTGTCATCTTGTTACTTTAGTTTCATGTGTAGACACTTTATTTATTTCTAAATTGAATGTTTTCTTTTATTACCCACCATTAAACATGACATATTATGCATATAGGACTTGTGAACTCAATGACTCTTCTTCGTACAATGACATGTTCATTTCATTACACCAATGATGAATCTTGAATTAACAACTTGGTATTGTTTTCAGACAAATGGAATAAACTAGAAAAGCATCAAAGATCTAACAAGATGATATTCCGAAAAGTTCTATTGATCTAACAAGAATTGTATGTTGGCATATCTCATTAAAAAATGAGAAAAATAGTGATTTTGAATGGTTGGCCAGATTTACATGTTAAATAGTGTCCTTGTGGCGGCGACATGTTAGGGTTTATGAAAACAAGCCATGACAGTTGATTGCATTGGAATTTAATGTCCCGAAAATATTAAAAAAATATAAATAATTTTTGTATAGAAAAAACATCATAAATGGTCCCTGTGGTTATCCAAAATCTGAAGTTTAGTCCCCGTGGTTTAAAAACCTCATAGACGGTCCCTGTGCTTTCAAAACTTTTGACGATTGGTCCTTATTGCTAACTCTGTTAAGTTTTGTCCGTTAATCGAAGGGCATTTTTGACTAGTTAGGATTTTATTTGAGCTGTGAAAAGCTAAGCCAAACACCCCTAAGCTTCTATCAAATCGCAAAAGCGACAAACATTTTTCATGGAAGAAAAATATGTTATATTTATGCCACTATGTCGGCCAATTTCCACATCACAAAACAATAATTTTATTTAAATAATATTATATTAAAAGATTTTTACCTTTTATAGTTATTATATTATAAATTTTAATATAAATATATATTTTTTGTGTAAATTATTAGCATTTGGTCGTATTTAAATTTTGTTGGTAATTTTAATGTCATCAATATGGTAGTCTAGTTAGGATTTTATTTGAGACAAGTTGAGTACCTTGTGGTTATATTCTGAGATGGAAGGTAATGGAAGGTACGAAGTGCACATTTAGATAACTTAAGAGGACTTGAGAATGTGGGGGTCCAAAGGCAACGCCTTTGGTGGGGTTCCTTAGGGGTATCGCCCTTAGAGGGTCCAAGGGGGCAAAGACCCCTGAAATAATGCATATAGAGAAATGCGGTCACAACCACGTTTTTCTAGCCCAAAATCCAATGTTTGCGTCTAATACAAAATTAGCGTTGTTTTCCTTCATAACATTTCTCATCCCCGTACATATGAGGAATACTAACGTTGCAGAAGATAGAACCATCCGGAGAAAAAACTGTTTCTTGTCTTTACTAGTTGTCTCCAAAATAAAACACAATCATTTAGAAGGTAGTTATGTGTTTTCAGAATTTGGAATAAGCTTGTATTGCAAATCAATTTGTTCTTAAATTTCCAAAATCGGATTTTTTGATACCTCATCAATAAGGTCGAAATCATGGATTTTGCAAAGTGTTTCTCATACACGATCATTGATCGATTATCAGAATAATTATATTGATATTTGAAACCAAAAATCTAACAAATTTGGTTATAATGTTAGTTTTACACAAAAGTATTATAATTTTGGTGTTAGGTTGACATTTGTTTTATAATTAAAATTATTTTATTATATATAATATTAAAAAGTGTAATGCTTATGAACAATAACATTGGAGCAGAATTGAAGTCGTTGCCGGACAAATTTGACCCTTCTATTTAATGTGTCTTCTTCAACTTTGCCTACTCGCTGCCATTATGCAACCTGTTCTCCACTACCACCGCCAACTAAAGTTTTTCTCCTCTCTCTATATATCTCATTTCTTTTTTCTTTCCTGAAGATGTTGCGTTTACATCAACCCAAAGATGGTGGGTTGCTAGAATAAACTATTTAGGATGGTCTCTATGAAAAATGTGACGTTATATTGTTTTAGTATATTAAATGGGCTGTTAAGATGGACTATTGGATAGCAATCTGCGTTGATGTTCACACGGAAAAATTGGACCAATGGTCATCCAAATTCACTCATTTTCGGTCAGATCAAAGATTAACGAGTTGGAAAGACAAACGTAAAATTTAGCCTCAAACGGACAACGTTTGTCCATCCGTTTGATCGCTTGACGAAGACCGGTAGACACGACATGTTGACAAAAATCCAAGAGATCTTTTATCTCGTATTGTTTTATCTACGCAATCATGAATCATGCTACAAGATCTCAACGCTGGTCATAAGACTTTCGATGCTAAAAAATATCATATTGCTTGTACAAATCAAAACAAATTTAACTTCAACGAGTAAAAATATTCAAAACAACAAATCTAATGTTTTAACGCAAAAAAAAAAAAAAAAACGAATGTTAAAACTAAAATCAAATGCATACTGAAGTTAATACAAAGATTCAAGTTATCATGGGCCGCATATAACATTTCATTATCTCGTCTAGTAGGCTTGCACGAGCATACTTAGCCGAAAACCTCTATAAATGCAATCGTAGATTCTTGTATACAACTAAAACTCATTCTACCTCTAGCGTCTGTTCTTTGCTGAAAAACGTATATCGCACCTCTAAAGCGTTACTAACTCGTGAATTTCTACGAAAATGTTGTTCAAATGATTACTCATGATTGCACTTAGCTGCAAAGTAATCATGTATCAAATATTCATGTGAAGCTTGCCGATCTTGGTTGACAACGTCTCTTCTATGCATGATATGCATATATTCTTGATAAAAAGAAACGTGGTAACAACATTGAATAATGTTGTGACAATGACATCTGAATAGTATTTTTCGATAAATTTCTTGCTTATAGTGTTAAAAGTAATAAAAGATTGTGTGTGAAATTAAGGTGACATTGTACCAATGAGATGAAGAGTATGTACAACAAAGTTTGATTTCTTTTTATATATTTAAGAAATATATACTTATAAATGAATCATTTTTCCTTTCACCATATTCTGAAAATAGTTAAAAGTGATAAATTATAGTGTCTTTATAATAATGATTGTAAGTTGGTTAGTAAATTTAATAAATATCAAACGTAAAGTGTAATCATAAATAAACTAAGTTTTAATATTAAAATAATATTTTTATTTCTACTTATAAAGTTATGGTTTTAACTTTTGACAAATTATACTTAATTTATTAGATTTAATATGTTGTATGTAAACCATTATCAATTTAAACTTACAACTTTTGAACAGTTTGGACAAAATACCTAAAGTGTTAATTTAAATATAACATTACAATGTCAACTTAAATATAAATTTCAGTTCCACTTAAAAAACCTAATGAATATTTTGTGAATAATTAAAAGTGATAAATTGTAGTGCTAAATACAAAAACTAAATTATAATCTCAATTTAAGTAAAATATTTCCTAAAGATATTTGTATAATCATTAAAAGTTTTCAAATAAGTAGCTTAAAATAACTTACAATAACAATAGTTAAAAATAACTCTATATAAATGATTATATTGTTACCTTTAAAAGCAAAAAACAATGTTTGAGGTTTTAAATAATTATAATGATAGAAATTAAAACGTTAAGCAAATAAATTTTTAAAAATTAATTAACAATAACAGCAACTATAAATAACATTAAACCATATACTATATTTAATTTTATTCTTGAGTAACTCACGGGTAAAACTCATTCAAACGGTTGAAATTATGTACTTATAATAGATGTATATATTATTATATAATTCAAAGTAATCAATATATTATATCAATTTAGCATACGAATTATCATATCAAATTTAACAACAATGTTATTTTTCTATTTAAAAAAAACATATATTTTTAAATATTTCATCTAGATTGGTGTTTATACGCAACGCGTGGGCATTCGCCTAGTATATTTAAGAAACTAGTCGTTTAGCTCTTGAAAATCATCCCTTTCTTCCCTGTTTGTTTGTTGCGCTTTGTGCTACATACCGTGAAACACCACGTCCATGGCACCACAGATGGTGTGCACGATCAAGGCCACCTCACCACTTTTCCACGAGAAGGGCTTGTGGCTTTCTATTCCATAGCCTTCAGCCTAAGAGATGAAGTGGAATGTAAGAGTCGGTGTCTTCATCGAAGACCGATTTTGCTATCAAGATTTTAGATATTCAAGCCACAAATCCATAATATGGCAAATCATTCCTTAAAATTTTGCAATACAATGGACTATTTAGAATATCTAGTATATCTCCATAGTTAAAAAAAGTTAAAACCGTATTGCCTTTTTTTCTTTAATATAGACACAAAAATAGCTAATAATGCCTTTTGGTCCATAGTTATGAAGCAATATTAAGTTGCATTTAGAAAGAAACTTACCTTAACTAACCGACTTGTTGTAGACGATGAATTGCAGGGCAAATCTCCCTTGGCAGTAGAAACGATGACTGATCCACTGCCCAAGGAGTAATTACCCGGTAATACATCCATACATTTAAAAGTTGTTATCCATATGCATGCAACTTACCAAATGATTTTTGACTTGAAAACCATTTATAGGCAAACAAAACAAGCATATGTTTATGCATATAGAATATCCTAGACATATTTCTCATGGTATCAACATATTATACACAATATGTGTAAAAGGTTTTGTCACGACATCAATGATAGCTGATGGAGAATATAGATGTCGTGCAAACTAGCTTTTAGATCAATTTGTTTTACCGACCTTTTGACATTCAAAGAGACACTAAAACACAAGGGTAAGATGAGTATTGGGACCATGTTTCCTTGGCTCAAGAAATCTAGTATGTGGATTTAAAGTACGTAATCGGTACGAAAAAAGAATAAAATTAAATTAAAATTAAAATAATATATTATTATGTTCTGATGGGTGTTAGAATGATGAGGAAATTGGAAAAAGCAAAATTCCTTCTCGTGAGTATGTTGTCATCTTGTTACTTTAGTTTCATGTGTAGACACTTTATTTATTTCTAAATTGAACGTTTTCTTTTATTACCCACCATTAAACATGACATATTATGCTTATAGGACTTGTGAACTCAGTGACTCATCTTCCTACAATGACATGTTCATTTCATTACACCAATGATGGATCTTGAATTAAGAACTTGGTATTGTTTTCAGACAAATGGAATAAACTAGAAAAGCATCAAAGATCTAACAAGATGATATTCCGAAAAGTTCTATTGATCTAACAAGAATTGTACGTTGGCATATCCAATTAAAAAAATGAGAAAAATAGTGATTTTGAATGGTTTGCCAGATTTACACGTTAAATAGTATCCTTGTGGTGACAACATGTTAGGGTTGATGAAAACAAGCGTTGATTGAATTGGAATTTAACGTACCGAAAATACTAAAAAAATATAATTAATTTGTGTATAGAAAAAACATCATAAATGGTCCCTGTGGTTATCCAAAATTTAAAGTTTAGTCCCCGTGGTTTAAAAACCTCATAGACGGTCCCTGTGCTTTCAAAACTTTTGACAATTGGTCCTTATTGCTAACTCCGTTAAGTTTTATCCGTTAATCGAAGGGCATTTTTGACTAGTTAGGATTTTATTTGAGCTGAGAAAAGCTAAGCCAAACACCTCTAAGCTTCTAACAAATCGCAAAAGTGGCATGCAATTTTTAAGGAAGAAAAATATTTTATATTTATGCCACTATGCCGGCCAATTTTCACATCACAAAACAATAATTTTATTTAAATAATATTATATTAAAAGATTTTTACCATTTATAGTTACTATGTTATATATTTTAATATAAATATATGTTTTTTGTGTAAATTATTAGCATTTGGTCGTATTTAAATTTTGTTGGTAATTTTGATGTCATCAATATGGTAGTCTAGTTAGGATTTTATGTGAGACAAGTTGAGTACCTTGTGGTTATATTCTGAGATGGAAGGTACGAAGTGCACATTTAGATAACTTAAGAGGACTTGAGAATGTGGGGGTCCAAAGGCAACGCCTTTGGTGGGGTTCCTTAAGGGCATCGCCCCTAGAGGGTCCAAGGGGGCAAAGACCCCTGAAATAATGCATATAGAGAAAAGCGGTCACAACCACGTTTTTCTAGCCAAAAATCCAATGTTTGCGTCTAATACAAAATTAGCGTCGTTTTCCTTCATAACATTTCTCATCCTCGTACATATGAGGAATACTAACGTTGCAGAAGATAGAACCATTCGGAGAAAAAACTGTTTCTTCTCTTTACAAGTTGGCTAAAAAAACACAATCATTTAGAAGGTAGTTATGTGTTTTCAGAATTTGGAATAAGCTTGTATTCCAAATCAAGTTGTTCTCAAATTTCCAAAATCGGATTTTGTGATACCCAATCAATAAGGTCAACATCATGGATTTTGCAAAGTGTTTCTCATACACGATCATTGATCGATTATCAGAATAATTATATTGATATTCGAAACCCAAAATCTAACAAATTTTGTTATAATGTTAGTTTAACACAAAAGTATTATAATTTTAGAGTTAGGTTGACATTTGTTTTGTAAATAAAATTATTTCATTATATATAATATTAAAAAGTGTAATGCTTATGAACAGTAACATTGGAGCAGAGTTAAAGTCGTTGCCGGACAAATTTGACCCTTCTATTTAATGCGTCTTCTTCAACTTTGCCTCCTCGCTGCCATTATGCGACCTGTTCTCCACTGCCACTGCCAACTAAAGTTATTCTCCTCTCTCTCTCTCTCTCTCCCACTCTCACTCACTCTCTCTCTCTCTCTCTCTATATATATATATATATATATATATATATATATATATATATATATATCATTTCTTTTTTCTTTCCTGAAGATGTTGCGTTTACATCAACCTAAAGATGGTGGGCTACAAGAATAAACTATTTAGGATGGTCTCTATGAAAAATGGGATGTTATATTGTTTTCATATATTAAATGGGCTGTTAAGATGGACTATTGGATAGCAATCTGCATTGATGTTCACAAGGCAAAATTGGACCAATGGTCATCCAAATTCACTCATTTTCGGTTAGATCAAAGATTAACGAGTTGGAAAGACAAACGTAAAATTTCAGCTCAAACGGACAACGTTTGTCCATCCGTTTGATCGCTTGCCGAAGACCGGTAGACACGACATGTTGAGAAAAATCCAAGAGATCTTTTATCTCGTATTGTTTTATCTACGCAATCATGAATCATGCTACAAGATTTCAACGCTGGTCATAAGACTTTCGATGCTCAAAAATATCATATTGCTTGTACAAATCAAAACAAATTTAATTTCAACGAGTAAAAATATTCAAAACAACAAATCTAACGTTTTAACGCAAAAAAAAAGAATGTTAAAACTAAAATCAAATGCATACTAAGGTTAATACAAAGATTCAAGTTATCATGGGCCACATATAACATTTAATTATCTCGTCTAGTAGGCTTGCACGAGCATACATAGCCGAAAACCTCTATAACATATGCGCACAAAATACTTCACACACTCTCATGTGATTCTCACAAATATTTTCAAATATTCATCTGTTCCGTTATAGGTAATACCGTAATCTAGATAGTTAAATGCAATCGTAGATTCTTGTATACAACTAAAACTCATTCTACCTCTAGCGTCTGTTCTTTGTTGAAAAACGTATATCGCACCTCTAAAGCGTTACTAACTCATGAATTTCTACGAAAATGTTGTTCAAATGATTACTCATGATTACACTTAGCTGCAAAGTAATCATGTATCAAATGTTCATGTGATGCTGGTCGATCTTGGTTGACAACGTCTCTTCTATGCATGATATGCATATATTCTTGATAAAAAGAAACGTGGTAACAACATTGAATAATGTTGTGACAATGACATCTGAATAGTATTTTTCGATAAATTTCTTGCTTATAGTGTTAAAAGTAATAAAAGATTGTGTGTGAAATTAAGGTGACATTGTACCAATGAGATGAAGAGTATGTACAACAAAGTTTGATTTCTTTTTATATATTTAAGAAATATATACTTATAAATGAATCATTTTTCCTTTCACCATATTCTGAAAATAGTTAAAAGTGATAAATTATAGTGTCTTTATAATAATGATTGTAAGTTGGTTAGTAAATTTAATAAATATCAAACGTAAAGTGTAATCATAAATAAACTAAGTTTTAATATTAAAATAATATTTTTATTTCTACTTATAAAGTTATGGTTTTAACTTTTGACAAATTATACTTAATTTATTAGATTTAATATGTTGTATGTAAACCATTATCAATTTAAACTTACAACTTTTGAACAGTTTGGACAAAATACCTAAAGTGTTAATTTAAATATAACATTACAATGTCAACTTAAATATAAATTTCAGTTCCACTTAAAAAACCTAATGAATATTTTGTGAATAATTAAAAGTGATAAATTGTAGTGCTAAATACAGAAACTAAATTATAATCTCAATTTAAGTAAAATATTTTCTAAAGATATTTGTACAATCATTAAAAGTTTTCAAATAAGTAGCTTAAAATAACTTACAATAACAATAGTTAAAAATAACTCTATATAAATGATTATATTGTTACCTTTAAAAGCAAAAAACAATGTTTGAGGTTTTAAATAATTATAATGATAGAAATTAAAACGTTAAGCAAATAAATTTTTAAAAATTAATTAACAATAACAGCAACTATAAATAACATTAAACCATATACTATATTTAATTTTATTCATGACTAACTCACGGGTAGAACTCATTCAAACGGTTGAAATTATGTACTTATAATAGATGTATATATTATTATATAATTCAAAGTAATCAATATATTATATCAATTTAGTATACGAATTATCATATCAAATTTAACAACAATGTTATTTTTCTATTTAAAAAAACATATATTTTTAAATATTTCATCTAGATTGGTGTTTCTACGCAACACGTGGGCATTCGCCTAGTATATTTAAGAAACTAGTCGTTTAGCTCTTGAAAATCATCCCTTTCTTCCTCGTTTGTTTGTTGCGCTTTGTGCTACATACCGTGAAACACCACATCCATGGCACCACAGATGGTGTGCACGATCGTGGCCACCTCGCCACTTTTCCACGGGAAGGGCTTGTGGCTTTCTATTCCATAGCCTTCAGCCTAAGAGATGAAGTGGAATGTAAGAGTCGGTGTCTTAATCGAAGACCGAGTTTGCTATCAAGATTTTAGATATTCAAGCCACAAATCCATAATATGGCAAATCATTCCTTAAAATTTTGGAATACAATGGACTATTTAGAATATCTAATATATCTCCATAGTTATAAAAAGTTAAAATCGTATTGCCTTTTTTTCTTTAATATAGACACAAAAATAGCTAATAATGCCTTTTGGTCCATAGTTATGAAGCAATATTAAGTTGCATTTAGAAAGAAACTTACCTTAACTAACCGACTTGTTGTAGACGATGAATTGCAGGGCAAATCTCCCTTGGCAGTAGAAACGATGACTGATCCACTGCCCAAGGAGTAATTACCCGGTAATACATCCATACATTTAAAAGTTGTTATCCATATGCATGCAACTTACCAAATGATTTTTGACTGTAAAACCATTTATAGGCAAACAAAACAAGCATATGTTTATGCATATAGAATATCCTAGACATATTTCTCATGGTATCAACATATTATACACAATATGTGTAAAAGGTTTTGTCACGACATCAATGATAGCTGATGGAGAATATAGATGTCGTGCAAACTAGCTTTTAGATCAATTTGTTTTACCGACCTTTTGACATTCAAAGAGACACTAAAACACAAGGGTAAGATGAGTATTGGGACCATGTTTCCTTGGCTCAAGAAATCTAGTATGTGGATTTAAAGTACGTAATCGGTACGAAAAAAGAATAAAATTAAATTAAAATTAAAATAATATATTATTATGTTCTGATGGGTGTTAGAATGATGAGGAAAATGGAAAAAGCAAAATTCCTTCTCGTGAGTATGTTGTCATCTTGTTACTTTAGTTTCATGTGTAGACACTTTATTTATTTCTAAATTGAACGTTTTCTTTTATTACCCACCATTAAACATGACATATTATGCATATAGGACTAGTGAACTCAGTGACTCATCTTCGTACAATGACATGTTCATTTCATCACACCAATGATGGATCTTGAATTAAGAACTTTGTATTGTTTTGAGACAAATGGAATAAACTAGAAAAGCATCAAAGATCTAACAAGATGATATTCCGAAAAGTTCTATTGATCTAACAAGAATTGTACGTTGGCATATCCAATTAAAAAATGAGAAAAATAGTGATTTTGAGTGGTTGGCCAGATTTACACGTTAAATAGTATCCTTGTGGTGACAACATGTTAGGGTTTATGAAAACAAGCGATGACAGTTGATTGAATTGTAATTTAACGTACCGAAAATACTAAAAAAATATAAATAATTTGTGTATAGAAAAAACATCATAAATGGTCCCTGTGGTTATCCAAAATTTAAAGTTTAGTCCCCGTGGTTTAAAAACCTCATAGACGGTCCTTGTGCTTTCAAAACTTTTGACAATTGGTCCTTATTGCTAACTCCGTTAAGTTTTATCCGTTAATCGAAGGGCATTTTTGACTAGTTAGGATTTTATTTGAGCTGAGAAAAGTTAAGCCAAACACCTCTAAGCTTCTAACAAATCGCAAAAGTGGCATGCAATTTTCAAGGAAGAAAAATATTTTATATTTATGCCACCATACCGGCCAATTTTCACATCACAAAACAATAATTTTATTTAAATAATATTATATTAAAAGATTTTTACCTTTTATAGTTATTATGTTACAAATTTTAATATAAATATATGTTTTTTGTGTAAATTATTAGCATTTGGTCGTATTTAAATTTTGTTGGTAATTTTGATGTCATCAATATGGTAGTCTAGTTAGGATTTTATGTGAGACAAGCTGAGTACCTTGTGGTTATATTCTGAGATGGAAGGTAATGGAAGGTACGAAGTGTACATTTAGATAACTTAAGAGGACTTAAGAATATGGGGGTCCAAAGCCTACGCCTTTGGTGAGGTTCCTTAGGGGCATCGCCCTTAGAGGGTCCAAGGAGGCAAAGACCCCTGAAATAATGCATATAGAGAAAAGTGGTCACAACCACGTTTTTCTAGCCCAAAATCCAATGTTTGCGTCTAATACAAAATTAGCGTCATTTTCCTTCATAAATTTTCTCATCCCCGTACATATGAGGAATACTAACGTTGCAGAAGATAGAACCATCCGGAGAAAAAACTGTTTCTTCTCTTTACAAGTTGTCTCCAAAAAAAACACAATCATTTAGAAGGTAGTTATGTGTTTTCAGAATTTGGAATAAGCTTGTATTCCAAATCAATTTGTTCTTAAATTTCCAAAATCGGATTTTTGATACCCTATCAATAATGTCGAAATCATGGATTTTGCAAAGTGTTTCTCATACACGATCATTGATCGATTATCAGAATAATTATATTGATATTCGAAACCCAAAATCTAACAAATTTGGTTATAATGTTAGTTTTACACAAAAGTATTATAATTTTGGTGTTAGGTTGACATTTGTTTTATAAATAAAATTATTTTATTATATATAATATTAAAAAGTGTAATGCTTATGAACAGTAACATTGGAGCAGAGTTGAAGTGGTTGTCGGACAAATTTGACCCTTCAATTTAATGTGTCTTCTTCAACTTTGCCTCCTCGCTGCCATTATAAGACCTGTGACTGCCACCGCCAACTAAATTGTTCTCCTCTCTCTCTCTCTCTCTCTCTATATATATATATATATATATATATATATATATATATATATATATATATATCTCATTTCTTTTTTCTTTCCTGAACATGTTGCGTTTACCTTAAACCAAAGATGGTGGGCGGCTAGAATAAACTATATAGGATGGTCTCTATGAAAAATGGGATGTTATATTGTTTTAATATATTAAATGAGCTGTTAAGATGGACTATTGGATAGCAATCTGCGTTGATGTTCACAAGGCAAAATTAGACCGATGGTCATCCAAATTCACTCATTTTCGGTCAGATCAAAGATTAACGAGTTGGAAAGACAAACATAAAATTTCAGCCCAACCGGACAACGTTTGTCCATCCGTTTGATCGCTTGACGAAGACCGGTAGACACGACATGTTGACAAAAATCCAAAAGATCTTTTATCTCGTATTGTTTTATCTACGCAATCATGAATCATGCTACAAGATTTCAATGCTGGTCATAAGACTTTCGATGCTCAAAAATATCATATTGCTTGTAAAAATCAAAACAAATTTAACTTCAACGAGTAAAAATATTCAAAACAACAAATCTAAATGTTTTAACGCAAAAAAAAATTGTTAAAACTAAAATCAAATGCATACTAAAGTTAATACAAAGATTCAAGTTATCATGGGCCGCATATAACATTTCGTTATCTCGTCTAGTAGGCTTGCACGAGCATACTTTGCTGAAAATGTCTATAACATATGCTCACAAAACACTTCACACACTCTCATGTGATTCTCACAAATATTTTCTAACATTCATCCGTTCTGTTATAGGTAATACTGTAATCTAGATAGTTAAATGCAATCGTAGATTCTTGTATACAACTAAAACTCATTCTAGCTCTAGCGTCTGTTCTTTGCTGAATAACGTATATTGCACCTCTAAAGCGTTACTAACTCGTGAATTTATACGAAAATGGTGTTCAAATGCTTACTCATGATGACACTTAACTGCAAAGTAATCATGTACCAAATGTTCATGTGAAGCTTGCCGATCTTGGTTGACAACGTATCTTCTATGCATTATATGCATAGATTCTTGATAAAAAAACGTGGTAACAACATTGAATAATGTTGTGACAATGACATCTGAATAGTATTTTTCGAAAAATTTCTTGCTGACAAATTACCTAAAGTGTTAATTTAAATATAACATTACAATGTCAACTTAAATATAAATTTCAGTTCCACTTAAAAAACCTAATGAATATTTTGTGAATAATTAAAAGTGATAAATTGTAGTGCTAAATGCAGAAACTAAATTATAATCTCAATTTAAGTAAAATGTTTCCTAAAGATATTTGTATAATCATTAAAAGTTTTCAAATAAGTAGCTTAAAATAACTTACAATAACAATAGTTAAAAATAACTATATATAAATGATTATATTGTTACTTTTAAAAGCAAAAAACAATGTTTGATGTTTTAAATAATTATAATGATAGAAATTAAAACGTTAAGCAAATAAATTTTAAAAAATTAATTAACAATAACAACAACTATAAATAACAATAAACCATATACTATATTTAATTTTATTCATGAGTAACTCACGGGTAGAACTCATTCAAACGGTTGAAATTATGTACTTATAATAGATGTATATATTATTATATAATTCAAAATAATCAATATATTATATCAATTTAGTATACGAATTATCATATCAAATTTAACAACAATGTTATTGTTCTATTTAAAAAAAACATATATTTTTAAATATTTCTTCTATATTGGTGTTTCTACGCAACGCGTGGGCGTTCGCCTAGTATATTTAATAAACCAGTCGTTTAGCTCTTGAAAATCATCCCTTTCTTCCTTGTTTGTTTGTTGCGCTTTGTGCTACGTACCGCAAAACACCACATCCATGACAGCACAGATGTTGTGCACGATCATGGCCTCCTCGCCACTTGTCCATGAGAAGGGCTTGTGGCTTTCTATTCCATACCCTTCGGCCTAAGAGATGAAGTGGAATGTAAGAGTCGGTGTCTTAATCGAAGACCGGGTTTGCTATCAAGATTTAGATATTCAAGCCACAAATCCATAATATGGCAAATCATTCCTTAAAATTTTGCAATACAATGGATTATTTAGAATATCTAATATATCTTCAAAGTTATAAACAGCTAAATCGTATTGCCTTTTTTTCTTTAATATAGACACAAAAATAGCTAATAATGCCTTTTGTTCCATTGTTATGAAGCAATATTAAGTTGCATTTAGAAAGAAACTTACCTTAACTAACCGACTTGTTGTAGACGATGAATTGCAGGGCAAATCTCCCTTGGCAGTAGAAATGATGACTGATCTACTGCCCAAGGAGTAATTACCCGGTAATACATCCATACATTTAAAAGTTGTTATCCATATGCATGCAACTTACCAAATGATTTTTGACTTGAAAACCATTTATAGGCAAACAAAACAAGCATATGTTTATGCATATAGAATATCCTAGACATATTTCTCATGGTATCAACATATTATACACAATATGTGTAAAAGGTTTTGTCACGACATCAATGATAGCTGATGGAGAATATAGATGTCGTGGAAACTAGCTTTTAGATCAATTTGTTTTACCGACCTTTTGACATTCAAAGAGACACTAAAACACAAGGGTAAGATGAGTATTGGGACCATGTTTCCTTGGCTCAAGAAATCTAGTATGTAGATTTAAAGTACGTAATCGGTACGAAAAAAGAATAAAATTAAATTAAAATTAAAATAATATATTATTATGTTGTGATGGGTGTTAGAATGACGAGGATAATGGAAAAAGTAAAATTCCTTCTCGTGAGTATGTTGTCATCTTGTTACTTTAGTTTCATGTGTAGACACTTTATTTATTTCTAAATTGAACGTTTTTTTTTATTACCCACCATTAAACATGACATATTATGCATATAGGACTTGTGAACTCAATGACTCTTCTTCGTACAATGACATGTTCATTTCGTTACACCAATGGTGAATCTTGAATTAACAACTTGGTATTGTTTTCAGACAAATGGAATAAACTAGAAAAGCATCAAAGATCTAACAAGATGATATTCCGAAAAGTTCTATTGATCTAACAAGAATTGTACGTTGGCATATCCAATTAAAAAATGAGAAAAATAGTGATTTTGAATGGTTGGCCAGATTTACACGTTAAATAGTATCCTTGTGGCGACAACATGTTAGGGTTTATGAAAACAAGTCATGACAGTTGATTGAATTGGAATTTAACGTCCCGAAAATACTAAAAAAATATAAATAATTTTTGTATAGAAAAAACATCATAAATGGTCCCTGTGGTTATCCAAAATCTGAAGTTTAGTCCCCGTGGTTTAAAAACCTCATAGACGGTCCCTGTGCTTTCAAAACTTTTGACGATTGGTCCTTATTGCTAACTCCGTTAAGTTTTGTCCGTTAATCGAAGGGCATTTTTGACTAGTTAGGATTTTATTTGAGCTGTGAAAAGCTAAGCCATACACCCCTAAGCTTCTAACAAATCGCAAAAGTGGCATGCATTTTTCAAGGAAGAAAAATATTTTATATATATGCCACTAGGCCGGCCAATTTTCACATCACAAAACAATAATTTTATTTAAATAATTATATTAAAAGATTTTTACCTTTTATAGTTATTATTTTATAAATTTTAATATAAATATATGTTTTTTGTGTAAATTATTAGCATTTGGTCGTATTTAAATTTTGTTGGTAATTTTGATGTCATCAATATGGTAGTCTAGTTAGGATTTATGTGAGACAAGTTGAGTACCTTGTGGTTATATTCTGAGATGGAAGGTAATGGAAGGTACGAAGTGAACATTTAGATAACTTAAGAGGACTTTAGAATATGGGGTCCAAAGCCAACACCTTTGGTGGGGTTCCTTAGGGGCATCGCCCCTAGAGGGTCCAAGGGGGCAAAGACCCCTGAAATAATGCATATAGAGAAAAGCAGTCACAACCACGTTTTTCTAGCCCAAAATCCAATGTTTGCGTCTAATACAAAGTTAGCGTCGTTTTCCTTCATAATTTTTCTCATCCCCGTACATATGTGGAATACTAACGTTGCAGAAGATAGAACCATCCGGAGAAAAACTTGTTTCTTCTCTTTATAAGTTGTCTCCAAAAAAACATAATCATTTAGAAGGTAGTTATGTGTTATCAGAATTTGGAATAAGCTTGTATTCCAAATCAATTTGTTCTTAAATTTCCAAAATCGGATTTTGTGATACCCCATCAATAAGGTCGAAATCATAGATTTTGCAAAGTGTTTCTCATACACGATCGTTGATCCATTATCAGAATAATTATATTGATATTCGAAACCCAAAATCTAACAAATTTGGTTATAATGTTAGTTTTACACAAAAGTATTATAATTTTGGTGTTAGGTTGACATTTGTTTTATAAATAAAATTATTTTATTATATATAATATTAAAAAGTGTAATGATTATGAACAATAACATTGGAGCAGAGTTGAAGTCGTTGCCGGAAAAATTTGACCCTTCAATTTAATGCGTCTTCTTCTACTTTGCCTCCTCGCTGCCATTATGCGACCTGTTCTCCACTGCCACCGCCAACTAAAGTTGTTCTCCCTTCTCTCTATATATATGTCTCTTACATAGGATCTATAAACCATGATCACTGCTAGAACCACTAGAATTTTGTTTCTATATTCTTATGAAAACTTAAACAAGAAGGTATCATTAGTTCATAACCCTCACACCCAACAAAGAGTTGTTTGTTCCATTAACCATCACACCTTTCAAATTCTCATGGCGACAAAGTCTTCCGACTACCGTTTTCGTCAATGTTTTATGTACCACTACCGGGGCTACCAATACACCATGTTGTCTGTTTTCTCCTTCTATCTAAAAACCCTAACCATGTCATCACCGCGGCTCCAACACCACACCATTATTTCAATGGTGAAGATGATGGATATAGAGGCCAATCGACCATTTTCATTTTTACATAATAATTTTGGGTTTTCCTTTGTTTTTCTTCACTACGCTATTGGGATTATCAACGTTTTATAAATGATAAAACATGCAAATATTGATGGGGAAATCAATGAGCCAGGATGAAAAATGTTGATAACAAATTCCCGATTAATCGATTTGGGATTAACAAACATTCAACTTTCCCCTCTTTCTCTCAGGTACTCTTCAATAACCTCATATTTCCTAATCAAGGTTTTCATTTTCATTTTTATGTATCAAAGGAGATATATTAGAGGAACTGTTTATGTGCTCGTTGTTTGGATTATTCTCTTTGTGTTGGTTTTTTTTGGAGCTAAGGTTTATCCTCATAAAATTAATCTTTAATTATTGTCTGTTAATCAACAATGCACATATGACTAATTTTTGCATGCTATTTTTAGGTTCGGAGATTGTAACACTCGTTTTCCAGAATTATCAACTAAAGACAGTTTGGGACCAAAGATAGTGTTTTTGAAGGAAAACCCCTATGTCACGACGTGGCACATGGATACCCACGATGTGGCATGAGTTTTTTGAAACGCATGTTTATTATGGTTCCCACAACATAGCATGATGAGGGCCACGTCCTTGAAATCGCTGCAACCCAAAACCTGGAATTTTTAGGGTTTCCATCATATCTAAACACCTTAACTCATGGATTAGGTTATCTCCTTCAGCCTCCATCCCTCCATTTCCAAACCCTAGCGTCTTATCCATGGTTATGAACTTGGTGTGTTGATTTTGAAGTTGTTCCTCTTGTCTTTGTAAATCTTGTGAAGAAAGAAACTCCTTCTTGGAGCAATGAAACATAGAGCAAGATTAGATCCATCATCTCTTTCAAGTTTCAGGATATGTGGAGCTAAAAAGCTTTCACCTTGACCTTGTTTTTTTGAGATTCATGTTCTTGACCTTGATGGTTGGTTTTTGGTCCCATTTTGGATGATCTTGGAGTTTTAGGAACTCCAGAGAGCTTGAGATGGCCTCTTTATGGTCATGGACATCTGTTAATGGAGAAAAAGGGTCTTAGCTTGAGTTTTGATACCATGTTCATGTTTTGGTCATATAAGAGCGTAAAGGACTTAGGGTTGTAGATCTTGCCTTAGTGTGAGGTCCTAATGGATAAAGTTGGAAACTTTATCCATTAAGTCATTGAGAATATTTAGATTTGAAGTTTTGGGCTTAGATCTACAAGGATTGAGCTCTTAATGAGAGAAATGGCATTCTGCTAGTAGTGGTGTTGACTTTAACTTGATTGACCATTGAATTTTGTTGACCATTGACATTTGACCAGTTTGACCTAGGGTCAAACTTGGAGGATTTAGATTGTTGATTGAGGATTATCTCTTTTGGTGACTAGTCGGTTCTCGGGATTGAGCGGTGTAGGGTATGAGAGTGTGGTTGTTCTTCTTCGGTTCCTAAACTCAGGTGAGTTTCTCATTATGTCATGTATCCCATTTAGAGATGAGTAAAGGAATCGACCTAGCTAGAACTGACCCGATCCAGACCCAGCCCGGGAACCGAAGTCGGCCGAAATTAAGAACCGAACCGGACCGCCGGTTCTACCGGTTCCCGGCTCTTGCTGTGTCTTCAATGTTGGAACCGGTCCTCAAGAAATAGCAACATACGGTTCCGATTTATAACATCCATAAAAATCATGCCAATTTTAAACTTTTAAAAACATTTCAAATACTTAAATGTTATTACAAAAAGGTTTCCAAAATAGTTTCATATCAGAGTATCCCAGAATTCCAAATCAAAATATGAGGGAGTGTACGGTCACGCCTTCGCCTTCCCGCGGTCATTCGTTGTACCTGAAACAATAATCGATAAATGTAAGCTCAAAGGCTTAGTGAGTTACCCCCAAAATACCAACCTCATACAAACATAAACATATCATATAACAAACACTGAACAACCATGCATCTCGAGTCTATAGTGTGATTGGCCCGCCCGCACCGCGCCTTCAGTCCATCTGGTCCATTCTGAGTCTACAGTATGACTGGACCACATGTACCGGGCCTTTAGTCTATCTGGCACACTCTCCGAGCCTAGACACATCTTGACCGCCCTCTCGGGGCCTTCAACATATCTGGACCGCTCGCCGGGCCTTCGGCCTAACTATATGCCCTCCCGGGCCTACAGTCTATCCGATCCGCCCTAGGTATATTGGCCTACAGCACGAAGCAGGACCCACCTCAACCCAACCCCCATACCAATCAAAGAATCATGTGCACATAAAGATTATACGCTAGCATGTATATAACAGATAATCATACCGATCTAACAGATCACTAACACAACAACCATCCTATAACTAGGATACCGATCTAACCGGTCACTAACATAACATCATCCTACATACCAAGGATACCGACCTAAACCAGGTCACTAACATAATACCATCCTAACTACCAAGATGCAGATCTAGCAGATCAATAAACATATCAAGCAAATACCCTGATACAAATCCGATAATGGACCGGCCTTGGTGCCCTAGAACCTGTTGATATAGTGAGGATAACTCACCTCGCAATGTCGGTCTGAACTGAAGTATTTACTTCCGAAGTGCTGTCTCACCGAAAATCCCAGACTATCTAAAATAATGAATGTTGAGTCAACATATGGGCTATCAATCCTGACTAAGGGGTCCATATAGTCCATTTTGTCTTTTCTCTAATTTGGGCCAAGGCCCAATACCAAAACAAAACCTAACACTAGGTAGGCTTTCCAAGCCCACTAATGGCCCAATTTGCTAAATTGGGCCCAATCCCCCTAATGGGCCTTACCCTAAGCCCAAACATCTTCTTGCCCCCACATTATCAGACTTCTGATAACCCACTAAGGACCAAAGAACCAAAATCCCCTACATGGCCCAAACTGAGGCCTAAAACTTGCAAGGCCCATATCTGATGAGTACGCTGGGTGTACTCCTATGTACGCTGGGCGTACTAGCTAAATGGTGAGTACGATGGGCGTACCTGCATGTACGCTCAGCGTTGTCCCCTGTTAAGTCACTTTCCCATTAAGTGCTTAATACTCCAATCCAGAAGCTACAATAACATATCCAAGTCCTTTTCAACGTATTAAGCAATAAAGTCACTAACTTGGTGACTTTGCATGACCCTAATAAGCCCAAACTCCAAAATAGCATTCCATTCTCATAGAAATGATCTTAACTCATGCATGAATCTAATAAGACATTCAAGATGGCAACTTTCTACCTTAGGGACTCATTTTGAACTGAGAGTGGCAACTCTAAGTCCAGAAATCGGATTTGAACCATAAAGTTCTATACTTGGCACCAAAATGACTTCAAAATCAAACTACACTAGATCTAAGCATTCTTGAGGAAAGTTATGAACGTTTTACCTCCAAAGAGTCTCAAATGATGATGCTGTTGTAGATCCATGAGCTCAAACTTCCCAAGTCCTTCCATGCCAACTTCTTCTTTCCTCTTCCATGCTTAAAAACACCAAGATGGCCTCTCAAGATCAAGATCCTACAAGAATGAAGGGATGAGACATTCTAGGGTTTTTCTGAGGTCAGGGAGGCTGATAATAAGACTAGGGTTTGAGCCATAATGTTCCTTATATAGTGGTTAGCCCCCAAATTAGGGTTTAGGATCTCTGAGAGAACGTTGAGCGTACTTCTCGTACATTGGGCATACTCCTCCCACGCCCACGATCATTTAACTTTCTACGCTAGGCGTACCCCAACTTATGTTGGGCGTACTCACCCAGTTGCCACCTTTTCATGCTTGGTCCTTTCTTTCCACTTCCTTCCAAACCAAGGGTCAAAAGTGACATAATTCAAATCTGAGGGATGAATTTGAAGCTACTTGAAAAATCGGATGTTACACGGTTTTTGCCAGTTCTACCAGTGTTTGCTGGTTCCACCGGTTCCCGGTTCCAAAAATCCACAAGACTATTGTCCCTGTCTCGGCCCCGATCGGTTCAATCTGGTTCTGGTTTCGGTACTGGTATCGGCAGGTTCCCCGGTCCAAATGGTTATCCCTAATCCTATTGTATATTCTTTGCATGTTAGGATAGAGGTGTTGTTAGAGCACAAGTATGTTCATGGTTGAGGTAATAGGTAACTCCTGTGTATATCTGCAGCATGGGACACTTAGTATCATTGTACACTAGACTGGTAGGGTCTTGTCTATTGATTGTATGATTCTGTTTGGGGGCATGTTTAGCAGGGTAGCTAGGGAAGGCTAGCTACCAAGGGTAAGTGTTATGTTATTTATGCATGTGCGTATGTTATATGGTTATGTGGTAGTAATAGAGGGGGGTCCTATGTAGTCTAAGTTGGATAGCCTAAGAACTCTTGGTCTAATGCGTGCTTGTGATGTTCTTGTCTGATTTTTCACTCTCAGGTGAGTCATCTGTCCGACTGTCTATCTGATCCCTGTCTACATACAACTTTATGTCTTGTATGGATGACCAGGAGGTGACTCCTGGTAGTAGGGGTTGGTTTGAGCCCATTTTCATGTTGGGTTGGGCCTATTATGTATGTTGGGATAGGCCCATTTGCATGTTGGATTGAGCCCATTTATATGTATGTTGGGTTGAGCCCATTTGCATGTTGGACTGGGCCCATTTATAGGCATGTTGGGTTGGACCCATTTATATGTATGTTGGTCTAGGCCCATTTGTATGTTGGGTTAGGCCCATTTATATATTGGGTTGGGCCCATTTCTATGTTGGGTTGGACCTGTTACATATGTTACATGTATGTGGATTGGAGACTGGTTGCTCGACGCTGAGTCGAGATCTTGTGTGGATGCATCGTATGTATGATGGAATATGTGGTATATTGGGAAACTCACTAAACTTTATGTTTAAAGTTGTGGATTGTGTGGATGCATCGTATGTATGATGGAATATGTGGTATATTGGGAAACTCACTAAACTTTATGCTTAAAGTTGTGGATTAAACATTTTGCAGGTCATTCGTAAGAGCTCGTCAAGATTGTACACACGCATCTAAGAAGTTCGTTTCCAAAATTTTGTAAACTTAACTCTGATATAGTATGGTTTTAGTCAATCGAATGTTACTTAATTGTTTTTTTTTTTGAAACAATGGTCTTAATTGGTTATCATTTTTTTAAATTGAAAAAACAGAAAAAGATCTCTTTGAAATTTTCAGGATGCTACAAGTTGGTATCAGAGCTAGGGCATTGGTCGATGTGTTCGATAGGGACGTTGAACCCAATAATAGGGGGGGGGGGGGTTGTGAAAGTGGGTTGCACCTGATCCTACATCGGCTTAGAAGGCGAACGAAACATTTTCTTATAAGAGGTGTAGATACCTTCATTATCATAACGTGTCTTAAAGTCATGAGGGCAGCAGATACCATAAGAACTCTGTAGTTAAGCATGCATGGGCAAGAGCAATTCAGGGATGGGTGAGCCCGTGGGAAGTTTTCGTGTCAGGAGCTCAAAGCAAACAATATTGTGATACGTGCCAGAGAGGGGTGTTATAGAGATGGATGATAAAGGCTCAAACTTGGAATAGGAAAAAAGTAATACTTGTTAAAAATGGTGCTTCAGAAGTACAAAAAAAATCTACAAAATTGGTAACCAAAGCATTGAATGTTATGCCCTATAATCGAACTCTTGGTGTTTTCTTAAATATGGTTAGGAAAGTTTCTAATGGAAAAAGCACAATAGTTAGAAATTGATTTCAGTTTTAGGTTACAATGACTATGGGTAAATAAACTAGTTTTGATATCCACTTTGGTCTTCGTTACCTTGAAATAAGCATCCAAATTGGTTTTGAACCTTAAAACAAGCATCGACCAGAAGTTAAAAATTATATACCAGCTTGTGGTGTTTGTGATTCATTAGAGGCATAACATTTGGAGTGGTATCACCGATTACCATACTTTAATTTTTTTAATTAATTAAAATGTAATTATATAAATTTAATAAAAACTATTTCATTAATTTAAAAAATACATACTAAAAAACATAAATAAATTAAAACATAATTGAAACATAGTAAAGTCTAATCATCATCAATCATAATATCATCATAATCATTGCCCGGATCATCTACATACATGTTTGATTCGTCATCTTTATCGTCGAACAAATCGTCGACAACAAAATTTACTCAAGCATTCCGGTGTACCGATACCTACTCCTTCGAATGTTGGAAAATTCTTATTTTTATTGTAGCGACCTAAGCAGTTATCGCGGTCCAAATTTCCATAGCGGTCACATGCCGCTATTTGAAATCGCGGTTGTCGCGGTAGTATAGCAGTGGTATAACGGTTTTTTAATATTATGTATAATTTATATTATATATTTATACAAAATTTATATATTAGATTATTAATACTATATGGAATTAATATCATAAAAAATCATATAAAAATATAACATAATCTATATATAATATTCTAATATAGTTATATGGAAACTAAAAAGTATCAAAATGTCATTACAGCTCAAGTCGTTCGTGGTTTCTAAGTACTGAAACATGCGAGAAAGGGAAGTTGTCATTTGTTAATTTGTAGTTTGTAATTAATTATATTTATTATTTGGAGTTATTAAGACAAAAAGTGTAGTGGACTAGTTAAAAAAAATAAAGATTTAATATTGAAATAACACATAATCGTTTTTTTCTTTGTCAAAGTAGCCCAATATGTACGAAATTGTAAAAGCGGGTGTAGCGTCAATATAACGCTGATGCGTTTCGCGGTAAATAGCGGTCAATAGCACCACCGCTTTTTTGTAAACGCTATTTCAAAATAGCTGTTCAGTAACACCGCAAAACGCTATAACGTCACTATAGCACTGCTATAGCGCGCTATTGATAGCATAGGTAGCGACAAATCGTTTTTCCCTCGTATTCTATAATCATATTATGCAATATGATGCATGCGTACATCATGCCGCTTATTCTTTTTCGCTCGAATGATCGTGTCGATACTGAGAGTATATGCCAACGTCTCTTTTAAACACCAAAGGCTCGTTCGATATCCTTCCTAGCTAGCTGATTCTTGGGCTGAATTAAACTTTATTTTCTTTTCCTCGTTTAGACATGAGAATGATTTCACAAATGTATCCAAATCATGATATATCCCATCAGTAAGGTAATGTCTACGCTTGTATGATGTCTAATTTGCTTGAAACGACACATCATACGATTTTCCAAGGCAGGTGTTGTTGAATATTGGCGATTGGTCTAAAAAAATGATGTCTTTGTTGGTACCCATTTGATCAAAAAATTCATGTCATATACAAAGGTCATACGTTGTCACTGCTTCTAAAATTATTGTTGGTTGTTTCTGACCATCTCGTATAAATTGATCGCGTCACATATTAGGGCACATTGACCACCATTAACGCATACAATCAATACTATCAAGCATTCCAGGGAACCCATGTTTGTTTTCATGTGACATATACAGTTGGTGAATGTCGCTAATTGTTGGTTTGCATAAATAACAACCGCGATACATGATAATCATGGCTTTAGCAAACTTGTATAGACATTCCTGTGTTGTTTGATATGACATCCTCAAATACTAATCCCTTGAGTCCATTCTCATGTCGGATGCTAGTTGACAAATTGCAGTTGTATATTTTGAATGTTTAAGAAACCTTGATGACCTCTTGCATCAACCCTCTACTGAAAATATGTAAATCGATTTTTTATATCATCAACTATTCGTAGAAATAATTCTTTCCTCGTCCGCAACTGACATTTGAATTTTTCAGCGTATACTGCATCATCGTTGAAGTACTCCTTTATAAATAGGTTGTGTCCGACTTCACGATTTCTCCATAAATGATGCTTTCTAATTTCTAAATGCGTAAATGAGGATTTCTAATTTCGACCTCATTTTCTTGAAGATAAGCTAGTGTTGTTCGGATAACGTCTCCGATAAGGGCCACTTCCCGCAATGCCAATGTATTCGACAAAGTTGATGATGATGAAGACATTTTAGGTGTATATTTATTTATAATAGACATTTTTTTTGAAAAATAATGGTTAAAAACAATATAGAAAACATTGAGTGCGGCAAAGGAAACTTGTGCATTTGTGCGGTGACCTTACCACACCTTACCACCCTGAACGGTATCGTGTTCACCGCACCACCACGGTGACACATCACCGCCGCTAGATGAGGTAGACGTCCACTCCGACCGGTCTAAGAAATCATAGGTTAGATGCGTAGATCAAATTTTGTCGATGGGCCATGTAATTGCCTCACAAGTTGGGTGTCCGCTGCTATCTGTCCCTTTTTGCTGCTCAAGAGAATATTATAATCTTGTTACTTTAGCTTTGTATATGTATATCAAACTTTAGCAATTTTTTTATTAACCATTTATTAACCACCATTAGACATGGCATGTTAGTTGTTTAACTCAACAACTTGTACATCTATAATGATATGCATTCATCTTGATTGCATTAAACCAACTGTCAATCTTAGTATTGTTATAAGACATATGGAATAAACTAGAAAAAGGCATCTAGATTTTAAAAGGTAATCTTGAGTAGTAGATTTTCCTTGTTCTTTGGCATATCCAAATGAAAATGTGAGAAATATGTAATTGACAATGTCCGCGTACCAATGAGCTACTTGAGTTGCAAACGAGTGCTCGTCCAGAAAAGCATTATGAATTGGAGTGGCGTCTTTAGGCTCCATAATTCTGCTCAAATTATCCGCCACAAGTTTCTCTTTTCAACTTGTGTCCCTTATCTTAATATCAAACTCTTGCAGCAACAATATCCACTGAACGAGTCGAAGCTTTGAGTCCTTCTTAGCAAGCAAATACTTAATGGTTGCATGATAAAAAAAATGATAACTTTAAAACCCAATATGTATTGTCTAAATTTCTCTAAAGCAAAGACAATTGAAAATAATTGTTTTTCGGTGATGGAGTAGTTGCTTTGTGCATGATCAAGTGTTTTGGAAACCTAGTACATGACATGTCTCACTCGATCCTTTCTTTGTCCTAACATCACACCCACCGTGTAGTTACTAGCATCACACATAATTTCAAAGGGCAAATTTCAATCTGGTGATCGAAGTATTGGTGATGTGATCAACAATTTATTTAATTGGTCAAAAGATTGCTTGCAAGCCTCGGAAAAAATTGAATTTCATATCTTTTTGTAATAACTCGAACATCGGTCGGGCAATCTTTTAAAACTCCTTGAAGAATCTTCGGTAAAAACCTGCATGACCAAGAAAATAGTGTACCTCACGGACACACGTATGGTAAGGTAGAGATTCAATAAAATCAATTTTAGCGTTATCAACCTCTAAACGCTTAGATGAGACAATGTGACTGAGTATGGGACCTTGATCAACCATAAAATGACATTTTTATATTTCAAAAAAGGTTGGTGTAAGATTTGAGTTTTTGGTAAGTTTCCTTTTAGCCCTTTTATTGAAATTTTTTTAACATCTATAAAATTTCAGTAAAATTTAAACTTTCCAAAACAATCATTTTTCTATAGAAGTGTTTACAAAACCGTTGTTCCCAAAACATTTATTTAAAACTGTAATCATTTTCACATAGTTTTCCAAAACATTCGCATTATCAGAGTTTCCCGGAGACCATAAGTCCAAAATACGAGGATGTGTACGGTCACGCCTTCGCCTTGTCAAAACATCTGAAGCACTTGAAACAATAAACTATAACCATAAGCACAAAGCTTAGAGTTCCCTCAAAGTACCAACACACAAACAATAACACATATACAAATAAAAACATGCATATGGAGCCTTCAGCCTGTCTGGACCGCACCTGAGCCTTCAGCATGACTGGACCGCCTCATAGGGCCTACATCCTATCCGGACCGCTCCGGAGCCTTCGACATGACTGGACTGCCTCGCAGGCTACTATCCGGACCCCTCGCCGGGCGTTCGGCTTGACTGGAGCGCCTCGTAGGGCCTTCATTCTATCCAGACCGCCCTGGGTCTGTTAGCCTTCAGCACAAAGCAGGACCGCCTCAACCCAACCACAGACACACACATGTTGACATATACATAACAATAAACATATAACCACTCAACAGACAAACATGCAGATCTTACAGAGCACTAAGCATAGCATCATTCTATCTACCAGGATACAGATCTAACAGATCATAGCGGCATAACCACTTCCTATCTACCAGGATACCGATCTAACAGATCACAATAGCATAGCAACATCCTATTTACCAGGATACCGATCTAACAGATCACTACAACATACAAGCATACGATAAACCAGGATAACAATCCCAAAAGGGCCGGTATTGGTGCCTTCGACCGTGCTAGTACAATGAGGAAAACTCACCTCAAATGTTGAAGTTCACTGCATGGAGTCCTTAGCTACAGCCCTACCGACTCCCCGAGCTATCAATACCAAAATGTCACCCAATTAGCAATTAGGTTCCAAACCATGTTCGATAACCTTTACTTAGGGGTAAGTTGACCATTTTACCCCTGGCCCAATCAAGATTCATAAATAAGGCCCAAAACTATCAAATCCATAAAAACTCATCAATGGCCCAATTTTCCAAATTAGGACAAAACCCTTACATAGGCCTTCCCCTAAAGCCCATTTATTTTTTGAACCAATGATTTTATGATGGCCCAAAGGTCCAAGCCCATTGGGCCCAATCAAGGCCTAACTATATCGGGCCCACTAAGGCCCAATTCATCATCCAAGGCCCATTAGGACAATCCGAACAAGGCAAGCCGCACCAGAAGTCCATTACTCTAAAATCCTTAGTCCATTATGAGCCTAAACCAACAGAGAAGTCCAATACTAAGCTAGCCAACAGTCAAAGAGCCCAAAACTTGCACAAGTGATGCTCACGTCATGAGCACCTTAGGCTCACATCGTGAGGTCATGACTTTGGCCCAAAAACGTCCTCAAACACACTCTCACATCGTGAGGCATCATTGCTCACGTCTTGAGTCCAGGTTTGATAAAAAAAATGAGCATTAAGCTCCTAATCCCTTAATCCTTAACATGGGACAGTCTAGAGGGTCTTCCTTGACCCTAAGGACCATAAGAATCTAAGTGTTTCAGTCACATATGTCCAATACATGACTTAACACGAACTTAGGTCAAAATGAAGGAAAAAGGGCCAAGACTCAAACTTGGAGTCCAAAACCATGACCAAAGTCTAGTTCTAGAACTTATAGGACTTAAGATACCATTATAATCCATAAAGTTGCCAACTTTATGGATTCCATGCATGCTAACCAACATTACAAGCCATAAAATGCATGGAAACTTATATCTAGCAAGCAAGGAAAGGAAAGGCATGAGCTTGAGGACTTACAAAGGTCCAAAAGCTAACAAACACACCACTAATGATATTCTTCTTCCTCAAAGGGCTTCAAAGCTTCAAAATCTCTTGAATAACACCAAGAATGACAAAGGACTTCAATGGGGGATGAGATTAGGGTTTTCAGAGGTCATGGGAGTGAAAGAGGCTAAGGAGAAGCAACCCTAATCATCTCATACCTTTAAATACCCAAAAATTAGGTTTTTGGTGCATCAGGCGCTCCTCACGTCATGAGCACTTCATGCACACGTCGTGAGCCTTAAATGATCTTGGTCAACAAGTCAACGATCACTCACTCGAACTAATCCAACTTCAAACAACCATAACTTCTTCGTTTTAACTCTGTTTTTGACGTTCTTAATATCCACGAAAAGGTGGTGAGAATCTCTACAGATCTATCAACTTAACATCACCTCAAAACCTTCCGAACGAAATCTAATTCCATAAAAGGCCTGAATTGCCACTTTACCAATATACCATTGGTCTCCAAAAACACCAACCGAACTCTCTGATCATCTAAGCTACATTAACCACACTTAAATGAGTCTAAACCTTTCTTACCTAAGGTATAAAGCCTCCTGCTAACATATATTCGAGTCACGGTCCCAAATATGAATTGGCTTAGAAAAAGATGTTACAACTCTCCCCCAATTAATTTGGATTTCGTCCTCGAAATCACTCCTTACCAACCCTACAAACCCGACATCCTGAGGGGCACATTCACAACCATGACGTATGAAGATCTTCTAAGGAGACTAAATCCATAGAAAATTCCAACCCGAATAAACTAAATCCATAATCCCACGCAGCCAATAACCCCTACTTCACTTAAAAATCTGCAATCTGGAAACTTAAATTTGGTCTGACTCCCCGACAGACTGTCCATACTAACCATCACTAATTCCCTTCCCTTTATTCCCTAAGCAAACTACTCAAACCTGGAAACCTGAGGTTCCTACCAGAAAACAGACCCACAGATCATACTCAGCTGCCGACAACTCTTTACTGGAAAAAAGAGATTTGATAATCCGTCCAGAGAAAACTAATTCTGATGGCAAAAATTTCTAGGATATGATGAACAATGGGGGACAACTGGGAGAGGAACATTCTTGTGCCGACCAAAAAAGTTTCCTTTAACTCCTGAACCAATATACACATCGCTGCTAGCCCATAACCACAAACACCCATGACTGGTCCGATCAGCCTCGGGCTAGAATACCAATATGTCAAACCCAATCAACCATCAGGTTGAAATTTTCAGGGTTTGTTGGCCTATTGCCTCAACCCTTCCACTCCTTCAGAACCTTCATGCCTTCGGCTTACAGTCAGCCCGCACCGGGTATCTTGGCCTACTGCATTAGAAAAATGGAGATAAAAAAACAACTCGCGCGGTCCATAATCAAAAACATAAGCTTTTGGAGTATTAAATAACTTATATCCATAGAACATATGGCGTAAAATAGATAATGAATAAATAGGAGTTAATATCATTCCAATTGCCATTACAAAAGTGATGGCAATTTTAGGCATTAAAAGATATTTTTAGCTGGTAATTATTCCTAAAAAGACTATAACTTCTGCAACAAAACCACTCATACCCGGTAACCTAACCAAATACAATGTGTCGCCATAGAAAATTAGGATAAAGATCTAACCCGGTTCCCAGAACTTGGCAGACAGGGACATTCTAACCCAACAACCCTCAATTTCACCATCTATAACATCACACCTTTCTCCAGAAACTCGCGAATCGCACCACCAACCAAAAGATTCCCCCATTGACCTCCAGAATGCATGCCTCACATGGATACACTTGCGATTCCCAATGCAAGTTTCCACTATAAGCCATCCCGAAATGGCCATCCATGAATCCACCCCAAGTTTCTAACTGGAGATATCATAAATCATGCAGAAAAGATCCTCAAACAGGTCGATAGCAACTTCACCTAGAACCAAACCATATGATGTATTAATACCTCAATAATCCTTGACTCTCGGCTATACCATAACTATCTACTGCTACGATGAGCAAAGATGATCAACCAAAAATTTCCGCGTTACAACTATTTCTATTAGCTCGGGTTTACCCCCACCTGAACAACCACTTAGGAAATCATAAAGAGCTCTATGACTCCTGACCTCATAAGCAATTTCCAATCTTGAAAATCAAAACCCTAACAACAGCTTGCAAATAACCGAATATATAATGCATACATCCCATAAATACTTCCTGACCCTTCGAAAGAACCTAATCGACTCCCTTAAAATGCCATCCGATCACCATAGAACGGCTACCAAGCAAAACCTTACAAAAACAAAGTCGCACACAACCCGAGGATAGGGTAAAGGTCGAAATCTTGACCCAATTCGAAGGCTATAACCCAACAGAACCATGCATATTATTAGGGAAACCAAAACCTCATTCAAAAGGAAAGGTTTCCCGAGATAAAAAAAACACACCGCCTCCATCAATAAGAGAAGACGTCCACATCACCAATCGAAACAAGATCCCATACTTGATTAAGATTGCACGGATCCTACCCACATGAAACTAGCCCGAGAAGACTTCCAAGGAGATCTCAAAGGTTGTCAAACCCGATTCTACTATGAATAAGAAATTCCACTCTACCACTGGGGGAGAACTTACCCAAGGACCAAGGGAAACATACATACATTACACTGGAGGGTGGATGACTTATTCCTTGCTCTTAACTGTCGCCTCTTGAATCCTTCGAGGAATTTCCACTGAAAGACGAACTCAATGACCAATGATCGATGACATCCTGACACCTAAACCAGAGAACCACAAACCCACCTGGAGCTGAACATACCCACTTCTAGAGAGGTTCACCGATCAATATCTTCCCTAACAAATCTGAAAACAACAGTCCGACCAGCAACTGACAAAACCTTCAATGCTAGACACTCAAACTGAGAATTCCCAATTCTCCCCAACTTAGGGTTCTAAATGAAGGGTTTTGAGCATTCTAACACTCCTATGGTGTACATGCAACCCTAGATGCTTTAGATGTATGTTTTCTCTAATTATACATGCAATATTGTTTCTAAGGCATTAAGCCTACAACTAACATACAAATGACATAAACATCATAGAAATGAGTTATAAAATTACCTTTTTGTTTTAGCTTGTAGTTTTGGCCTTTAAGAACTTAGCACCAATAGTATGAATGCCTCAAATAGAATCACAACACACCTTTGGACAAAGGATGACTTTTAAGAGAATATCCTCACACCAAAATCGGCTTAATGATCTTTCAAGAACAAGTGCACTGTTTTGGAGGCTAAGGGGCTTATTATATAGTGTGGCTTAATTAGGGTTACACCATGCAAACCCTAATGTGCATGACTTTCCACATTCCTTAGGCTCAATGGGTTTTAACCTCCATGGAGTATCCATGGTTCACCACATAGGTTTAGCCCAACATAAAGAACTATGGATCACACGCCCACTTTATAAAAATGAATGGTTTACCAAATCAATCCCCATTTATTTAATTAGTCTCTTTTGATCACAAAATTAATTCCAAACTAATTATTGATCAATACTAATTAAATAATATGATTTCATATTAATATATTAGAAATTATAATATATTAACAAATCATAAATAACCTCTTCTCAAAAGTCCATCCTATCAAATTGTCCTGGTGATATGCAACCCAAATGGACCATGCTACTCTCGGGTCAAGTACATAGCAATTATAGTTATGGACTTAGACACTAATCCAACAGTCTCCCACTTAGATAAGTCTAATAACTATTATTGCAATTATGACTCCACAACCCGACTAGCAATCACAGCTCTTAAAAGCCGCTGTCAAACTTTGACCTAGTCAATGACGTGTCCTTTAAATAAGGATCATACATTCCTCCATTCTAGATATCATATGGACTGAGACATGGATTATAATCATTCTCTCTATCCATCTATTGTTTCCTGGTTTCCGATTTATGACGACCGACTAATTGAATAAATCAAATCAGTCCAGGCTTGGCCAAGCACTTAGGGTGTCATCACTAAATCATTGAGGGGCCCACAAATATCGCTTTTACCCACATAGGGTAAAAGGAACGGATAAAATTCAACCCAAATGCTTGCTTACACTTACTCATCAAATTACACACACCAATATGTTTTACAACATCCAAGTTACTGGTGCGTTTACATATGTCAATGTGCAACCGACTCACAACTACAACTCACATGTCTCCGTTTCAAGAATATAAGATATTATCGTCTCACAATCACTTGTGATAAAATCCATGAAGTGATTCAGTTAAGCATGGGTTGAATCCAATACTCAAATCTTATTCCAAGAGTACTCATGAACACTGCAGCTATGTCTAAAACACCTAGACAAACTACAGACCCATTCATGACAGTCTTGCCTCAATACTTACTTCCAAAGTATGATCAACTGTAGATGGTTTGAATAACCCAGTTATTAGGTAAGTCAGAACACGCAAAGTGAAACACAAGAATAATACTAATCCTATATGGCCCCAAAACTTTTGAGTGCCATATTGATTAGTCATTATTCATTGTATAATGTTTTGATTTATCAACTTAACATTTGAATTAAAAAAAATAGTTATGCCATGCTCCAAGCATGCACACTATGTTTGTCTATGGTCCTGAATTTGTTAAATAAATCAATTGAAAACATTTCAATGATGCTCATTTCACAATTTCAAATCTTTATTGCAAGTGTAAGAATTCCAAATTCTTGTCACCGCTAAACTATCATGCAATGCAGCCTTTGTAATGTCATGGCACCAAAAGTCACAGATACTTGACCAACGATATTACCAAAACTTTCCACTAGAGATTGATAGCAAAACAATTTCAAGGAAGCGAAGTCTCAAATTCAAAGTACATTCCTTTGAACATCCTTCTTACATAAAAGTTTCTAACTTTTACATATATTCTTAATCTCCAACTCCCAATATAGAAACATTCAATATCTTGCCATACGCCAACTCATTATTAATAGAACCCTGTCTATTCATAATAGTGTCAATATGTTCCATCCATTATTATACTTCCAACTGTCCTTAAGCAACCAATCCTTGGCGAACCTTAGATTGTCCTTAACAATTGTTTAGCCACTTTAGTCATTCCTAGTTCTATTCCTTTTTCCCTCTTAATGCCCTAGATATTTGGAAAATTTAGAACACGAGAATATTATAGCATATGCAATCGATCCTATACCCGAAGCATATGGGAGGCGATTCAAAATGTCTAACATATTATGAATAGGGATGCGTAATCATAATCAAAATTTGAGAACGCAATTAACACTTCCATATATAGAAGTTCCTTATGTTGAACCATTCCAACATAACATTCATATATATTTAACTAAATTTGATTAAAGACTCAATCTAAGCTTTTAGATTTCTAAAATGAAGTATGAATTCCTCTCCCTTAATTATAGCAAAGCAACTTTTCAAACCCTGCAACTTTGCGATTTGAAACCTTTTGTTTTCTATAATTAACATTGCTAGCTTGCAACACTTTCCATAATAATTATGCACCGACTAGCATAATAATTATTATCTTACTAGCATAACACTTATGCTCCCAGTAGATTTGACATGTATTTAGAAATCAGCTGGACTTCTAGAAATCAATACTTATTGACTTCCTTTCCAAAGTTCAGATTTCTTATACGAGATGCTTCGATAAGACTTTATCTAGGGTTAGTGCGGATTCTTGTCAAGAATCATTCCTTGACAACCAAATATTCAAGAGTTAGTGCGGATTCTTATCAAGATAAACACTTCACAAAATTGGTCTTACTTGGTCTTTGTCCTTACCAAGACATCACAACTTACCAATTTCAAATGTACAAGAGCAAAAATATTTTACTCTACATTTGATGAGTGTTATAAACCCTTTTATGATTATGTCACTCAAGGTTACAATCTTGGAGTATGACTCCAAGACTTGTTTTGGAACGAAGTATGACTCACCTTCTTGATTTAACCATTTCAACAATTCATAATTCCTCTTCCTAGCCATATGAATGCACTAAGATGTCCTTAGAGGATCAATTGTGATATGGTTTTCCATAATCATTAACATGATCATAAAACACGATACTAAAGTACTCTCCCATCTTTTCAGATTGGAGAAACTTTTATCTTTCTACCTAATTTGATTATTCTCATTCGTTCTGCCATACATTGAAACTTTTCCAATGTTTCAGAATTATACTTAAACTTGTAAGCATAACCATATTCACTTACTTTCAAAAAATCATGACAAATAGTCTTATCGATCTTTGTGGTGGACTTGACCAACGTACAACCAAGTGTACCCAATCTCCTAGTCCTTCACTTCACTCACATATTCATGTGAACAAGGATTTAGTGTTAATTTCCCAAAGACAAAGGTTCTCATTCATCACACACTCCAAGTTCCATGATTCCAAGTTTCTATCATACTGAAACTTGGGTGATGAAAATCTTTCCTTATTTGGAAAACTCTCGACACTACCACAAACGAAAGAATCAAATTCATATTGCTAACATAGAAAACATACAAACATCAATTTTTCACAAATGCCATCGTAAGGAGATATAAAAATAAAACAAAATTTTTTTTGTTTATAAAATGCGGAAAAACTTTCCTTACAATGAAATTACAAATGAAAACTATGTTATTACATATTTTTAAGCAATCTATCATAACTCTTTAAGCAACAGCTCAAAAATCCGATCATCGAACCATGCGACTGAAATCCATCTTCGCGACCAGATTCAACATACTCTTCCTTCTAAGCTTCCTTCTTTCTGCATGATCCTGAAGCAGAGTCAAACTTTTTGATTCTACCTTCTCTCAAATCTTTCAGGTAGTCAGGGCAGCTTCGCAACCAATGTCCATTCTCTTAGCAATAGAAACATATAGACTCTTTGCGAATGGTATACGGGACTATCTCAGACTTAGCCTTTCTCTTTACCCTTTGGTCAACCAGGTTGACCATGGCCGATCCCTTTCCATTGGGAAGAGAAATATTTTATGGACTTCCAATGTCTCCATTGTCAATGCCCATGGAAGTTTGAGAAGTAGATCTTGTAATCAAATTTGCTTTTCTAGTGCTCCAAATCATTGCTGATTCAGCAGCAACAAGAAAATAGGTAAGATCAATAAGGGTCATGTCATGTTCTATCACATAGTAGTCCTTAATGAATTCACTATATGACCCGGGAAGTGATTGAAGAACCCAGTCACCAGCCAACTTCCTCGAGACTTCGACACCAAACTCTCCCAACTTGTCAATATGTAACTTCATCTCCAAGACGTGAGCACATACAAATTTTCCTTCCTGCCAATAAGGCTTTGAGTGACCTTGAACTTGTGGGTTAGGGAGAATTATTGTAGGAGGTGGAGGAAGTGAAATTCCACTACAACAGGAAGAAGGGATTAATCTTTCACCTTGATCATCTTGTGAAATATCATCTTTATGAAGAAATCTTTTTCCAAAAGGATAAGGGAGACCATAGTTGTCAGAAATAGACATTTATGAGGTAGAAATTCAAGTTTAGTTGATTTAAGTCCTTAATATAACACCCAACATGAAATATTAAGGCTAGGACCCAATACAATATTTTACAATTTAGAAGAGGGATGCCGTAGTCCAATTGCAAAATATTTGAAGGTCGGTAAATGACGATTTACCAATTTCCACCATGAAAAACAAAATTGATTATTCAGTTTTAAATGGATTGAAATTCCTAGATCTTTGAGATTCATTGAACTTTTCAAAGGCATGTTTAAATCTCGATTATGCCCTTCAAGTTTGTGACTGAGATGCCGAGGATCACAAACAAGGTGTGAATAACCATGCAAATTAGCTTGGTACACCCAATGTTACAACCACCTAATGAATGTACCGATTAACCACACACGCTCCATTGATCTATGAATAACATCAAGCTACCATTTGCCACACACTGTCAGTCCCATATTAGTGTGCCGGTTAACCACACACGCTCCACTAACGACTTAATCAAGGTGCAAAGTGCAATTTCATGGGTTAGCACCAAATTCACATTTTCCTAAGTAACTAAGATTGGGAATTTATAAGTATTTAGTTACTTAGTATTTCATTATACTGTTAATGATAATTTAAATGTCCTGTTAAACCCGTTCGGCTATTGACCCTCCACCAGTCAAGGAAGCGGTGGGTGAGAGTGGACACCCATTAAACTTCCATTTTATATGCAGTAACCTTATACCCCCCTTATAGACCGACTTCGTGAATGAGGCCTACTAACGGTAAGACTGACTTTACTCTTATACATATATATAAATATTAAACCATAATATTATAATAGTATAAGGGTTGAATTTTAAACTTTTAAAATTGTAGGGTTTGGAACTAAATGTTTCAAATTAAGACTTTGAATTTACAAATTCCAAAACTTGAGGGCAAGTTCTAAACTATTCAAAAACTTTTGGTTTCCATAACTTATGAGTTTAATGTAGGTTTTAATGAAAAGACTCTTAACATTCCATAACTTGAGGACAAGTTATGGAGTTCATAAAAACATTTATGTAAAAGACTCTTTAAGTTCCATAACTTGAGGGAAAATTATGGAAGACTTAAAACCACATAATATGACATTTAAAAAGGAAACTCTTCACTTTCCATAACTTGAGGACAAGTTATGGATTTCATAAAAAAAATTAGATCAAAAGTTATAACAAGAAAATCAAACAATTTGCCTATGATCAAATTAAACTCATAAGTTAAAATAATTCATATCAAACAAGTTTCAAGAAATTAGCCTAATATTTTAAACTAATAGAAAACATGAAACTTTGACAATTATCTTTTAAATTAGATAAGCATGATCATTACCAAATCAAAAAACAGGTTTATCAGTTCAAAAACAGTTTAGGGAAATGATCCTAGTCCAATTCCAGTCAAAAACCTCGAAAATCTAGATTCTGGACCACCAACTCGTCGAGTGCATGAAATAACATGGCGAGTTGGTCAGTTTTTTGAGGGGGCTTGGTGAGTTCCCCAGTGGACTCGGCGAGTCTATTGTCCAGAAAGCAGAAAATCGATTTTTTCAAGCTTTGAAAACAAGTAGCATCAAGTATAATGGAAAACAACCCTAGGCTATGACACCACTGAAGGGTTTTGAGCATTCTAACACTCCTATGGTGTACATGCAACCATAGATGCTTTGGATCTATGTTTTTTCTAATTATACATGTAATATTGTTTCCAAAGCATTAAGCCTACAACTAGCATACAAATGACATAAACATCATAGAAATGAGTTATAAAATTACCTCTTTGTTGTAGCTTGTAGTTTTGGCCTTTAAGAACTTAGCACCAATAGTATGAATGCCTCAAATGGAATCATAACACACCTTTGGACAAAGGATGACTTTCGAAAGAATATCCTCCCACCAAAATCGGCTCAATGATCTTTCAAGAACTAGTACACCATTTTGGAGGCTAAGGGGCTTCTTATATAGTGTGGCTTAATTAGGGTTACACCACGCAAACCCTAATGTGAATGATCCATGGGTTTTAACCTCCATGGAGTATCCATGGTTCACCACATGGGTTTAGCCCAACATAAAGAACTATGGATTACAAATCCACATTATAAGAATGAATGATTTACCAAATCAATCCCCATTTATTTAATTAGTTTCTTTCGATCACAAAATTAATTCCAAACTAATTCTTGATCAATACTAATTAAATAATATGATTTCATATTAATATATTAGAACTTATCAAATATTAACAAATCATAAATAACCTCTTCTCAAAAGTCCATCCTATGAAATTGTATGTTGTCATTTTTGGGCCATTTCCAAGGTCAATCCGAGATTTGAACCCTTGAGGACAAAAGGACTTCAGATTTGGGCACTCTTGAGCTTTAGAATCTCAAAGTTGCAACCTTTATTCAGCCATGGACCCATTCTATGACTTAAACCTTTATTTTTGGCTTGGATTGGGTGTTTTAGCTTCATAACACCATGCATGCACGTAAAGTTAGCAACTTTACATGTAATGTTAGCCTAAGGAGTCCAGATCTATTAGTTAGAAGCATTGGGATGGATTAGAATTGACTGAATGGATATGTCACAAGGAGGACTCGACGAGTTGTTCTTGGACTCGGCGAGTCGGGTCGTGAACCCTAACTCCTTTTCTGGTTTTGAGTGAAACCATTGAGTTTGGGAGCTGACTCAGTGAGGGACAAGATTAGGACTCGGAAGTTGAAGAACTGGATGAGTCCAGGGAGGGACTCAATGGGTTAGAGTCAATATGACTCGATCTTTATGATAGGAATAACTCAACGAGTCTGTTAGGGGACTCGACGAGTTGACTTAGTTGACCATGTGTCTGAGTTGTTCATGAACTCGCCGAGTTGGGAGATGACTCGACGAGTTGGGGTTGACTGGGAGTTGACCTTGACTTTGACCAGGGGTAAAATGGTCATTTTACCCTAAGAAGGATTATCATATCTTGATTAACTGTTGTTATTGAATTTATAGCCGAAGAGTCGCCAAAGCAGTAGAGAGGGATTCTTCACTCGAGTTTTCAGCAGTCAGTGTTGCGAGGTGAGTTTCCTTCGGTAGGAACGGGTCTAAGGCACCAAGGCCAGCCCGTAGTATGATACGTTAGCAGTTGAGTGTGGGCGAGGCCCATATCTCATAATAGCCGAGTGTGGGCGAGGCTCGTATCTCATAGTAGCCGAGTTTGGGCGGGGCGCGTATCTCATAGCTTAGTTTGATTATAGATATATGCCTGATGGATAGATTTGGTTATACTTGTTGTCTGTGTGATACTTTTATGTTTGTTTAAGTAGGTGAGTGTGGGCGAGGCCCGTATCTCATAACAATTGAGTGTGGGCGGGGCCCGTATCTTAGAGTCAGCAAAGTGTGGACGGGGCCTGTATCTCCCAGTTAGCGGAGTGTGGGCGGGGCCCGTATCTTCATGAGTGTGGGTGTGGGTCGTATCTTCATGAGTGTGGGTGGGGCTCGTATCTCTTAATTGCATGTTCTATGTGTATGGTATGTGGTATTTTGGGGAGACTCACTAAGATTCGTGCTTACAATTTATAGTTTTGGTTTCAGGTACTTCCACTAGCAAAGGGAAGGGCTCGGGATGATCGCATGACACACACCACAGTTTCAGCCTGGGATTATTTTAGACTCTAATATTTTCTCATATGATTTTGATATAGTAATTGACATGATGTTTTGAGATACATGGTTCTTGATTTTCTTTATGATGATGGATAAATTATGGTTTTATTATAAGCTTTAAAAATAAAAAATTTGGGCTGTATTTTTGGGATGATTCAAGTTGGTATCAGAGCCTTGGTTTGAGGGATTCAGGCACACTCTCGGGTATGTCTGAACTCAAACTAAGGACTTGGTATGAAAATTTTAAAAAGGAAATCATTTTTATAAAAAGATTTTTAGAAAAGAGAAAATAATTTGAAAGGACAAAAGAACTTTGAAGAGAAAAAAGGGTATGGTCCATGCAATCAGCCGAGCAATCAGCCGAGCTCAAGTAAGTACTCCCAAATTACCTATACAAGTTTATGTTATGATATGATTATCAGCTTTATGAGAACTACATGCTAGATTAGGACTAAGGATCTAGGAAGGATACCTTATGTGCCTATTATATATGTATCAGCTTTATGAGAACTGCATGCTAGTACAGTTTAGTTAGGGATAGCCTGAGAAATATATGCTTGATGTAGGGTTTCAAAGCACTCCATGGATGATGACAATGGGCCCCTTGATGAAGTGTAGGTTAAAATCCCAAGACTTGTCTTTTCCCTATAAATAGTCATATATTATTCATAATTAGGGTTAAGAGTGAGGCAAAATGTAGCCGCCACATTGTGAGGTTTCTTATGTAGTGTTAGATTCTTTAGTCTATGCTTAAAGTGTAATTTATTCCTCATGTTTGAATAAATCGAGTGATCATTCGACATAATCTTCATATTGTGTTTGTTCTTATTTTCCGCATCTTGTTCATCAAATCTCAATTAGGGTTTTAATCCCAACAAGTGGTATCAGAGCGGGTCTTTGAAGATCTATTGATTTTTGATGTATTGATTCTTGGTTTGATGATTTTTTGCACAAGTTATTGAAGATTATTGGTGTTTTGGCGTCTTGGAATCAAAATTCTGTTCAAACTACCGTTCATGATATTCCTCTACTGTTCACGTGGTATTTTCTGTCTTCTCTATTCTTTGGATCTGGTTAATTTGTTTTGAGATCAATAAATCCCATTTGTTGCCCTATAATCGAGTTTTATTTCGTTTTATCACACCGATCCAATTTTGTTTATGTATACTTGGGTCTGTTACTGTTTTCATGTACTATTCATCAACGATGGTTTGTCCCATTTATCGTGTTCTCTAAATTCACTTATTGCAATCAACTAAACATGATTCTGTGATTTTCGTTCGTGCAATTTTTTTTCCTTCTGTTCCTGAATCGATTCTCATAATCAAGCCCTTTATCAAGATCGATTTTGATTTATCTGGTTTTTGTGTTCGATTTATGTCGGTATATTAATTCATCAAATATCAATTTGGCTTCCTGATTATATCGCTTTGTGAAGATTAAAGATGATATGAAGTATCGCTGATTAAGGGTTGCTGTGTGTAACAACATCTGTTATAGTCAAGAATTGTTGAAGGGTTTCGCTATCTGGGTGAAAACTCAGTCGGAATGGTTGTCAATTGAACTGGATTGTATTTTGATTTGGAGGGTCAAGCCATAGAAAGTCAAAATTGGATTGCAATCTTAATCAGATTCGTGACCGGATGTGTAATACGACCGAATGAAATTGAAATTGTGAAAGCTTTGTTTGGAATGGTGAATATGATCGGAACCATGTCGATTGGAATCAAAACAATGAAAAGCGAGATGAAAGCATCAATTTTTTTGGAATCGGAACTGAATGAACGATGATGAAATTGGATGCTCTGAATTGAAAGAACCTGATATCGGATTCGTAATGTACACCATTGGGAACGAAAGAAAGAAATCTTACCTGAGAATGAATAAGTCAAACGAAAAGTCAAAATTAACTAAGTTTCGGGGTGTACTGCGAACGAAAGTCCTATCTGGGCTCGCTTTCATTTTTCCATGATGGTTCGTTAACAGTGAGAGCGCGAACCTATGTTTGGATTCGTTTTTCTGGAGATTCAATTTGGGTGTATAATCGATTGACTAAGAACGAATGATGGCATTAAACTTCGATTCGGAGCGAGCGGTCACGGATTTGCAGCGAACGTTCATAAGAGTGAACTGCGTTGCAATCAACTATGAATGCCTTGGATTCGCATCTTGATGCTTGTAACGAATGATCCATCGGAGTTAATTAATAGGATTTAGTGATTGGCTTTCGCTTACGAACTTGTTATTGGAGTCGTTCCTATAATTCTTTTAATCGTCAATAAATTGGGGAAGATGACTATAGTTACGTTTATGGTCCCTGAAGCTTCAATGACTTGACACCTTTGGTCCATGTTTGGCATTTTTTGATCAATTCCAGAAACTGTTACAATTAAAAGGCAATTTGATGCAGAGTTATATTTTCAGTCCTAGAATTTCAGAAAAGTGACAGTTTCAGCCCATTTTTCAAAAAGTTTGCAAATTTAAGGGCTGGTGAACAGTTTTGGATTTTTTTAACGCACATATTTTTTCGTGAACAGAAAAATAAAGATTCCATCAAGTTTTGACAGTTCGGAAAGTCGTTTTTCGTGATAACGTCAAATTTTCACGACTTTTTCGGATTTTATACTTCATTGTGTATATCATTCTGTCACGGGGGAGCAAAGTAGTTTTTTATCAATTCAAGATCATTCACATGACCATAAGAAGGCTTTATAATCACGTTTTCGATAATAAATCGGGGGAGAATTTGGTATGGCCATTCGAAATTGGATTTGTGACTTTTTAAAGTTGAAGTTTTTTTGATAAAGCTTATGGTAGAATTATGAAGGTATCATTTATAGTGGAAGTTCTTCATCGAGCTCTGCTAAAGCTTTTGCAGAGAAGTATCCTTTACAGCGGAAGTTCTTTATCGAGCTCTGCTAAGGACTTGTTATATCTCCGACTTCTAGTATTTTCTCAATCAAGCGGCATTACGAATCTTAAAGTTTAGGTTGTTACATGATATTTTTTGAAGGCTTATATCATTAGCTTATTTGAAGATCATTCTGACTTGGAGGGGGAGCTCTTCAAAGACAAGAAGTGATTCGGTTTCTTTGTTCTGAAATGGGTTTTTATGGCGGGTTTAGTTTTGATGAAGATTTTTTTGGGATTACATTCGAAAATGAAGTTTAAAGACATTACTTCAGTGCTTGATTTATATATCCTAGAGCCCGTGTTTGAAGACTATTGAAGAATCAAGATTCGTGGATTGCTTCATCTATTCCTTGTTGCAAGTTCTTTTTATTTGCTAGATGCTTGTTTTGGAAGTTAAAGCATTGTCATCCATTCCATACTTTGAGGGGGAGATTGTAGGGTTTCAAAGCACTCCATGGATGATGGCAATGGGCCCCTTGATGAAGTGTAGGTTAAAAGCCCAAGACTTGTCTTTTCCCTATAAATAGTCATGTATTATTCATAATTAGGGTTAAGAGTGTGGCAAAATGTAGCCGCCACGTTGTGAGGTTTCTTATGTAGTGTTAGATTCTTTAGTCTATGCTTAAAGTGTAATTTATTCCTCATGTTTGAATAAATCGAGTGATCATTCGACATAATCTTCATATTGTGTTTGTTCTTATTTTCCGCATCTTGTTCATCAAATCTCAATTAGGGTTTTAATCCCAACACTTGATTATGTGTACTCAATGCTTGAATGTTGCTTGCTTTGTGCTTTTAGGAGTTCTAGTTGTCTTTTACTAACTAGTAAACGAATATGTTAAATTACATATTGCAAGGACTAAATAATTTCAGAAGGTTACGTCTAGCTCTATTTCGCAGCTCTTGTTTGAGTCCAACCGTTGTAGGGTAGGATCTCTTATTCAAATAATTATCTACTATGAGTGATATGTAATAGTATTCGCGAGCTAGTTAAGGGAAGAAAGCAGTGACTTCTTATGCAGCTGATGGTGAAGAGTGGGATGGTGATTACCCTAGGGAAATCCTAGGATAAGAGTAGCAAAGAGTAGTAGCAGTAGAAGGGAATTGGTGGAGTCAAGGCAGATCTTGAGGAAAGTACGAATAGACGTGGAAGGTAGTATGGGCCCGTACTACTGAAAGAAGAGGATCCGTACTCGAATCAAGGAAGGCTGGGATGAAATCATGGAACTTGTAGTATTTGAGATCCCTTAAGTTATGTTTAGTATTCTGATGTTTGTTATAATGTGTTTTTTAGAATGGTGGTTTTACGCCCTAGACCAGCAGTTGGCAGTTTAGGTGTCGGTGAGGGATCAGGCTCAAGCTCTAAAGCTGAGCAGCTAGACGAGCAAACTAGGGAGTTCATCTCCTCAAAGATCACGCGCAGTATTCTTGAGTTGAAAGGCCCGAGTTAGTGGTTTGGTCTAGGCTTTACACTGTAATAGTAGGGAGTATGTTAGTAGTGTGTTTTGTAGTTATATTACGGTTGTAACGAGTTTACAGCCGTAAACACCTTACGGCTGTAAACTCTTCTCTGTCGTGGTCCCTATATATAGAGGGTTAGTCAGACGTGGTTGGTTGTTGATGCCTTTTGTGTTCACGGTTCTCCATCGAGTTGTACCAGGCGTTTATTGATATAAAACGTGTTCAAGCTTGGTTTATTCTTATTTTGTTTCTATTATTGCTTTGTGTGTTTTGTGTTTGCTATTGATCTCTGGTAAGATCCTTTATTTGGACTTTACAATTGGTATCAGAGCAAAACCAGTGTCAAAGCATTCTACAATCAATTTTGGAGCGAGTTCTTATTGGCTTGAGACTGTGTTAGCGTTTTTCTGCGAAAAGGGTTTTTGGTTTAATCGATAAACTGAAAAAATCATTGATTACGGCTTAAGCTTACGGCCGTAATCTCTGTTTACGGCCGCAATCCCATCAAATTTCTTGGGCCGTATACTTCAACCATAAAGCTTTGGACCGTGAATCTTCAACCGCATTCTTGAACCGTAAATTTTGGACCGTATCCCATCTCGACCACAAACCTCGAGTTTACAGCCGCAAACTTCGGGTTTACGGCCGCAAACCTAAATTGGGCAATAATCTCACTTTAACAGCAAATCAACTTTTATTTTAATCTTAATTAATTTATTTCACATTTTTTAAACAATAAAAATGGAATCTCAAAGTCAAACTCATTTTCAAGAACTTGATGTTGTTATGGGCACCATTACGTGAATTCCAAGGTTAATGTCTGCTGATGGGTTTCCTGAGTGGAAGTACAGAATAGAGAAGTACATAAAAATGAAAGATTTCAAGTTGTGGAAATGCGTCATCAAGAATCCAGTCGGAGTAACCACTACAGTTGCGGGGCAAGTGGTTGATAAGAAAATAGAAAAATACACTGATGAAGACTTTGAGAGTGTGGAGGAGCAGGAAAAGGCGTTGCCCATCTTGACCATGGCCTTGTCACCAGACATTGCTTAAGGGTTCAGGGAGTATACGTCGGCTAAAGCTTTGTGGGAAGCCCTGATTGAGGTGTATGAAGGGAACGAAGATATGCGAGAGAGTCGCCAGGACATGCTGCGACAACGTTTTAATATGTTTAATTATGTTCCTGGAGAGACCCTTGAAACACAGCTGCAGCGGTTCACAACTCTTAATACAAAAATGACTGTGGCTGGGATTTTCTACACAAAGTGAGAAGTGAACAAGAAGCTACTGAATGCTCTCCCAAAATCTTGGGACATGAATGTAGCTGTCATTAAGAAAACTAAGGATCTCAGCGGGATGTGATATAGATGGCAGTCATCAAGGCATGTGATATTGATGACAAGCAGCGGGAAATTAACCATGTGAACTCGTATTCAGCTGCGAATCTTAGCATCTCCTCTAACAATGCTCTTTCATCTTTTTATGTTTCTCTTCCCACTGTAGGTTCATCTTTTAATCTTCCTCCTTCGCAAGCTTAGATTCTAACTCCATTGGCTTCTTCTGCTTCAGCCATGCCCCTCTCGCAGAATCAATCATTTATGGCTACTCAAGCTGCTTCATCCTCAACTGGAGTTTCTTCTTCAAGGGGAAAGGAGGGCGATGAGAATCTTTCTCTTGCTTCGGGGCTTGTCAATTGCTACAATGCGCTTGTAGTCGGGGATCTTCCACCTCAACTGTCATTTGCCGATCTTGATCAGATTCACCCTGAAGACGTTGAGGAGATGGATATTACATGGAAAATTGCCATGGCAGTCTTTAGAGCGAAACAAATTGCCAAAAAGACTGGAAAGAATAACTGGGGGATGAGTGCTGACAAGAAGGTTGGGTTCAGCAAGGGAAAGCTACGATGTTTCAACTGCCATGAGCCAGGGCATTTTTCTCGTGATTGTCCACAGCTAGACAAAAGACTAAATAATGATAGGACAGTGGTTACAGTTGAAAACAATCAAAGTGGTAATCAAATAAACAACGAGAAGGCCATGGTCGCTCAGTCATTTGACTGGGAGGATCAGATGCAAGCCCTGAACCTGTCTGGACGTGAAACTGCCCACCTGACACAAGTTTGTGATGATGCCCCAGCAAAGATTGTGGCAACTGAAGATAAGATGATGGAGCAACAGTTTGCATTGATGGTATCCTCTTCTCATGAACCTAATCCAACCAAGGTAAGTCTTCCATCATGCTCTCAAGCCTGTAATGATTATGTTAAAACTTTACATGAGAAAATTGAGACATTAGGCAGTGAAGTAGAAAATCTTAAGATTCTTCGCGAACTTAATGACAAATTAATAAGGGACGTAGAATACCTTAGATATGAAGGGTGCCAACTTAGAAAAGGTCAAAAACCACTCAAAGCTCAATTGGAATAAAAAATTAAGGACTTTAGGAGACTTCAGGAAGACTACAGTAATAAATGTGAGAATTATGATTATGTAGTGAAACAGAACGCTAAACTAGTGGATGAAATTGAATCTTTGAAAGGAAAATTTGAAACCGCCAAGCTTGATATTAGAAAATATGATTTTTCAAGTGAGGTAGTCGCAAATATGATAGACCATAGTATGCAATTTAAGAAGAATCAATCAAAAGGTCTAGGGTATAACCATGCTCCCCCTCCCTTCAATCATTCATATCTGCACAAGCCTCTGTCCAAAGAAGAGATTGCCAACGAATCATTTATGGTTTATGGCAAGCCATCTGGTTTTATTTCGGGAGGATTTATTAATGTTGAAAGTAATAACATTTCTACTTATCCTGCAGATCAATCCTTGAATCAGTCAAAGCACGAAGTTGAAGGATATGTTTCTGAAAATAAAATTGAGTCTAAACCTGAAGTTTTAGTTTTAAATAAATACAATATGTTTTTTTATGTTTCAAAAGACAATGTTTTTTGTGGCGGTGTTTCTATTACTTCTGATACTGTTTTGAATGGTTTGAAAAAGTCTGATTTGAACAATTTGGTTGACAATTTTGATGTGTGTGATAATAATTTTGAGAAACCATCAACTTCACAAACTTCTCCATCTAATGTACCCTCGCTTGCCTCACAACCTAATACCTGTTCATGTTCTTGTGAGAGAAGCAGGGGTGATAGTATGGAAAATAAATCTGATCAATGTAGCACAAATTATAATAATAACAAACATATTTGTTTTAATTGTGGTGTTGGTGGTCATATAGCTAGAAATTGTCAAAATCGTATGTTTGTACGTTTCGAATTTCCAAGAGGAGAGAACGAATCCAGAGGAAGGTCTTTAACTAGAAAGTCCTCTAGAAATCGTTCCCGGAAAGGTGATTGGAAAGATGACCGAAGTAGAAAATGAGCCATTTCTCAAAAACATAAAAAGGTTTTTTATCACAAAGTCCCAGGCAGATTGCCAAAACCGAACATGGCCAAGCCAAGATCGGTTTCATCAAGGGGCAGCAGTGAGTCTTCAACCAAATCTGGTAGAAAACCCACATGCCCTAAGCAAACTGATACTCATTCAATCTCAAAAACATCCAGGACAATTAGAAAACCCAATTATCAATGGCTGCCCAAACAAGTCTCCAATTCATCCTTCGTGTCCTCTAAAAATTCCAAAAATTATCAATCTGAAAAGGCATCAGGATCACCCAGGAAAATAATGACCTGGGTTCCCAAATCTAATTAAACCCGCACATTTTGCAGGGACAGTTGCGGGGAAATGTCGTCAGACCCTGGTTCATCGACAGTGGTTGTTCCCGACATATGACAGGAGATATCGCCCAACTGCATAACATTCAATCATTTAATGGGGGATATATCTCTTTTGCGGGCGGAGAAGGTGGTAAAATCACTCAACGAGGAACTGTCTCGAATGGGGTTTTAAGTTTCAAAAATGTTAATTTTGCTCCCGAGCTGAAGCATAGTTTGTTAAGTGTTTCTCAGATTTGTGACAAGGGCTGTTCGACGCATTTCACTGATAAGGAATGCATGATTCTTAAGCCAGGTTTTGTCATCCCATAGGAGTGGATTCTTGTAAAATCTAAAAGGGATGGGAATGCCTATATCATTGATATGAATAACAATCTTCCAGATCAAGTTACGTGACTTTTTTCCAAGATCTCCGAACAAACTGCAATGCTGTGGCACAGAAGACTAGGCCATGCTAATGCCAACAACTTGAATCGTCTTGTGAAAAATGAGATGGTCCGTGGTTTGCCTGTCAAGGACTTTGTTACATTTGAAAAATGTGTGTCATGTGCCCAAAGAAAGCATCATAGAAAACCACATCTGCCAAAACAGGTCAACTCGATTAACCAACTGCTTCAATTGCTTCATATGGATCTATTTGGACCAGTAAATGTTCTTAGCATCAACATAAATACTTATTGCCTGGTTGTGATCGATGATTTCTCTCGGTTTACGTGAGTTTTCTTTCTATCCAACAAAGTTGGAGTTGCTGATTTGATCAAGAAGTTTATTGTATTAGTTGAAAACCAAACTAACAATCAAGTGAAGGCGCTTCGTACCGACAACGATACAGAGTTCAAGAACTATGTACTCGATCATTTTTTCACAGAAAAGGGTATCCTGCGTCAATTTAGTTCTGCCCACACACCCCAACAAAATGGTGTTGCTGAAAGAAGGAATAGAACGTTAAAAGATGCTGCAAGGACGATGTTGTGTGATTCAAAGTTACTGGTTTTCTTTTGGTCCGAGGCGATAAACACTGTCTGTTATGTTCAGAATAGAGTGTTGATCAACAAAGCTCAGATGAAGACCCAGTATGAGCTTCTCTATGGTCACAAGCCATCGGTCATTCGTTTTCATGTGTTTGGCTGCCTTTGTACCCTTCTTCACTTAGATGCAAACCCGAAGTTAAATGCAAAAGCCAATGATTGTCACTTCGTAGGGTATGCTGCTCGCACTTCCTATAGAGTCTACAACAAGAAGACAAAGCAAATTGTGGAATCGTATGACGTGCGTTGGTTGGAAGAAAACGAGACGGGCGCTAGAGTGGGTTCAGATTGGCTGTTTGATTACACATCCCTATTCAAATCAATAAATGTGTCTTCGAGTGGCTCATCTAGATCTGTTTCTTGTTTGAAGAAGATTTCTGAAGATGAAGGCGAAGAAGTTGTTTACAGATCTCCATATGAATCCCCTTTTTCATTCACAGAGAAGTCTCCAGTTTCATCTGAGGGGGAGACTTCTGCTACATCTGAGGGGGAGTCCTCTGCTATGCCGGAGGGAGAGTTCGCTGCTTCACCAGAGAAGGAGCCATGTGTGCATCTTGATAGTCCTAAATCTCCAGTCCAAAATCATACTCCTGATGCTGAAGCCACACTATCTACACCTATGGAGAGAGAGTTCACGCCCAATGACGCTTCTGCAACCTCATCAACCTTTATCGAACTACTCTTTCCTGAATTTATTTCTAATGAGTTCAGGGCAGAGCCTTCTGGAGCGGATCAATCATCAAATGAAGGAGGTATCAACATTCACACTCTTCCTGTCTCTCTCAATGATATTAGCCAAGAGATACCCTCAAGAGTACAACGTGATCATCCGATCGATAACATCATTAGTCAGCTGGGTGACGGGGTTAAAACGCGAAGTCAGAGTGGAGATGTGAATACTTGTCTTTACTCGTGCTTCATTTCTCAAATAAAGCCTAAGAATGTTGAAATGGCTCTGAATGAGCCCAGGTGGGTAGATGCAATGCATGAGGAACTGCATCAATTTGAAAAACTCGGTGTTTGGAAGTTAGTTGAGTTACCAAAGGGCAAGAAGTCACTTGACACAAGATGGGTTTATCGCAATAAGCAGGACGATTCAGGGGTTATTGTGCGAAATAAAGCTCGATTGGTGGTTCGTGGGTTTTGACAATTCGAGGGTCTTAACTACACTGAAGTCTATGCTCCAGTAGCTCGCCAGGAGGCTATCCATATCTTTCTAGCATATGCTTCTTACATGAACTTTACTGTGTATCAAATGGACGTCAAGACTGCCTTCTTGTATAGCAAGGTGAAGGAAGAAATCTACGTTGATCAACCTCCGGGGTTCGTTGACTCAAAATTTCCTAATCAGGTCTACGAGTTGGACAAGGCACTGTATGGGTTACATCAAGCTCCTTGAGCATGGTACGCAACTCTAACAAAACATTTGCTCGAGCATGGTTATTCACGTGGCACCATTGATCAGACAATGTTTATCAAGCATGCTGGAGATGATCAAATTCTTGTGCAAATCTATGTTGACTGTTGGGATTAAAACCCTAATTGTGATTTGATGAACAAGATGCGGAAAATAAGAACAAACACAAATAATGAAGATTATGTCGAATGATCACTCGATTTATTGAAATATGAGGAATAAATTACACTTAAAGTATAGACTAAAGAATCTAACACTACATAAGAAACCTCACGTGGCGGCTACATTTTGCCTAACTCTCTTAACCCTAATTATGAATAATACATGACTATTTATAGGGAAAAGACAAGTCTTGGGCTTTTAACCTAGAATTCATCAAAGGGGCCCATTGCCATCATCCATGGAGTGCTTTGAAACCCTACAATCTCCCCCTCAAAGTATGGAATGGATGACAATGCTTTAACTTCCAAAACAAGCATCTAGCAAATAAAAAGATCTGCAACGAGGAATATATGAAGCAATCCACGAATCTTGATTCTTCAATAGTCTTCAAACACGGGCTCTAGGATATATAAATCAAGCACTGAAGTAATGTCTTTAAACTTCATTTTCGAATGTAATCCCAAAGAATCTTCATGAAAACCAAACCCGCCATAAAACCCATTTCAGAACAAAGAAACTGAATCACTTCTTGTCTTTGAAGAGCTCCCCCTCCAAGTCACAATGATCTTCAAATAAGCTAATGATATAAGCCATCAAAAAATATCATGTAACAACCCAAACTTTAAGATTCGTAACGCCACTTGATCGAGAAAATACAAGAAGTCGGAGATATAACAAGTCCTTAGCAGAGCTCGATGAAAAACTTCCGCTGTAAAGGATACTTCTCTGTAAAAACTTTAGTAGAGCTCGATGAAGAACTTCTGTTGTAAAAGCTACCTTCATAATTCTCCCACAAGCTTTATCAAAAATCTTCAACTTTGAAAAGTCACAAATCCAATTTCGAATGGCCATACCAAATTCTCCCCCGATTTATAATCAAAAACATGATTATAAAGCCTTCAAATGGTCATGAGAATGATCTTGAATGGATAAAAATTTACTATGCTCCCCCGCGACAAAAAGATATACACAATGAAGTATAAAATCCGAAAAAAATCGTGAAAATTTGACGTTATCACAAAAAAAAACGACTTTCCAAACCGCCAAGACTTGATGGAATCTTTATTTTTCTGTTCACGTAAAAATATGAGCGTTGAAAAATCCAAAACTGTTCACCAGCCCTTAAAATTTCAAATTTTTCGAAAAATGGGCTGAAATTGTCACTTGCTGAAAAATAGGGACTGAAATTGTAATTCTGCATCAATACTCCCCTTCATTTGTAACAGATTCTGGAAATGGTCCATAATCGCCAAGCCATGAAAAATACAGGGACCGGAATTGACAAATCGTAGGTGTTGCAGGGAAAAAAAAAGAAACGTTAAGTCATCTTCCCCAATTTACCCCTGATTTAAAGAACACGACTGGAAGGGGGCTCATACGAGCATTCACAAACGAAACCACACATACGATTCCAATCAACTCCTTGTAGACTTTCGTTTCAAGTACAAGCAACCGAACCTAGGTTCGTTTCAAGACCACCATTTATTCACCTGAAGCGAACACAACCGAACGTTCAGTTCGTTTCTTATTTCCATATCAAGCTTCATCAGGCGAAACTCCTTTCGCTTTCGGTTCATCCTTCATTCGCTCCAACCATTAACAAGCGAACCCAATTTCATTGATACAAAAACAAAACCGAGCATCACGATTAGAATAAGGAGCGAAACCTTAGCCAAGCCGAACCATAGGGTCGCATTCGGTCCTCCCCTCTTTTGTTCCAAGTGCTTTCGTTCCAAGGGCTCACAAACGAACCCAATCATAGGTTCGCTTCCGATCGCAGATAAGGATTTCACACCGATCTTGACTTTTCTGTTGACCAATGTTCGTCCCAATTGAGATTGATTCGTTTGCAGTTCATGAAACACCCATATCACAGTCCATTTCGTTCGTTTTTCGTTTCTAGCACAAACACGCGAACATTAAATCATTCCAGGTTCGTTCGTGGTTCACCTCCAATAGTCAATTTTGACTTTTTGCCTTGACTGGTGTTCTTCCAATTAAGTTCCAATTCCAATTTCATTCGTTCCCAGTGAGATTCGATTTCAATCGTTTCCAATATCACTCTTCCAATTCCCAGTGAGATCAAACATTACAGTTTTGTCCAATAAAACCACAACCCAGTTATGTTCATCCGATCTTTATCTATTCATCACTGGTATTCAAAATTGCCAAACATCCAATCGCTTTAAAGAAATCGTCAAAGCACATACGATCAAGGATTCACAAAAATTGGTTCCCAAACAAAACCGATTGAAACAAGTAGGTTATTTAACCACAGACTCGTACAAGAAACACCAAGATCGATCAAAGATTGATTACTAAATGAACACACTGTAACACGGAGAATTAAGTCGATTGAAATAGCTAGTAATCGAAACTGTGAAAAACCCAAACATAATTTTGGATCGATTAAATTACAGGAACACATAATCGACATAAGATTAAACGAACAAGGGATGAACGCTTGCGGATCAGACAAATGAACAGTGAAAGGGATCCATGGGCTTATAGTATGAGACAAATGAACACTACAGTGATGATGGGCTCGCGACAATTACGACATCGGATGAATACAGAAAAAAAAATTGGGGTAAATCGATCGAATAGATCCAGATTAACAGTAGATGAACAATGAACAACATAAATCTCCATGAACAGTAGATCAAACAAAAATCTTGATTCCATGCAGCCAAAACACCAAAATCTTCAATAACTTGTGCAGAAAATCATCAAATCAAGAACCGATACTTCAAAAATCAATAGATTTTCAAAGACCCTCTCTGATACCACTTGTTGGGATTAAAACCCTAATTGTGATTTGATGAACAAGATGCGGAAAATAAGAACAAACACAAATAATGAAGATTATGTCGAATGATCACTCGATTTATTGAAATATGAGGAATAAATTACACTTAAAGTATAGACTAAAGAATCTAACACTACATAAGAAACCTCACGTGGCGGCTACATTTTGCCTAACTCTCTTAACCCTAATTATGAATAATACATGACTATTTATAGGGAAAAGACAAGTCTTGGGCTTTTAACCTAGAATTCATCAAAGGGGCCCATTGCCATCATCCATGGAGTGCTTGGAAACCCTACATTGACGATATCATCTTTGGGTCAACTAGTCCGCAGCTTTGCAAAGAATTCGAAGGTTTAATGAAGAAACGGTTCGAAATGAGTTCGTTGGGAGAAATGACCATGTTTTTGGGGCTTCAGGTCAAACAGAATTCAACCGGAATCCTGCTACATCAAGCCAAGTATGTGGAGGATATTCTTGAGAAGTTCGAGTTTCGCGATGCTAAGTCTGCTTCAACACCAATGGCAAAATGACCTCTTCTGAATCCAGATCCTGAAGGCGAATCCGTAGATCAGAATCACTATCGATCAATGATCGGATCGCTGATGTATCTTACTGCAAGCCGACCGGATATCATGTTTGCAGTTTGTCAATGCGCACGTTATCAGGCTAATCCTAAACTTTCACATCTTATTGCTGTCAAAAGAATTTTTCGGTATATCAAAGGGAGCCAAAAATTGGGTCTTTGGTATCCGAAGAATTCTGAATTTGATCTTTATGCTTTTGCTGACAGTAATTATAGAGGCTGTGAGCTTGACAGGAAATCAACATCAGGAGGATGTCAATACCTAGGTGACAGACTAGTTTCGTGGCAATGCAAGAAGCAACACACTGTCTCAACTTCCACAGCGGAGGCGGAATATGTTGCTGCATCGGCTTGCTGCTCTCAAGTTATCTGGATCCAACATCAGCTGTTGGACTACGGTTTGAATTATCTAGAAACCCCTATTTATTGTGATAATGAAGCTGCTATCCAAATTGCCAAAAACCCAGTCCAACACTCTAAGACCAAGCACATCGACATTAAAATTCATTTCATCAGAGACTGTTATGAACGTTCGCTAATCCGGCTAGAACAGGTCCACACTGATAATAATGTGGCGGATTTGTTCATAAAGCCATTTAACAAAGCTCGCTTCGATGTGCTTGTAGGCTTTCTGAAAATAATTTGTTTTGAGGATTAAGTTTTTTTATTTTTATTTTTATTTTATTTTTCTTTTCTTCAACTCAATTTTCAAAATGTTTTATTTTATTTTATTTTTATTTTTTATTTTATTTTATTTAATTTTTTATTTAATTTTCCTTAGGATAGATTAAATTTACGCATTTTTATTTATTTAATTTTTATTTTTTATTTACCTTTATTCTCACACATGCACAAATTTAGGGGGAGAAAAACTCAAAAATCCAAAAACAATAAAAAATTCAAAAAATCCAAAAACAATAAAAAATTCGAAAATCCAGAAAATTAACATCATTGCTGATGATTTTGTTTGTAGGTGTTGTGACGGGAAATGAAATTAGCAAGTGATAATGGGCAATCTGAATCGGCGTAACGTACCTAAGTTGAATTGTCTACGCTCTGTGCTCGATGCGTTGGTAGGTACGAAAAATTTTAAATGGACTTGACTAGAGAAAGTTGAACCTAATGAATTTAAGGACTTGACAAACTTTGACCTAGTTAGATCCATTTAACCTGATGTCACGACGCTCGGATAGGTTGAGCAGGGAGATATACATGGGAATCTAACGGTCACATTAAATAACCCGTATCTAGAACTGTGGATTCACTTTTCCTTGATGTGCGGATTCTGTCCTTAATTTCGGTTGGATGGGGTGACTGGTAAAATCCGATAAATTAGGTCTGTAGAAAATCGTTTTCTTTCTTTCTGTCTGTTAGTCATATGTTGTCTCATTTGCATGACTTCCAATCCGACCTGGTACACAACATATGCAACTCTATTTCTCTGCATGTTATATAGATGAAATTCCTCTTATCTGTTAGCCATATGCCGTCTCCTTTGCGTGACTTCCAATCCGACCTGGTACACATCATATGCAATCTTCTACTTCTCAACCCCTCTGAAACAATAAGTAATAGAATTCTGAATCTATCCTCTCTCTGAATGATTGTCTGCTCACCCGGTGTAAGGAGTACTCTGGAAGTTCTTGATGGCTGGGGCATATCAGGAAGCGGGAAATACGTTCTAGTACACTTAAAATTGAACACATATAGATTGTCTGTAGATCTCGCTGCTTGATTTAGGAGGACAACAATATCCCTGGTTGTAGTCAGTTAAATGGTCTTAAGAAAAATTTATTTAAGAATTAGGGCCAATCATGATGATAAAATTACAATTAGGTATATGCATATGTCATGTCATTGGTAAACTGTCCAAAATTGTCACAAATTTTTCATGTTTAAATGGACCACAATACTGGCGATCGGTCAGACGTAGATGTGAAGATAAGGGTACCGACAAGTGGAATAAGATTGCCCAACAACTTTGATCCCAGCGTCACAAGTTCAGTCACAGTAGTTAACTTTTTGAGACTATGTTTTAGTTAAAGCTAAATTATTTAATTTTAATTTTAATTTTATTTTTTTAATTAATTTTGTTTCAATCTTTAGCTATTAAAATTAATAAGTTTTATTTTTAGTTTTTTTATCTTTGTGCATAATTAAATTTTAATGTCATTTTAATTTTATTTTTAATTTAATTTAATTTTAATTTTACTTTAGTAAAAATCCTCAAAAAGAATTATTTTTAAAATTTTTGACTGTGTTGGACCCTGCTCAATACTGTGTAGTTATCACGTAAATGGTAAAAGAGGGTATAAAAGGAGTTTACGGCCGCAAACCACTACTTCTCTCTCTCTCTCTCTCTCTCTCTCTCTCTCTTCTAAAAATTTTTGTCAAATCTTGCAAATCCAATCTGTTAATCTCGATGGTAATGGGTTCTAGATCAGTAATATGTAGCTTATTGTGTGATTCACCGTGCCATTTGAGCAGAAATCGAGAAAAAGGGGTGCGACGGAGTTTACGGCCGCAAGCTTGGGCCGCAAACCCCGTTCTTGAGCCGTAAACGCTTTTTGACCGCGAATTGCTTGCGGCTGCAAACCTTGATTGATTTTTGTTATATTTTGGGACAGCACACTCTTAATTAAATGCGTTTTTCATAGTTTGATCGAGTTTCGTGTTCATCGGCCGCAAACACAGTTCTTCGGCCGTAAACTGTTCTTGGGTCGTGAACTGTTGTTGACCGTGAACTCTTGGGTCATGAACTGCTGTTTACCATGAACTCGAGTTGACTGCCAAGTTGGATTTAATTTAAACGAGTATTTTTTTTTTTAATTTTTGACCCAAGTTTTTAAATAAAATAATTAATATTATTTTTTGGATCAAAATTAAAATTAAAAAAATTTGGTTATTCGTTGGCATGTGCTCGTGTCTTACTTAGTGTGGTTGAGTGCAGGAAAATGGCAAACCTGAAATTTGTAGATATGCACAATCTCTCTATTGTCCTTGCGGATCCTCCAGCCGTTCATTCGGAACTCCGATCAATGATTCACAGACTTCGGGAGTGTTGCTTGGCGTCTGCTATTACAGCAAATCCTGTTGTCTATAAGAACTTAATCAGAGAATTTTGGGCGACTGCAAGAATGGATATGAGTGATGCCGGTCACTTCACTGTTAAAGCTACAGTTCAAGGTCGTGATATTTGTGATTAATGAAAGCTTCATCAGAGATACGCTGCTGATTGATGATCAACCTAATTACCCCACAGAGATTGGAATTGAAGACACTCAAAGAATTCTGAGGAGAATGAGTTATGAAGGCACTTCACCTCCAACATTAAAGAGACTTTTGCATCTGTACTGGAGATTGTTAGCACATGTGTTTGTTAGTTGCATTTTAGGGAGGAGATCGGGAGCAGATGAGATTTCTCAAAGGAATACCGGTGCCATTGTCTCTCTCGCCTCAGGAATAAAGTTCAATTTCTCGAGATTCATTTTGGATGAGTTCGTCGTCAACATTCGAGCCTCAACTCGGGATACCTTCTTGTTGTATCCTAGGTTCATTCAGCTATTCATCGAGACTCAATTTCCGGATGTGCGAAAGGAAGGTGATGTTTTGGATATGAAATCATTGGGTCCACACACTGTAGGACTCATCAAACAGAATCGAAAAGGAAAGTTTATCTTTCAAGGAAAATATCCGCTCAAAAAGTTTGGAAAGTTCACTGAGCTAGATGAGCCTACAGTATCTTATGGTTCATCTGAACAGACCTCCTCTGAGCCTGCATCTTCAGAGAAGTCAACTCCAAACAACATTGTTATTGATGTATCTGAGGATGAAAGTACTGAGAAGGAAGATACTCCTACCCCTGATGCACATGTGGCTGAGGAACATGGCGAAATGTTTAATCTTGCTCAAGGCGATGACTCAGGAATGCACACGGAGTTTGTAGAAAAAGTTGTTGGCAACAACAATGATTCCTTTGATGATCTTGATCTCTCTGGTTTTGATCATGATGACATTACAACTTCTCTTTCTAGCAGTGCTAACTTGGTGTCAAATGAGAATCTTGACACTATCTTTAACAATGTCGATGATGTTGTTCTTCCAACTACTAAGACAAGGGAGTCGAATGAAGTTTTTGAAACTGCAACCCCTACATCAGGTCAAATGGCAAGTGTTTCCATTCCAATGGAGACGTTTATAGGATGTTCCCCTCTTGTTTCTGTTCCTCCTACCTCAGAGTCGTTTGTGAGTGATTTTGCAATGACACAATCTGATCAACCCCCATTGAAAAGACAAAGAAGGGATCTGAGGCAGGGTAAAGTAATTGCAAGACTTGTTAGCAGCCTCCCAGTACCACCTACTACTACTACTACCAGTCTCACCACAACCAAACTGTTATCTATGGGTCCAGCCACTACTTTTGAGGTTGGTGGTTCCTCTATTCCACCAGGGTTTACTCCTCCTCGTTCAGATCATGATGAAGCTTCTGTGAGATTGGCTATGCATTTGGTTGAGGAGCAATTTTTAATGCCTTCTCCTCGTGGTAAGGGTGTTTTTATAGGAGATGGTGGTTCAGAAGGAGACAATCTAACCATCTCAGGGATACAGAAGGAGATATCAATGCTTAGTCAGAAAAACATTGAGCTTGATATTCAAGTGTCAGAACTTCGAGCTGAAAATTCAAAGCTTAGTGTTCAAGTGTCTGAGCTTTAGTCTGATAAGTCCAACCTTGGTGTGCAAGTAGCTGATCTTACTAAGGATAAAGAGCTAAAGTCAAAACAGATTTCTGATCTCCAAGATCACTTCAATCTATTGACTTCAAGCTATTTTGAGCTGAAAAGAAAACTTGAGGAAGACCTTGGTGATAAATACCAGACGTCAGCTGATGAATATAAGATTAATCTTCATGTTCAAGCTTTTCCGGTCTCTTTGCCAACTGGTCAAACATCAGGAGCTGTTGATCGTGTTGAAGATGAGCCTCCTCAAGCTCCCCATGTTTCAGCAACCATTCTTGAATCACAAGAAGAACCAGCTAAGAAAGGGCAACTGTTGTTTAAAATAAATTCTAATCATAATGCCTCTTGGGATGAACCTGCGATTACAATGACTGATCTTGAAGTTGTTCGATTCAGAGACACTTTCGGTGATAGGTCGGGAATTTCTTCGTGGGGATTTCATGCTCCTCTCAACATGTGGATTGTGTTAAGGAAAAATGGAAATTCTGAACTTTATAGGGACAATCATTACTTCAGTTCATGGACTAGAGTCGATCTGACTGAGTTATCTCGAGCTCCTTTCTCCAATTTAACAAACAATCCTCGTGCGACTCAGTTTAAGCACTTGCTTGCAGAACAAGTCAAGAAAGGGTTTCCAGCCATGAAAACTGTTGTGTCGATCATAGAAGAGCATGCTGATGTACTTGATCATGAAACTGATAAGCCTTTGCAAGTCGTGATGTGGCCCGCAACCAAGCAGGTCAAACAGTTCCCTATTCTTCAACATTATCAAGATGGATCTCTAAGTTCTATGGAGTGCTGGGTTTTTGATGAAGTTAATTCTGCTACGGTCATCAAGCTCAAGAATGGGAGCATTCGACTCTACGACCGAAGAGATTTGTTGCCATTTTGACAATGGGACATTCATCACCTCAGCAACTTTCAGATTTTGGTTGCCGAGGATGCTTTTGAAGATGCTGCGAAGGTGTATACAACTATGGTTGGTGAGATTCTTAACAAACGAATGTTGAATGGAGCGATGGGGCAAGCGGACGTCATGGTAGTCATTAAAGGTTAACCCTGAGCTAGTCCAAACCAAGGGGGAGATTGAAAGGCCCGAGTTAGTGGTTTGGTCTAGGCTTTACACTGTAATAGTAGGGAGTATGTTAATAGTGTGTTTTGCAGTTAGTTTACAGTTGTAATGAGTTTACAGTCGTAAACACCTTACAGCCGTAAACTCTTCTCGGTCGTGGTCCCTGTATATAGAGGGTTAGTCAGACGTGGTTGGTTGTTGATGCCTTTTGTGTTCACGGTTCTCCATCGAGTTGTACCAGATGTTTATTGATATAAAACGTGTGCAAGCTTGGTTTATTCTTATTTCGTTTCTATTATTGCTTTGTGTCTTTTGTGTTTGCTATTGATCTCTGGTAAGATCCTTTATTTGGACTTTACATGAGTAAACTCCTGTGATCTTCGGTTTGATCAAGGAGGGTATCCTGGATCTTATGGATAAGAGATTAAGTGCTTTCCGCATTGAGGTGGCGGTCATGATGGGGTCGCACATACTCACTTTCTGGGAGTTTAGAGCATGTAGAGCTCCCGACTATCATGGGGCTCAGGACCCCATTGCGAGTACTAGATGGTTGGCTGATGTCGCCAACACATTCCACACCAGCAGATGTCTTGAGGGGGATAAGGGTAGACTAACGTCCTGTATACTGAAGGACAGGGAACATGAATGGTGGGAGGAGGTCGGACATGCTATTGGGGATGATGTCGCGTTGGATACGATGACATGGGATGACTTCTCGGCCAGGTTCAAGGCCGATTTTGCACCAGTTATTGAGTACAACAGTTAGCACGGGAGTTTCAAGACCTCCATTAGATGATAGAGACTGTAGCGAAGATCACCGCCAAGTTTAGGGAGAGGGCCCTTTTCATTCCGCAGTATGTGGAGGACGAGGAGATGAAGAAGGCCCGATATCATGAGATGTTGTTGAGTGATATCCGCTAGTTTATGAGCCGCTGTAGTTGAAAGACGCTGGAGGACATGATTGCTAAGGCTCATGAGAGGGAGATTGATTTAGAGATGGAGTGGAAGAGGAGGCCAGAGTTTGTGTCTAGCATGGAGGGCTTGGGAAAGAAGCCCAAGACAGATTCCTGAGGGAAGGGCTAGTAGGGCCGAGGCCGCTGCGACAAGTGTGGCAGGTCGCACGAGGGGACATGCAGGGTGGGTAGTTCGGGTAGCTTCAAGTGCGACCGAACTGGACATATAAGCAGGGATTGTACTGCTGCTTGCAATCAGAGGGGCCACAAGAGGTCCCAGTGTCCGAGTTTAGCAGAAGCAGGGAAGGTGGTGGCACCCGCCCCTGCTACGTTGAGGATTATAGACGGTCGTCAGGGCCGGATAGAGGCGCCAGTGGTGAAGAGCAGATCATTCCAGTTGTCAGCAGAGGAGGCATGAGCAGCTCCTGATGTCGTTACGGGTATGTATCTTCTCCTTATCTATTTATTTATCTTGATTATTTCTTAGTTTGTGTGTTTGTTATAGGATTGTTCTTAGTGAATGGTATATCAGCTTTGGTACTGTTTGATTCAGGTGCCACCCAATCTTTTGTGTCGCTCCCGCTTAGCAAGCGATACGTAGGAGCTCCGGGGGAACTGGATTGACCACTTGATGTAGAGATAGCAGATGAAAGGACCATCAGGGTCACAAGAGTTCATAGAGGATGTATGCTACAATTATTCGATGAGCAGTTTTCAGTGGATCTGGTTCTTATTCCCCTACGAGGGAACAAGGTTATAGTGGGTATGGATTGGTTGAGCCCCAATGAGGCAGTGATCGACTGTGAGCAACAACTAGTGAGGGTTCGGACTCCTAGTGGGGGAGGGTTAGTGATTCAGGGCGAGAGGCTGCATCATGGGTTGACTCTATGTTCAGCAGCAAGAGCTAGGCGCTACCTTCAACAGGGGTGCATAGGTTATATCGCTTATGTTATGGATACCCGGGATAAGGGTAAGGCGACAGTGGACGATATACCAGTAGTGCGAGAGTACCCTGACGTATTCCCAGAGAATCTGCCTGGGATACCTCTAGAAAGGCAGGTTGAGTTTAGGATTGACCTAGTCCCTGGTGCGGCTCCGATAGCCAAGGCACCATATCAGTTGGCTCTTTCCGAGATGTTGGAGTTGTTTACGCAATTGAAGGAGCTGCTAGACAAGGGTTTTATTAGGCTGAGCAGTTCACCATGGGGATCCCCAATCCTGTTTGTGAAGAAGAAGGACGGGTCACATCGCATGTGTAGAGACTACCGAGAGTTGAACAAGGTAACGGTGAAGAACCATTACCCACTTCCAAGGATAGATGATTTGTTTGATCATCTTCAGGGAGCATCTTGGTTCTCCAAGATCGATCTACAGTCAGGGTATCACCAGATACGAGTCAGGGAGGATGATGTGCAGAAGACAACTTTTAGGACTTGCTATGGTCATTATGAGTTTATGGTGATGCCGTTTGGGCTCACCAATGCTCCAACCGCATTCATGGACCTCATAAGCCGCGTGTGCAAACCGATGCTGGATTGGTCTGTAATAGTTTTCATTAACGATATCTTGGTTTACTCCAAGACTCGGGAGCAACATGAGGAGCACCTGAGAGAGGTGCTAGAGACACTAAGGAGGGAGAGACTTTTCGAAAGCTCTCCAAGTGTGAGTTTTGGTTGCATGAGGTGTAGTTCCTTGGGCATCTCGTCAACCAGAAGTGTACTTTGGTCGATTCGGCCAAGATAGAGGTCATGATGCAGTGGGAGATTCCAAGGTCTCCAACTGAGATTCGAAGTTTCCTGGGGCTAGCAGGATATTACCGGAGATTTATTCAGGACTTCTCCAAGATTGCAATTCCTTTGACCCGACTGACTAAGAATTCGGTGGTTTTCTGCTAGTGGCCTGAGCAACAGGTAGCCTTCGAGACTCTTAGGCAGCGGTTGTGCGAGGCATCGATTCTCACTCTGCTAGAGGTTGTAGATGACTTCATAGTCTACTGTGATGCTTCGATCATAGGCATGGGAGCAGTGTTGATGCAGCGGGATCGTGTGAGAACTTATGCCTCGAGACAGCTGAAGCCTCACGAGGCTAACTATCCGACGCACAATTTAGAGTTGGGGTTGCGGTATTCGCCCTCAAGATTTGGCGACACTACCTCTATGGGGTCTATTGTACCATTTACAAGGACCACAAGAGTTTAAGGTACCTCATGGATCAGCCGAATCTAAACATCAAACAACGTCGGTGGTTAGATGTGGTAAAGGATTATGATTGTGAGATCCTTTACCACCCGGGCAAGCCCAAGGTGGTGGCTGACACCTTGAGCCGCAAGGTGCTAGCGGCTCCGATCAGAGATTTATGTCTAAGGATGACTGTGACCACTCCACTGTTGGAGCAGATTAGGGAGGCACAGGTTGAGGGCCCGAAGGAGGAGCGCCAGAAGTGCGAGACGATTGTGGGCTGAGTGGCCTCATTTTATTATGACATCCGAGGGTTGTTGACCCTGCATGGGAGGGTCTGGGTTCCGTACTGGAGCGAAGTATGGCAGGTTCTGATGGATGAGGCCCATAAGTCGAGGTTCTCCATCCATCTCGGGGCGACGAAGATGTACCGAGACTTCGCCCTAATTACTGGTGGCCCTGAATGAAGTGAGACATAGCATGGTATGTGGAGAGGCGCTTAACCTATAGGAAGGTCAAGGCCGAGCACCAGAGACCGCACGAAAAGATGCAGCCGTTAGACATTCTCGTGTGGAAATGGGAGGATATCACCATGGATTTCATTACCAAGCTTCCCAGGACAGCACATGCAGTAGTTTTGATAAGGGTCATCGAGAATCAGTTGACCAAATGCGCTCATTTTATCCCGATCCAGAAGAGCATATCGTCCGAGAAGTTGGACGAGATTTATGTGCGCGAGATAGTGGCACAACATCGGGTGCCTGTCTCGATGCTGCAGACTGAGATATCTGTTTCACTTCTAGATTTTGGAAGCGGTTTCACGAGGAGATGGGTACTCGTCTACACTTCAGCACCGCTTTCCACCCCCACACATACGGACAGAGCGAGAGGATGATACAAACTCTTGAGGACATGCTACGCGCATGCGTGTTAGATTTCGGTGGCAGTTGGGATACGTATCTTCCGTTAGCAGAATTTTCGTATAACAACAGCTACCAAGCCAGCATAGACCGACCTCCTTTAGAGATGCTCTACGGGAGGAAGTGTAGGACCCCAATCTGTTGGGGTGAGGTCGGTCAGAGAGTTATGGGGAGTACTGACGTAGTACTTGTAACATCGTGATTTTTCACCCAATTTTTTTCTATTTTTAAAAAGCTTATTTAACAGAATACGTTGCGGAAGACTTATTGTGATTATTTAAAAAAACATCACTAATGTTACTTTCATGTCAAAACAAACCCATCAAAATTAAAAGTTTACAAAAACATAATGATGAAAACCCAACATGTCCAAATGGTATCATAACTAAAGACATTAAACTAAACTACCAAAAGGTTCCCATCCTCACCAAGGCATCATGTCAAGCTACCTGTTCCTATACACAACAACCAACAAGCAAAGAACAATTGTTAGCATAATCTAAGTGAGTCAATATAGTACAATGTTAAGAGAACACACATATCATAGATAGATTCCACAAAATATCCACACTCAATCAAAGAATCACTAGCAAGACATACAACATTACACCTCATAACAAACACAGGTTTAGCTCAGTTTATTTTAGTTCTTCAGTTAGAGCTTGTTTTAGTAGTTACTCTCCTCAACACCATTGTAACTAATTTAATCTTATCGATTCAACGCTTGAATATTATTATATAATATTTTGTTTCTCCGCTTTACATTAATAATTGTTCACCGCTCATCGCTATAATGATTAAAGTATTACCTATTATTTAGGGTCTATTTATTCACCGTAAAAAACCCCAAATCAAGACCCCGTTCGCTACTAACGTGACCGACACAACCCAATGCACTAAGTGAGGCGCGAATCTCACTCGTAATCATTGCTCCCAGTGCGTTGCGTTTGCTAATCCAACTGTGGACATACGTATACATGCGTTGTTGTTCAGGATTGGTACGAGTGGTGCCAATACCAATAGATACACCTCCCAAATCCCACGTGATGTTTGCGTTGGTCCCACCGCTTGACCAACATCACTCCAGTTCAGGTATATGCGCAAGGTACCAGGCCGATCCGAAAGTTTCACATCTGACCGCAACTAAGTAGATTCTCAGATACCTAAAAGGCAGCAAAACTCTTGGCCTCTGGTATCCAGCAGGGAACGACTTCAACCTTCAAGCATTCACTTATGCGGATCATGCTAGATGTAGATTGGATAAAAAAAAGTACCTCAGGTGGATGTCAATTTATGGGTGGAAGACTAGTCAGCTGGTCATCAAGGAAACAAAGTTGTGTCTCACTGTCTACCACAGAAGCTAAATATGTGGCCGTAGCCAGCTGTTGTTCACAAGTCTTGTGGATGAAAACTCAACTTATGGACTACGGATACAGGATGCTGCAGATACTGATTTACTGTGACTCAGAGAGTGCAATAGCGATCTCCCATAATCCTATTCATCACTCTAAGATGAAGCATATTGAACTACGATATCACTTCATTAAAGACCATATTCTGAAAGGTAACATTGAACTAATTTTTGTTAACACTCATGAAGAGATTGTTGATGTATTCACAAAGGCACTTGATTCTACAAAACTTAACAGTTTCTTACAAATGTTAGGAATGATGAATCCGGACCCACAATTCTTTTTGACTTGATAGGTACTGCAGACCATACTTGGTCAACATTGCGGTCCTAGTCAAATATATCTATCATATATGAGTTGTAGTATACAGTATATGTTATGTACCGCAAATCTATATGATACCTATATTTCCAAGGTCCTTATTGTTTGTTATTTCTGATCTTGTTCAAGTGTTTCTCTCAGTTTCTTCTACTGTAGTCATCTATCCATCTACCATAAGAATAAATCAATCCGCAATGAAGTCATGATCCGCAATGAGTAATCAATCCGTAATCACATTGATTGAACTTTCAATTACTTCATAAATTCATGAAACATTGTGTGCTATTTAATGATCCTTCATCAAATAAGAAAAACATTCTCAAAACATTCGTTGTGTAGCACAGTATCATTTCAGTTCTTCTTTTCAAATAAACCTTTTGTCAGACCTATTTTAGGTGTGATGCCAAAATATAACAGTTTCCAATAAACAAAATCTTTTAAGAAATCTCTTTCTTTAATCTGTCTTTTCCCCTTACCCCAAAATGTCAAATCCATTACAAATTCCACCTTTATTCAACGGACTATCACCCCCTCACCACACGTTCTTCAGACGTGGGACTTAGGGCCTGTCCTTTCATTAAATGCCAAATTTTTGGAAAATAAAGCTTTTTTTGTTAATGCTTTTGTGGCTGATAATGATTTTATTAATTAAATAAAAGTTTTTACCTTTAACCACTTTCTTTAGGGTAAAAACAACTTTTTCAAGATCCGCCCCCATATAAACCCTCTTTTCATCCAAAGAAAGCTTTACGCTTTCTGAACTCTCTAAGACGAACTTCATCTTTTTCCCTCTTGCACTTCAAATTTTTCCTACAAGTTCTTCAAACTTTTCAAAAAAAAATGGTGAAATCAGGCATTTCAAGGAAACAATCAAAAGCTCCAGCCTCTACTCATTCGACTGGTTCTGACTCTGCTACAAGGAACCAATCGCCTTCAATTGTGTCTAGCAATTTTGGGGCAGTATTTGATGACCACTCTACTTACAATGATTCCATCCGTCTCATGATCAAGTTCATCTCCAATCATCATCTATTTGGACCATTCAACTCTTTCACTGATGTTGTTCCCATCTCGAACTTGTTCAAATGTGCTTTCTCAGCATATCGACCCCTCAACAATCTGCAAGAAGTTCATCTAAACTTGATGGATGACTCTTTAGTCTTCTTGAACAAGGACAAGTTTCTTACTGCAATCAATCTGTTGGTGCATCCCTCAACAAAATTTATCTCACTGAGTGTGACATATATCATCTCTACACTTTACCTGATGGGATACCAGAAGAAGATCAAGGGTATTGGCGAATTCAAGAAGAATCAAATCCCGGCGGTATGGTAGTTCGTGTACCATTTTGTGATCCGCAGTCTACCTGGGAGAACCGGAGGTACTGACAACATGGGCCTCAAATTACTCGAGCTAGTTTGGAGCATCTTCATGGGCAACGATGTCAACTACGGTCAAATTCTATGGGATGATTTTCTCCAATACATCCCTAAGAAACTCCAAAGGAAAACCCAACCGAGCTCACTTATGCAAGATTCTGGTCTCTCTGCATCTTCGATCTTCATCATGATGCCAAGGTCAGCATGGGAAATGACATCAATTTCTTCGTCTCTCGCGATCTTAAAAAGTACATATCTTCTAAAGATCAATCTATTTTTAGACCCATTAGACGTTTACCCATTCACATCTTGACTACTGTTGGACTTGAGACCAAAGAAGTCACAGATCATATAGAGGCTACGGAAGGTATTGACCCATACCTTTCTACCCCGCCTCTACCTAGTCAGAACATATTAGCCTCAACAACACCCAATCAACTAGAGCATTCCACAGCTCCATCTTGTACTACCTTATCCAATCTTTCTTTATCCAAAAGGCTCAAACAGTTGGTTAAGTCCAAGAAAGGCCCCTGCAACAAGATAAAGAAAGATGCAGCACCCAAAAAGGGTGAAACATCTATGAAAAGTAAAGCATCCAAAAAGGCAGAACCCTCCAAGAAACGAAAACTGAGACACGTTGTGTCTTCAGATGATGAATCCAATCCCATTCCTGTAGTAAACATAGATGATGAGTCTGATAGCGACTCAGTCCCAATTCTTCTTCTAAAGAAAAGAAAAACAAAACCCACCTCTAGCCAAATGCGTGATCGGACAGATACCGCAGTCTCTCAAAAGGCTCCGGTAGTCCTTGGGGTTCCCGCATACCCATTTGTTTCAACCCTACATGACCACTCAGGCTCAGATAGTGAGTCTGTTTCATCCAAACGTGGAGACTCACCCCCAGCAAAATCCCGAGAGGATTTAATTTGCTCTTCTTTCCCTAAGGTCTCCAGGGATTCCAAACTTCATTTCTTTGAGGAACAGGAGTTGCGCTCTATTCTAGACTTTTTAATCCAAACACTCAATACACCTTCCCAACCGCAGGGCAATTCTTCAGCCCATGCCAAAACAGAGCCGAGGCCACACTTGACCACGGGTCAAGGAGACCGATGAAGCTCCAAAAATCCTACTCTGCTTACATCTAATATAGGTGGTTTAGGCATAGTGAGCACAAATATGCAAGGATCTGTGAACCCGAGGGACACCTCGATGCGTTTTCATGGAATTGACGGTAATGATTCTAATAACTCTTGGGCACATTACAAACCAACCACTGAATCCGAAGCTAAGAAGTATGCCGCTTTTCGTAGGGCATTTCAAGCAAGGAAAGATCAACAAACCAACCAACTTCAACAAAAGCAACAGGAAATCCAAACTGTGGCCAAGTATTGGGCTGATGCAATCAACAATGCAAATACCGTAGCCACAATTCTAAAAGTTCAGGATTGGATGACCGCAATGACTAAAACAATCCGCAAGAATGAATCCATTCCTAGTGGTGCAAGTCCATCTCAGCCCCCTCCAACTCAAACTAATAGAAAATCACAAAATGACGGAACCGAGATTGAAGTTAGTTCCGGGCCAACCTTTGGTTTTGACGGCATCTACATCAATGAGGTAAATCAACTTGATCCCTCTGATGATCTCATGATTTTTGATGAAGAAGAAGAATCAAGCGGTTCACAGCACTAAACCTCTAAGCCTAAGGAGAAGAAGAAGAAAAAGAAGTTAACTGTCTCGAGAAAAGAATTCTTGAAGTTGCAGGACAAAGTGGATCAGATTTTAGCTGCTGTAAAATCTTCCCAACCGCAATCGGAGGACTTTCCTGGACTGTAGTTTCTCATTGAACGCATCGAACGACTTGAAGCCAGAGAACGCCACACTGCAGAACGAATCTCTCTTAAAGTTGAAATGGGTATTCGAGCCCTGGATACCAACCGCAAAGCTGATCATCAGCAATTTCTAGCTAATGTAGAGAAACTCATCTCCGAGGTATCCGCAATCAAGTCTGACCTTCAAACAATCATTGTGGATCAATCAACTCAATCCAGGAAGGTTTTCGAAGAAACTCATAATGCGTATGAGTCCACCATTTCAGTCCTGCAGTCAACCATCAATAACTTACGCCGTTCCTTATCATCCAACTTTCATGGCCAAGAAATTCTTCAACTCATCAAAGAGATCCATAACTTGCTTTTCAACACCGCAATTCCAAACAATCAACAACTTGCTGATGCACTCAAAGCCCAATTCAACGAAGTGTGTGCTAAGATTGATGGTCTTTAGCAATGGCTTGAGGAAGTACCAAATGCTCATTCCTCAAGAGGGGGAAGTGAAGACAGAGACTCGGATCACATCTCTCATCAACATTCTCCTTAGCATCCCATCATTCATGAAAAATTTCCTACTCCACAATCTTCACCGCAACCATCTCCACAAAAGAAAACACCTGTTACCTCTCCTCAAAAGAGTCCAAGCCATCAGTCACCACCGCAATCTCATCCCTCTCCCAAGCAATCGGAGACTCCCCCCATTTCAAATACTTAGCTTCTCATATGTCATCCGAGCACTCCTACGACTCACCCGCGACCAAACAGAAGAAAGCTGATTGGAAATCAGCTAAATTTGTTGAGTTGATCTAGAGAGAAAATGGATTTGATAGTATAATGGATGAATCTCTCATCAACTCCTGGGTCAATCCACACAAAAGATTACTTGATGACGATTACAAAACTTATCTCACATACGTAGAACCCCCTCAAGACGGTTATTGGGACATTCCTATCTCTCCCAAGACAAAATTCTTCACAGTATTTGAATCCTTTGACCGCAATCTTCCTGATGACAAGAGGTTTCCCTTAGAATTTGAAAGACTCAACAGATTCCATGCCAAGCATGGGTCTACAATTGAGAAAATCTGGTCGAATGACAGGCCCACTGCAGTCAAGAATTTCAAGCTTAGAAAATTCATGAAAGCAGATTTCATCCAATACACTCTCACCAAAAGAAATCAAGACTCTGTCCGAACCCAAGCTGACTTTCCCTACATGAACCCGGAGGAAGTCTTTCTGATAGCAAGGGTGTTTCAGAATAAGTCAGAGAAAAATCCCAAGATGAAAATTGCTTTTGAAAGGGCCAACACGTTTCTGAGAAAATCTTTTTAAATTTTGCAAATATTGATGCAGATATTCACACCGCACTTGCTCAGAAGTTTAACCTTCCACCTCTTGATCCAGCCCCAATGCTGACTGAAGGATTTCAAGAAAGATCTCTTGGAGCAACAAACTTCCCAGATCTTGGAGTCATCTTCAAATGCAAAAATGATGAAATTAAATATTTCATTCCTATGACTGCCATGCATCATCTAACTAGGAAGCAACTTGAACTAACTCTAACAGCAGTTCATAAGTCAAAACATACAACTGTGGAAGTAAAGTTTGAGATTTCAAGAAGGATCACCTGGTTTGGAGAAGTAAGAAAGTTATGGTGGATTCTCATCAAGTTCTTAAGTCTTGACAAGTAAAGGAAAGTTGAAGAGGTCACTTAGGGAAAATTGTTGAAACATAGAAGTGACCCTCTTAAACTTAGTCCGCAACCACTATTTCATCCGCAGTCAAGAACCGCAACCACAGTCATCATCATCAACACTTAGTCTTAGTCTTTTATTTGTTTTTTTAATGTACTTTCTTTTATCCAATGTGCCTTGCATGGCAACGTTAAACAGATAGGAAATTTGTAATCCTTGAGACTCTATAAAAGGAGTTCTCTCTTTCTGAATGTAACACTTCTACGCATCTTGAATCTCATATCTCTTAAAATTCATTACTCATTCTCTCATCTCCTTTTTACTCTCTAAATTCTACTAAACATAATATGTAATATAACAGATATAAATCTCTCCTTTGGAGCAAGTCAATCTTCACTTAATCACTAAGTTTGATCTCACTTACTAATATGGTTTGATTGCATTCTTTGTTAAGAATTAACTTAAGTGTATACTTGATATAATACTTGCTGTCATTTATATTTCCTTGTATTTCTGCATCTAACCACCTAACCATCTAATTATCTAACTCTAACTTTTATTATTGTTGAGCTTTATCATCCTTTGAGTTAAACTTTAAATTCCGCAATATAAACTTGTTCTAACGTTTGTTCAAGTGTGTTTCTCAAGTTTTTCTCTCAACAGCTCTGATACCAACTTGTAACATCGTGATTTTTCACCCATTTTTTTTTAAAAAAACTTATTTAACAGAATACGTTGCGGAAGACTTATTATGATTATTTCAAAAACATCACTAATGTTACTTTCATGTCAAAACAAATCCATCAAAATTAAAAGTTCACAAAAACATAATGATGAAAACCCAACATGTCCAAATGGTATCATAACTAAAGATACTAAACTAAACTACCCAAAGGTTCCCATCCTCACTAAGGCATCACGTCAAGCTACCTGTTCCAATACACAACAACCAACAAGCAAAGAACAAGTGTTAGCATAAGCTAAGTGAGTCAATATAGTACAATGTTAAGAGAACACACATATCATAGATAGATTCCACAAAACATCCATACTCAGTCAAAGACTCACTAGCAAGACATACAACATCACACCTCCTAACAAACACAAGTTCAGCTCAGTTTATTTTAGTTCTTCAGTTAGAGCTTATTTTATTAGTTACTCTCGTCAACACCGTTGTAACTAATTTAATCTTATCGGTTCACCGCTTGAATATTATTATATAATATTTTGTTTCTCCGCTTTACATTAATAATTACTCACCACTCATTGCTACAATTATTAAAGTATTACCTCTTATTTAGGGTCTATTTATTCACCGCAAAAACCACCAAAGCAAGACCACGTTCGCTACTAATGTGACCAACACGACCCAATGCACTAAGTGAGGCGCGACTCTCACTCGTAAGCATTGCTCCCAGTGCGTTGCGTCTGCTACTCCAACTGTACACATACGTATTCATGCGTTGTCGTTCAGGATTGGTACGAGCGGTGCCAATACCAATAGATACACCTCTCAAATCGCACATGATGTTTGCACTGGTCCCACCGCTTGACCAACATTACTCCAGTCCCGGTATACCAAGGTGTACCAAGACCATGTACCGAGTGGTTGTCTAGAAAAACCAATCCGCGTCTAAGTTGGCTTAAGCTCTTTTTCCTATAGGTATCTTTCAACCCACTAGGCCATCATACTGTCCGGATTGGGTATATACCTATGTCTAGGTTTCTACCCTTCGCCCCGCTAGTGTGTTCTCCTTTTTATTTTAATAATGATTAATTAAATAAGGAGTTACACTTTTACCATTTCAAGTAATCATGTAATTATTATGAATATTCTTTTATTAGCATATTACCTCTTTAAAGGTTATTTTCATGCAAACATGTAATTTCATGAAGTTATTACATTTTACATCATACACTACTTCCATACACAACACATCAATGAAGTTGATACAACACTAGCATGCTTGTCCTAAAACATTTTAAACAAATATTTTCAAACAAAAATTAACATGCTCACATCACATAATGTTCGTACACGTCACTCAATCTAGCATGAGCCTAACTCACATCTCACACCAAACAAGGAAGAGTCTAGCATGCAACACCATAGATATCATTACGGATAAAGCATTTCAACAATAATGGCATAACAATCAATTATCAAAAGGGGCACACGCATCCTAGACAACTAGGTTCATCCCAATCCATCTAAGATATGGGATACTCCTAACAATTTACTTTTAAAACCACAAGTTGACTCACCTTTAATAAACAACCACAAAAGCTAAACATCCGCATCGTCGTCTTGTAATCTCGTTATATTCGCCAAACGGCCTAAACATAAAATTTATTTAGCTTTTGCCTTTACACCTTTCTTTATAGTTTATAAACAAACGTGTATTATTTAAAAACTATTAGCTCATAAATTATTATATTCCATAATTTATTTGCCGATTATAAATTATCTACTCCCTAAACCCCTTAGTTACCTTTTGATATTCCACATGATTTAACTCGACGTATACCAAGTAAATAACAAAAGTCAATTACTTCAAATATCAAATGAATCTTTCAGACTAAACAGATTGGATCAAGAATTATTATCTCATCTGTTATATGTATTTATTATTCTTAAATTCCCTCATGAGAACTAATAATTCTTTTAGAAATCCATAAATCCTTCTCATGTATTATGTTCACTCGTAGCTCATATGTAGTAGACAACTTAATTAATTAGTCTTACTTTATATAAATCATTACCTCTTGCAAGTTGCAACGTAATTGGCACGTCATTGAGCATATATAGCTTTCACACACATCATCATATCCTGTACATATATAAATTCGAACTATCTCAAATTCTTTCACTGCCATCGTTATATATATGGCTTTTACTAAATAGCACCTGATGCAAAAGGAGATTAAACGTACAAAAGCCTTCCTTCTATTCCGTCAAAATGTTAGTGCTTCCTGTATCTTAGTTGCAACACACACACATACAAAGCAACCGATGACATATCATCAAACTAGACCTCCAATACGCAGCCGTTTGGATACTTTGACGGAACCCTAGCCTCACCGAGACTTTGCCGGAAAACAATCCTTGCTCGAGTCCTTTAAAGCCACCATCCATCTCTCCTGCGCCCATGACTCTCTCTCTCTCTCTCTCTCTCTCTCTCTCTCTCTCTCTCTCATGTAGCAGCCACGAACCCGATGGAGGGAGAATGCATAATACCTAGAAGGGAAGAAATCTACTCTAATAAATGTAAGTTTTTTGCCACATGTCCTCTTCTCCTTCATTTGGACACATGGCATTTTCTAAAAATTTTAAATTTTCTATTTTCCACTTGTCATTTTATTAAATTAAAATTCCACATTTAATATATAAGGTAATATATATGTAAGTATTTATTAGAAATGGTTTATATATGTAATGTATCCACTCATTAATTTTAATAATTCAAAATATTTCTCATTTTTCTTATAAATTCAAACTTTTCAAATTGTTAAAATTTTATATTTAATTTTTTTAAATAACCCCATGTAATACATGGGTCTCACACTTAGTAAACGGATAGGTTAATCAATTTCTGTTGACCGTTCCTCTTCTCTCTTTTTCTTTCTCTCTCTCTCGGTCCTCTATCTCCTTCTCACTCTCTTGTTGTCGTCGTGAGGTAGGAGCCCAAACGAGTGATGATTGAGAGGTAACTGATTGACACTTAATAGTCTGGCGGTATCCGATGTTGTCCTCCCTCCTTGAGGTGGAGACTTCTCATTTGTGCACATATGTGGATTACTTAACCTTAAATTCAAGTTACAGTTCTGGTCCCTATATTTTGATCAATGTTCCCAAACATATGTATGAATAAATATAAGTAGATGTATTGCTTTAGCAAATTAAGAAAGAAAATGAAACATGGACATCGTTGTACTTAAAGAGATGTTATTAAACAATCTTACAATTCTAGTCCCTTAAATTTAGCCATAAAAACAGTTTAAACCCATTAATAAAAGTACAACATTTTATACTTCCAAAAATGTTACTTAAATCCCTAGACTTAATATATACCTTTTTAATTATTAGCTAATTCTATTGAGAATTAATCAACACTCCTTTTGTTTAATTTAGTACTTCTTTTTTAACTTAGAACCGAAATAACTTCATGAAATATATATTCGTAAGATGGAAAACTAACATCGTTGACAAAATGATTTTCGGATCGTTACAGTACTCAAGACCAAAAAGCAGATCCAGTAGGTCCGGAGCAGGCTTCAGACTGCTCAGAGTCGGCAGAAGAGCCACGCCGACAAGCAACATTTCGGGAGGGTGATATGGTCCTCCTAAAGGTGTCACCTTGGACGGGTGTCATTCGGTTCCGGAAATGGGGCAAGTTGGGCCCCATGTATATCAGTCCGTTTAAGATTTTGGCCATGGTGGGTTGGGTTGCCTTCCGGTTAGACCTTCCATCAGAGCTCAGTCAGATCCACAACACTTTCCACGTTTCGCAGTTGCGGATGTACTTAGTGGACAATTCAGTAGGGGAACCATTTAAGGATATTCAGGTTGATGACAGTCTAAACTACATCGAGCGACCTGTAGCTATCCTTTAAAGGAAGTCGAAGGATTTGAGGAATAAGAGAGTGGAGTTGGTAAAGGTGCACTGGAAGCACCGCAAGGGCTCGGAGTGGACTTGGAAACCCGAGGAGGAGATGAGGGAGCACTACCCAGAGTTGTTTTCAGGCACAACAGACTTCGATGACGAATTCTAAGACAAGTGGGGGAGTATTGTAACGTCCCGTTCCTGGTACGCATTTAATTTATTTAAGTATTTAGTTTTTAAGAGCTACTCGACGAGTTGGTAGCCCTAACTCGTCGAGTAGATGCCAGTTTGGACGTGGGATTTAAGTTGTCTACTCGACGAGTCAAAAGTATTGACTCAGCGAGTAGTTCTTTTAGGAGGAAACCCTAATATTTAGGGTTTGCACCCTATTTAAAAATCACATCAGGCCTCCACCCCAGCCTCCATCACCTCCATAGCCTACTCTCGAAACCCTAATCAACCTTGTATGTTATTTAGCTAGTTTCTTGCCATTATGTGTGATTTGAAGCTAGGAGAAGGAAGGAGACCCATGGTGGTTCAAGAATGTGACAACCGTCAAATTCAAGTTAAAGTCAAACAAGTCAAACCGGTCGAATTTAATTAGTGCTTGTGTGTTAAAAGCTATTCTACGTATAAAAATGTGCCATTGTATGTCAAAAACTCAAGTGTCTCAAAAAATCTATGTGTTAACAATGTAAAAACCCTAAAAAGAGAGTTAAACGCATCAAAACACGACTAAGGACCCTTTTGGGGACTTAAAACAATCATAAACGAAGCATAACGAGGTTCACGAACCTTGTACTACGAGATTATACAATAATTATGGCTAAGATTAAATCTCTCCCAAATCTCTCCAAGTATGTGAAATCTCTCCCAAATCTCTCAAAGCATGTGAAATCTCTCCCAAATCTCTCTAAGTATGTGAAATCTCTCCAAGTATGAGAAATCTCTCCTAAATCTCTCCAAGTATGTAAAATCTCTCCCAAATCTCTCCAAGTATGTGAAATCTCTCCCAAATCTCTCCAAGTATGTGAAATCTCTCCGAAATCTCTCCAAGTATGTGAAATCTCTCCCAAATCTCTCCAAGTATGTGAAATCTCTCCAAAATCTCTCTCAACTTTTTATAGTCATCCCGACCCATAACTTGACAAAAAACTGCTCGAATCGGTGAGTTATATCAAAAAACAGCTAATTAGGTCCGAAACCCTCTTAGGAGCCGAACCTCTAAGGAGCCGAAAGTGTCAGAACCGAAAGTGTCAGAGCCGAAAGTGTCAGAACCGAAAGTGTCAAAAGCCTTCTCGGACCGAAGCCAGCAGCGAGGACCGAACCTCAGCCCCCATCCGAAAAGCCTCGCACCTTCGGTTCCCCCCCCCCTTCGGACCTTCGGTCTCTTCTCGGTTCCTTCTTTCCCTTCTCTCGGTTCTTACCTCCTTAGAGCCAAACCTCGCAGGTTCGGTCCATAAAGCCGGTTTTTGACTACTTTCGCCACCCAAGCCCGTTTTTGACGGGATTTTTTCACCAAATTCATATTTTTACCATTTTTAACCCCCAAAACTCATATTTTATTTATTTTTCAAGGATTTTTAATTAAAAATCATTATTTTATAATAAGAGGAGTATTCTACCCCACAAGTGGGTCAAGTGTGCCCACTTGCCTCCATGTGTCACCCTCTCATTAGCCAACCTTATCCACATCACACAAACCAAGGCACACATCACTTCAAACTCACAAGTTGCTCCACTAACCTTTAATATATATAGAGATCCCTGGAGCATTTCTTGGCTTACTTGCTCATTTCAAATACTTACACATTTCTCAAACCTTCAACGGAGCCTCTTTTTCTCTCTACTTCCCACCACCTTGTGCAAGTGTTCTTGAGTTGCTACTGTACTTTTTGGTAAGTATTCCATCTAAACTCAAGTGTTATTCCATAATTTCATAACACTCTTGGATCATTGACTCATATCTTAACACCAAAAATCGTTCTTAGGATCATCCAAGTCTTCCCGTGCTCATCAAGTGCTCTTGACTTGATATTCCTTAACTTCAACCTTCAACTCTTCAAGTCATCACTCAAGATGAGTTCATATGTGACATCCCCAAATTCACGTCCAGAAAAGACCGATTTGTTTATGCTTTATTTGAAAATCAGAGTATATTTTTAAAGAAATATTATGCGGAATTTGTTCCCAAAAAATATGAAAAAGAATTTATCAAAGCATTTCCGTAGAAATGTATTATATTAAAAACTTTGGGATATCATTGTTAATACATATCAAAAGCATAAACATAAACAACATAGGCATTATAATATCTATTTATTCTAGTAGCCTATAATCCATTGATCTCTCATCAGATCATCACTCCCGTGCTCTCTTTCCACTACTTGTATATGAGAAAACTGAGTGGGTCAGGCTTGGGAGCCTGGTGAGCACATAGGGTTTTCAACCCGCAATAAATAAGTTTATTAATTTCATCAACCAACAATAACCCAATTACCCATTCCTGTTATCCTCACTTTACGTCCCTAAAACACCTATTGTAAGGGATCTAGCCTAAGGATTATCATTGGGATGGACACTACTGTTAAGGAGTTTCTTCAACAATAAATGTCTGTAAGGCAACCATGAGGGGGATAGAGTACACCAGTGAACACATCGTTCACAAACACCTACAGGTTGCGGGCCTGCTAGCGTTCCACTTGAATGTCTAGAATAGTCCGTGGTTGTCATTTATACTCTGCTAGATGACTAGATCAACAACAACATCGAGGCCTCTCATCATTTTATTTCATCACACACCAACTATTTCATCTACCCATGTTTTACCCCAACATATTTGTAGATATAAAATACATATACAGTTTAAATCATTTAAAACATGTATAATAGTGTTCTTCTAACATAGATAACAAGTATACAGACAATATGCACATCTAGCATGTAATTTATATAAAATACTTCATATCTATGCGTAAGATGAAAATAAATATGCACTCACTTTAGTAGCGGGAGTAGATAGAATCTAAAAACGGTCAACGGCTCGTGATCGTCGGGCTCGGGACGCGGAACGGCTTCAAAAAACGAGAGAGAGAAGGAAGATTTGGTGTAAGAAGTGAATGAGGTCGAACTTGCTATTTATAGGCTGATTTTGGCCCATTCACGTCGTGAGAATTCATTGCTCACGTCGTGAGCCATGGATGAATCACCTCGTAGCTTCGACATCTGCGTTCTAGGCTTGAATAGTGTCTGTTTGACTCCTCACGTCGTGAGAATTCATTACTCACGTCGTGAGCTTTTGAGTTATCGTTCCAGTAGACTTCTAGCTTCGAAATGTGAGTTTTTGACTCCTTACGTCGTGAGAAAAGAGGCTCACGTCGTGAGTCCAGTCAATTTAGGGTTTCTGACACATGTCATGCTCTTAGACAGCTGTATCTTCAGAAGGTCATAACTTTTGCATACGAACTCTGTTTTTGACGTTCTTTATATCCACACGTAGGTGGAGACGTAATCTACAATTTTCATTTAGACTCCTAAGGATAAAAAGTAGTTTATCATAAACTAACTTTTTATGTTTCCCAGTGCCGTGCCGGTTTTGACGCGAAACTTCGACATGTCATATCTTCTTCGTTATAACTCGGATTTCGGTGTTCTTTATATCTCCGGAATCCTTGTTCCGACCACTACAACTTTATTCATAGATATTGGACCTATCTATTATTTTATTTTTGACGCTTATTTTTATTCTTAACTTATTATATCTTATAATTAAATATATGGCACATAAAATCACATAATATTCAAATAATTTCTATTTATTATTTCAAAGTAGGTTATAAGTGTTGACCCTAACTATTACACCATTAAATTAATTCTTAGCCTAGAAACACGGGCGTTACAATTCTCTCCTCCTTAGGATGATTCCGTCTCGAATCATGCATCAGCAAATAGATGTGGGTAGCGACTCATCATGTCACTCTCTGTTTCCCAGGTGAGGTTCGGCCCATTCATATGTTTCTAGCGCACAAGCACTAAGTCAACCATCTTGCGGCGCAACTTCTTAGTCTTACGGTCAAAAATCGTCTCAGGATCTTCAATTATCCTCTTATTTTCATCCATCCTTAACTTTGAAATTGGAATTATATCTGGAATTTCTCCTGTAAACTTCCTCAAGTAACACACATGGAAAGTGTTATGAATACCATCTAGTTCTTCCGATAACTCTAGCTTGTAAGCTTGGTTCCCAATCCTCTGAAGAATTTTGAATGGTCCTATAAACCTTGTACTCAACTTTCCTCTATTTACAAATCATATAAGTCCCTTCCATGGTGAGACTTTGAGCAAAACCGAATCTCCAACTTCAAATGTCAGCAGTCGTCTTTTCTTGTCAGCATAACTCTTTTGACGATCCTGAGCTGCTAACATCCTTTCCTTGATCACTTTCATCTTTTCAGCAGTCTGATGAACTATCTCGGGGCCCATAAAGTGCTTTTCTCCAGCTTCAAGCCAACAAGATGACGTACGACACTTCTGTCCATACATCCCCATCAAACTCCATAGATAAAGTGTCATTATAGACATCTATTTTTTAGCTTTCATAATGGATCTTCGTAAAAGTATGGAGCTTGAATTGGGGTTGTCATCATCACTCATGTCTAAAACATAAAATTCGGATGGAAAACAAGTTCATTAACTTGTACCAACACGTTTTCTAACACACCCTTAGGATATACTATAGACCGATCGGCAAGTTGAATGATGAATTTGGTTTTTGATAAAGATTCAATTCCTATTGAGTCATAGTGTCACGCTTGGAAATGGATAAGTTCCTGGTTGCCCTTCGTATTTAAAATAATTGCATTTCGGCCCTTGTAAGTAGTATGTGGGGCGTACAACAGGTTATGCTTAGCGTACTAGTTGAGAAACTAGTACGCAGGAGGTACCTCAGGTGTATACTTAGCGTACTAGTGGATGTTGGTCACGAGTCTGTAGCCTCGTACGCTGGGAGTACGAGGGGGAGTTAACAAAACCCTAATTTTTCAAGTTGTACCCTATATATGCCATATGTTGTCCTCTTTTGATCATTTCTTAGCCAACCTGCATATCCTACAAACCCTAATTTGTTCCATAGCCCATGTTTGGTGATCTTGAACTCTTGTGAAGTTTTTATGGAGGGTTTTGTGTATCTAGAAGAAGAAGAAGAAGAAGAAGAAGAAGCTTGAAGACTTGTTCCTTGGAGGAGGGCTTTGAGATCCAGCTTTATCATCCTATTTTGGTGGCTTGTGAGGTATAAAGTTCAAACCTTGCCATTTCATTTCTTAGATCTTCTCCTTGGCATGTTTTTGGTCCTTTTGGTCCTTTTGGTTGGTGGTTGGGAATTAAGGACGTTTTTGGAGCTTAGCCTTATAGATTTAGATATGTTAAGGGTTCCTTGTGCATAAAGGTGCAAACTTAATGGGGGGTTTTGGTCTCATGCAAGTATTAAGTCATTTACTAAGCTTGTTTGAGCTCTAGATCGGCATTAAGCCATGCATGCACATAAATTTGGCAACTTTATGTGATTAATCACCTTGGGGAAGTCAGATCTGAGTTTGGATCAAAGTCTTATTGGGTTAAGAGCTGAATTGGAAAATTTGGCCATGATTGGCTAGTACGTCGGGCGTATAAGTTTGTATGTTGCACGTACAAGCCTTTCATGATGTATGTTGAGTGTACAGGCAAAGTACGCCCCGCGTACTCAGCAGGCTTGGATTTCATTGCTTTGGGCTTCGACTTTGGGCTAGGATGGGCTTGGTTTTCTTTATCCATGTTAGGTTATCTAGATTTTATGGTTAGGCTATTAAGACTTTATTGGACTCTCTTAGTTGAAGGCCCGTGAAGGGGATTTGACCTAATTTGGAAAATTGGTCCATATTTGGGCGTTAAGTTCTTGTGTTAGATTTTGGGCTTTTAGGTCATCTAGATTAGGCCTTGTCCTTGGTCCAAGTTAGAGGAAGGGTAAAAGGGTCTTTTACCCTGATTTGGACTCTTAGTGTGATTCGGGACCCAGTCATTAATTGGATGTTATTTGTGATTGATAGTGCGGGGATCTTAGCGGATCTTCAGTCAGAGATTTATTTTTAGTTTCAGATGTGTGAGGTGAGTCTCCTCATTGTACTATGGATCAAAGGCACCAATGCTGGCCCATTTGGTTTATGTTATTGGAAGACCAAGGGTGGCCCCTGGCATTTGTATGAAAGACCCGGAGGTGACTCCTGACAAACCTGTATGCAAGATCAGAGTTTGGACTCTGACAGTTAATTAGATAAGTAGTTGTAGATTGTATGCTATTTGTCTTTTTGATGCTTAGATGGAAGACAAGGAGGTCGCTCCTAGAACTTGTCTATAAGACCTAGGGTTTTGGCCCCCGTCCTGGCAAGAAAATACCATGATACAACTCGTGGCATAATGGCAAGACTATGGTTGACACATAGCACCTCTTATTGCATGATTGATATGTATGAATCGTATGTTATGTATGGTATGTGGTATTCTAGGGAACTCACTAAGCTTTGTGCTTACAGTTGTTGTGTATGGTTTCAGGTACATCCCGTTCGAAAAGGAAGGGCCTGACTTGATCGCAGCGCATACACGTATATTTTCCGCAAACTTGAGATTTTGGGATTGTACTCTGATAACTGGTTTATATTATAAAACATTTTTAAGGATTTGAGTAGATGATAAATGGAAGTTTTGGTTGTTTTAAAAATGAAATATTTACCTTCGTATTTTCGGATGTTACATATAGCAAGGGTATGGTAAAACACTAATAGAGGCTCCAAGGTTGCATATCGCACGAGGTACATGAAGATTCCCCTAATTTGCAAGGAAACGTGAAAACTCTTGGATCTTTGCATTTTTGGAGCAACCTATTTTGTAGTACCGCATATACATTTTCCCAAACCTTTACGGTTTCATTTCCTTTCATTTTCTTTTTAGATGTACAAAGTTCCTTAAGGAACTTTTCATATCTTGGATCTTGTTTTAGTGTATCTAAAAGAGGGATGTTAACCTAAACTTTTTTGAACATATCCATGATTTCATTATATTCTCTTTCACACTTTGATTTACTTAACCTTGTAGGAAATGGAGGGGGGGGGGGGTAACCTTTACTTCAATTGGTGTCTGCTTTGAAGAAATTTTAGACTTCTCATTTTCTTTCTCTAACTCCGTCTCTTCTTCTTCCTTAACCGTACTTGTATTTCCATATTCTTTACCATTCCTCAAAGTGATGACACATGCATTATGTTTTAGATTCTTCTCTATTTTTGCGTGTAATTTTCCTTGAGTCTATAATTTACACATAGATGTGGCAAGTTGAGCCATTTTTTGCTACAAACTCTTGATACTTGCCTTGGTTTCACTTTGGAATGATTGAGTACTATTAGATAAACTCTTGACAATATCTTCCAAAGAAATTCTCGAACTACTTGAACTACTTCCTTGTTGCATGTTTTAAGGATGGAAATAAAATTGGTGATGAGGTTGATGATGAGGCTGGAAATTGGGTTAGTTATGCATTTTATTTTGAAATGGAGGTCTATGTTGATAAGATTGTGGTGGCATTGGATGGAAGTTGACATCAGGTTGGTGTCCCTAATTTGGTTACTCCACGGTTGAAAGTTGTTTTGTTGTTGACTTGAAAATCCTCCCATAGCTTGAATTGCTTCCATATACTCTTGTAACATCAGACAGATATCAGTGGGGTGTCTTACTTGGGTATAAATACCACAAGGTCTAACCATTGGTTGCACACCCTTATCCTTGGCAAGCATCATAATAACATTAGTCAACTCAAAAAGTTGACATTTGCTTTTTGGAGTATTAACTTCTTTCACTTCTTTTGGTGCATCTATGTACCATTCCTCTTCTTGAGTTGTATGCTCAAATTCTTCTGCCATATTCTTGATAAGAGCTATGATTTCACTAGGAGTCCTGTCAACTATATATCATCCACTTGATGCATTGAGTAATCTTCTCTGCCAAGGTGACATTCCTTCACATAAATACTGTAGCAATTGGCAATATGAAATTCCATATTTCGGGCATCTTGAACATAGTTTCTTAGATCGTTCCCAGTAAGTGTGTAGATCCATTATTTTCTGCTTTTTAATATCAATAATTTTCATGCGTAGGCCCGACGCTCTCATTTCTGGAAAATATTTGTCCAACAACATCCGTGCAAGTTCATTCCATGTTGGGACCAATCCTAGTGGTAAGTCATATAACCACTCCTTAGCATAGTCTTGAAAAGCAAAGGGTGATGCCCTTTAGTTTGATTTGATCTTTAGTAACTTCATATGGTTTCATTCCCATACAAACAGCGTGAAATTCCTTAAGGAATTTGTATGGGTCTTCTTTCTCAACATAGTGGTAGGCAACAAGTGGATGAGTCCAGATTTGAGTTTAAAATTTATTGCAGCGGGATAGGTAATGTACAATGGTTGTTGGGTAACATCTTGTGTTGACCATTGATGAATGTTTGTTTAATTGGTGGACTTAGAGGAAGACAATTGTTGATATTGCCATGGTCTCCCAGGGTAGGAGTTGGGATTGAAGTATCAGGTTCAGTGAAATGGGTAGGAGAATGTGGTGGTGTGGATTCATTGGATAAGTATGGTTGAGGTGATAGTGAAAGGTTTTATGTTTCTGATACACCTGAGAGAGGTATGTACTCTCAAATGTTTATGACCGAAGGGGTGGATGAAGAAGAAGTTTTGGAATCCGGTTGCCTCTTCTGAAGCTTGGCTTGCTTCTTGATATTCTTAAGTGTCTTCTCAATCTCCGAATCTACTGGAAATGATATATATATATATATATATATATATATATATATATATATATATATATAGACACACACACACACACACGAAAAGATCTTGGCATAAACAATTAATAACACCATGTCCCCAACAACGACACCAATTTGTTAGGATGTCAAACCCAACAAATAAAGGAATACAATATGAACTCCAAAAACACTGTTACTTTGCACTAAAAGGTAATACAAGGTAAGCAGAGTTGATCTACAGGGGCATGAGACAAAAGCTTATATATGTTTGTGTAAGGTATTAAAGTCACAAAATGGGGGGTTAGTTTGTATTTGTAGAAATTAGAACTAGACGCATGCAATTAAAGATTTTGTAACTAGATAATAAAATGGTTTCGATCCCATAGTAAACTCATGTGTCATGTAATTTAATCACGTGATAAAGTTAAGCCTTAATCTATCTAAGCTGGATCAAAATAAGCTCTTTGAATTAAATCTAACGTTACTAATCTAACACAAACAAGCTCTTAGAATTAGACTGAAAAACCGCAATAAGATTAATGTGAATGTTCCCAACAATGTTCAATATTGCTCATAAGCTCGGTAACATAAAACCATGCATTTGTAATTTACATCAAAGTTAATCCCATCATAGAACCAATGATGTTTGTACTTTAATTTCAATTTATAAAATGATTACAAATTCCATAAGTTGAATAACGAGAATGAAATAACCCTAATTCTAGTGGCCAACATGAACCAACATTAAATCAAACATTAGGTTAAAATAAAACTAGAATTGCTCGATAGAATCATGAACATAACATCAAATTACATGATTAAAAGCATAAAGACAATCTTACTACAAAATCATAATGAACGGGCTTCATCCGAACATGGCTAAAGCTTGAATCCAAAGTCTAGAAATAGAAATGAAAATATTAATCAACTTATAATTAAAACTAAAATGTTTCCAAGATGATTCCTAATGAATTCTAGAAAAAACCCTTGATAAAAAAATGCCTTCTAGTCATCTGATATGAGAGAGGGTGTGTGAAAGGACCTAAAAATCCCATAATAAGTCATCAAGAAAAACTGCCAAAAGGCAGTTTTCGGGATCCACATGCCCCTTGGTGAAATTATCTTGAATCCACACAACCCTGGGTGGTAGGTAAGTACGTTGCCTTTATCGGATTATCTTCTAAAGTAGGATGCTGATTTTTGCTTTTTTGGGATTCCACACGCCCTGTGTGAAATCAGTGCAAATCCACACGCCCCATGTGGAATGAAGTCAACGGATGGAGAGTTGGTCAACACGCCCCTTGCTGAATTTCATGCCTATTTTTGACAACTTCACATGCCCATGGGTGATATTCACTATTTTGGCCCGTCTCGATTCTCCCAACTTTTTCGTTTCCGCTTCGTTTACTTCCAAGTTTTTTCTCGAGATTCCTTTAGGTCCCCAATCCTCAAATATACCTGAAAAACACCATAAAGTATGCAAATAAAAATGTTCCACCGATAGACTATGAATAATGAAAAAATATGTAAAAAGGCATGTTTTAACTTCTAAATGTAATGCAATTAATGAGATAAAGTATGCAAAATAGGTGCATGAAATGCACCTAACAAACACCATATAAGGATATGTTTTTTCAGTCCATGTTCGAAATCATAAAAAAAAAAAAAAAACATTGTACTTTGTAGGATTTCCCACTTCATGTTCGAAATCCTCATAAAAAAATATCATTTAGAAAGTACCACACAATAAATAACAGTTTACGGAAAGTAGAATGCTATAAAAGATTTTTAATTTTTTCTCACTAAATATGCCTATACTTATGATCTTACTAAAAATTTCATCACCAACTGCACATTTTATGACTATCACCAAATGTGTCCCGTTTAATAAAACCTACATGTCTGGGATTTCAAGAATGACATGTTTTTCTCATAAAGAGGACATTTGCATCTATTGCACCGACAAAAGATCTAGAGCGAGTCCATATCCTTTTTTTTTTTTGGGTGGGACAAAGTCATTAATCACAATCACATCAAACACAATACAACCTATTATGTAATGTGTAATAAAAGAGCCTGTGGCTAATGATTTCCCTTTGAACATTTTCATCAATCTAAAAAAAAAAAAAAAAAAAAAAAAAAAAAAAAAAAAGTGGTCATAAGTTGCTATTGATGTGGAAATACATGAGACAAGCATATTCAAATGTAGGAAATTAAGTTCATTTACATCAAACTCAAATACAGTTTTCAAGTTAATAAATTTCCCTAGATTTTTTACTTGATCATCTCTAAGTTAACAAATTTCTAATGGGCTTTAAAATTGAAAAGAGGTCGTTACTCTTTTATCAGGTTTAACAATTTTGAATAGTTTGTGGTATCATGTCAACAACTTTGGGTATGTTCTCCTAAAAAAAATGGATTAAGCCCATGTTATTTGTCAAGATCTAGTAAAAAATCAAACTATATTCAAAAAATGCTTAAGAAGCGTTTTTTAGGCCCGCCTTAACGTTATATGGAAGGTGTTTTTTTTAACCGTGCAAACAAGATGTCGATACCATATTTCCAAAGTAACATTTACTATGAGAACCATAAAGTTTGCTCAAAGAAGAAAACCCAAAATATTGAAATTAAGTTGACTTTAGGATGGTCAAACCCTAGTCTATAAAAAGATTCCATTTTTTTCAAATTTCTCTGAATTCTATGAGGTAATACCAAAATCAAACTCGTTAACTCAACAATGCGAATCTTGTAAAAACAGCACAAGAAAATAAAAAATATATATATCATTTGTTCTTGATCATTGTTTTCGGAACAAAAAAAAGAAAAGAAAAAAGAAGAAAAAAAAAAGGAATCTTGAATCAAAAGGTGAGTTAAAATGATATGAACCTTGAACTATAGAATCAAACAAAACCCATCAAACAATTCCAATAAAAGGAGCGAAACATCAAACAATTAGAAACTATCCATCAAATTAGATAAAAGAGATTAAAGCTTATACCCTTTTCCCTCTTTCAATGTATTTTACAGCAAACAACTCTTTGGTCTTCTTATCTCTAACCAGCCTTCCCAGAACCAAGCTCTTTCAATGGTTCGTACTTCCCCTCCATTGTAACAGAAAGAAAAGTATCTGCAAGTCCCCAAAATGTGCGATCACAAACGTTTGAACTCAAAACCCAATAGAAATGAGTCAAATTAAACAAAATCCATAGGAAAGAATTGGAATTGATCTTTTTCCAAAATTAAGATACCGAAATTAAATGAATTTTATGGTTTTGTGGGTTTCCTATTTATTGCTATTAGATTTATGGGATATATATTAATAAGGCTGAAGGATATAATAGTAATTTAACTTTGATAGAAAATTAGTTCCAGGAGAGGAGATGTGATGCCGATTCTTTTATTAAAATAAAAAAGAAAAGAAAAGATGTTTAACTTATTAATATTGATTAAAAAATTAATTAAATAAATATAAGATTTTGAAGGTTTATAAAGGATATAATATTGTAAACTTAGATTTATAAGAAAAGGATATAATAGTCAATTGATAAAAATAAGAATTTAAAATAGCTATAAGATGTTTAAAAATATTAAAAATAAGGATTTTAACAATTAAATCTATATCATGAAAATTTCTAAAAATAAATATGATATATAGAAATTTGAGTGAATAAATATAATACATATAATCTATTCTATCTATATAAATAAATATAATATATTCTATCTATTTTAATATGTTTTAGTAGCATTTTCTTGTGACATTTTTGGTGTTTGATTTCATGAAATCACAAATTGCTAAACGTAATATGTAATGTTGAATCGAGTTGATGTTGGTTTCAGATTTTGTTATGCTATATGGTTACTAATGAAAAGCCTTAATGATTTGGAAGGGAAAGAAGGCTGTAAACTTGCAATAGTCTTCACGATACCACAGTGACTAATGGAACCGGTCAAAGCACATTTACGTAACATTGTATTTTAATTGATTTTTTATTTAGATAATATTAATTATATTGTGAAAATGTTTAATGTATCTTCTTGATTCGTTAATGTATACCTTATTTTTTCTAGATCAGTCACAGTTGTTTTCTTTTTCGTATAATAAAACCATAGAAGTATATGATAACAAAACATTTTTTCTAAATCAAGTCGCTGTTGTTTTCTTTTTCGTATAATGAATCCATAGAAATATATGATAACAAACAAACTATTTTAAGTTTTTGATATTTGTTAAAAACACAAATAACAAAGTGTCTAGTTATGATTGTCATTCAATATAAAGGAAGTTATAACTGGAATGAAGCTTACCTTGTCTTAGTAACTTAACAACCTGTTATCTTGTCATAGAAGGTGAATTGCTGGGCAAATCTCCTTTGGCGGTAGGAACGAGTGACCTACTGCCCAAGGAGTAGTTACCCAGTAATACATCCATACATCTATAAGTTTGTTTTTAGTTCACCACCGACTTATCAAACAATATCGTTCCTTGATAACTATTTATAGGCAGGTAAAACAATATGTATATGCTTATACATATAGAATATCCTAACATATTTTCATGGTCTCAAACATGTTGTACATGTAAAAGCTTTGTAATAATGAAAATTGATGGAGAATATTGGATCCATGCAACTAGCTTTTAGATTAATTGGTTTTACCGACCCTTTAACCATCAAAGAGACATGAAAAAGATTCATATTTGATTTACTTAGTCCAACAAAATATTTGAAATTTCAATAAATAAAATAAATAACAATTTTACGAGCGATTTTATGATCCTAGTCGGATCTGGATCGATTTACCTAGATTACAGATGTAATCGTACGATCCTAAGATTGCGATTGACATTTTAGCAACCTTGATTTGAAGTACACGAAGTAGAAAAATAAATAATGAAAATAAAATGAGACTGAAAGAATATATTCTTACACCTTGATGGGTCTACGAGGAAAATGGAGAAAGTAAAATCATATGCAAGAGAATATTTTCATCTTGCTACTTTAGCTTTTTATGCAAACACTTTATTTATTTCTAGCTTTAGTGTTTCTTTTATTAACCACTACTACACAAGTCCTATTAACCTTTAACTTCGAAACTCATACATCTATTATGACGTGCTATAGGAAATAGTATTGATCAAAGGTCAATTGTCCTAACAAAAGAATTGTACCTTGGCATATCCATTCGAAAAGGTAAGAAAGGTGATTGTTTGAATGGTTGGGTTTACATGACAAATGGTATCTTTGTGCGACAACATCGTCTAAGGGTTCACAAAAGCAACACAAGACACCAGGGGCCAGGCTATTTGATACCATGGTGGTGGGTCACGTTTTTTGTATTTTTTATAATAAGTTATATAACATTAAACTTTTAAGTTTGTGACCTACCTAAAAATTTTTAAATGAACCACCTTAATATTTTTGACAAATACATTCTATACTTTAATATCCTAATATTTTTAATATATAATCCAATATTCATACTATTTTATAGTCCAATACAAGTTAAAAAATAATAATAATAATAATAAACGTGAATCACAAATCATCAAGGCCGTTTCACAGCACATGACGCTTCAACCATTCACAATCGTCGATCCAATTTTGCCTATTGGTTGTTGCAACTATCGAGAAGTTATTCTACTTTGTTAACTTTGTGATCATTAAAAATATGTGAAGTTCTATTTTCAATTCCATGAGCATTAAAGTCACCGTGGACAACAATCGTGAATTGATGATAGTAATTTAGTTCAATGTAGTAAGTAGCTAGTAGGTTAAATTGCATTCATCATTGTTGTTTTTTTTTTTAATTATTGTTTGCTAATACTTATTCCAAGATCATCAAAGTTATTGAATGTATGTTAATACTTAATAGTGATGTTTTTTTTTTCACCTGTTTGATTGTTTCATGATTCCATAATAAGTTTTTTTTATTGTTTCAAACTTTCAATATTATAAAGTATTAGTAATGATATAAGTGTGACAATATGTTGAGATTTAAGACATCGTCGAGTACAATTGTAGGAATGCTTTTGCTAAATTTTGATCCAATTCAAACCCGCTACTAGTATTTTGATTTTTTTAGTTTCTATCAATTTTATTAAAATATTGAACCATGTGATTTTACGTTCTAAACTTGCCGATGCAAGGCATATATCCTTCCATGGAACTCACATTGACATACGAAAAGAATTCAGAAACATATATATTGTTTTTGTATATAGTTGTGTGTCCAAAGGGCTAAAGAGCATTCAAAATAATCTCGAGGTCATAAACCATGATCTCACATTTAGCTAATGGTCATGAGTTTAAGTATCTTTATGGTATATGAGTTCGTTACATGCAAAATAAATTTAATTAGCAAGATTTGTTTTAATATCTACTTTTGCACGAGAAAATGTTATATTTATGATAGGCATGTATAAAAAAACAAAACGATGAACATCGGGATAGGAAAATAACAAACGTTCGTAAGAACATTTGCTCATTTCCGTGTCACTTTTTTGCAATTGTTATCTTAATTAAACATAAGTCACAGATGCCTTTGAGGACTTTTTTCTCGATGAAAACTTCGCATATTTTGAGATGATTTTCTCTCGTTATTTAGAGATTACATTTTGGCATTTAACACATATCGTTGAGTTTGATTATACATCACTAAGTAAGCATGTTTGATGCATTTTTGCAAGTTCTTTTATCTAACACTACAAAAAAAAAAAAAAAAAAAAAAAAGCCAATTAGTGACGAAAACAAAATGGTCATAGAAAGAGTCAGTCACTAAACGATTTAGTGACCAAACTTTTGGTCGTCACTTTTTGTCACTATAGGTCCGTCACAAAAACTGATTAGTGACGAAATATAAAAGCAGTCACTAAATAGTGACGAAAATATACTGGTCACTAAATCTATGACGACCTGTTTCGTCACTAAATGGCGTCACTAATCAATGAAAGTCGTCACTATTTTATCTAATTAGTGACCAGAAAAAGTCGTCACTATATTATCGGATCAGTGACCAAAGAAAGTCGTCACTGTCTTATCCGATTAGTGACCATAGAAATTCGTCACTGGATTATCGAAGTAGTGACCAGAAAAAGTCGTCATTGATTTTGTCCAATTAGTTACGAAAAAAGCTCATCATTGATTTTTGTCGCTATTTCTTATATTTAACCAATTTAAGTAACTAGCTAACTAGTCAATGGTAAAGATATAATATGATCCATCTATCAAAATTAATCTCATGACATATACACATAAATTGTTCACAAATTTAATAGAACCCAGAGTATACAGTACTTAAATGAGTAAAAAAATATACAAAGTAGGATTATACAAGATATTCAAAGATGGATTCAACATCTTTACCATAAAAAATATAAAAATATTTGTCTCATTACTGCTTGTCCTGCTTCTTGAGTAACCTTTATCTAAGATTGAGCATATCTACCACTAGATCTGTCATATCCTGCGATTTTAATCACAAAATATATGAAAAACAACATTTTTTACTTGCATAGCCATCATACTGTTCATCTTAAACATAGATTTTGTAAAATTACAAGGACCAAAAATGCAAAAATCGACGATACTCGCAAACCAAAAATGTAAATCCTTAAAAAAGAATTTGATAGTTTCTTGATTTTTTGAAAAACATAGACACTGGTGAATTCTTTTTACCTTGTTATGGAATAATATGGAATCGGAATCCTGTTCTCGTTCTTCAAATTCATGGTCTTCAATGGGGATAACAGATTCCTAAAAAACCAATCAAACTCAAACAAGCAATGGTAATTAGTTAAAGAAAAAGGAAATACCATCCAAAACCCATAGGTAACTTATGATCTAACCATCATCTTTACACAGCTAGGAAACTCAGTTCCAAGACTTGATTGAAACTCTCCTGCTCGAATCATAGCAGGTGTAGTTGGGGTTGGGGTTGGAGTTTTGGAGCCTTTAGTTGGATACTTTACTTTCTTTAAACTGCATATTAAATGTGTAACAATGATTATATGGTTTTATATAACAAGATAAAAGAACTCAAAGCAAAACACATACTACTTTTCAAATGTTATAGAACTTTATGATAACAAAAGATATTTTTAATATGCCCCATAATAGATTATTTATTGTTCATCAAAACTGGAATGGATGAAAGTACATACCTTTGGCAATCATGTAACACCTTTTCTTGTCATTTATAAGTGGGGCAAGTGTAGGTTCAGTTTCAAGAGCAGCGTTATCTGATATTATAAAATTATAATGACTAACCTGTTTTTGTTTTCTATTGTTATGTTACTTGATATTTGACATCATATTTCACTAGATCTTTGAGGAAGTACTTGAACTATAGCAAAAAAAAAAAAAAAAAAAAAAAAAAAAAAAAACAAAAAAACAAAAAAACTACTTATCACTATCAGTGGGTAATATAGACATTTGTTATGCCTTCATGGGCATTTTGCAAGTAAATTTTATTTACCTGAAAAAAGACTTGGGAGCAATTAATCCAAGACACCAACACATATCCATTTAGCAATTCTTGTAAAAATAGACCAAATAATTACTCAAATAAAGAAACTACTAGATAAACATCATATGGTACTTTAAGCTAAAGGGCATAAGGAAAAATTAACTCATTTTGCATCAGTTTAGCAACTACTAAGATCAAACAAGTAGCTTTAGTCCGGTTCTTATTAACATGCATGTCTATTAATATTTTATATACCAACCTGAGAAGATTCTGAATTAGTAAAATCATGCCATAATTCATCTTTTTGAGAAGTTTTGAATCCGATTGGTCAATGTCATCATCATTAACAAGTCCATCCATGACATGTAGATTTGACTTAATCACCTACTTAAATCAGCACTAATGGTTAAGGCATCCACCAACTCCATTGGGACAATTCCTAGAAAATGATTTTATAAACAATAAGATAACCATAGCATTAACATACAAATCCGTATATAAAGTTTAAATAAAACATGTTAACCAAACAACCAAAGATAATCATATTCATATGATTAATTCATGGTAGGGAGTATATTACCAAACATTTTCACCTGCAAGTTTATATGTCTGTTGATTTTTGTTTTGAAAGCCCCATTTCACACAACTTATCCTTTTTAGAATCACCAAATACACCCTGATAATGCAAAGAGTTTCATCAGGAATTAACATTGAATTATTATTTGATATATTGACAGTAATAGGAGCTTCAGTATATGCAATGGCTTAAAGGATAGTATAACAGTTTGAAAACCAAATGTCCATGTTTAAACATGTTTAAATTTTACAGAATACTCTGAGTTGAACACAAAATTTTCAATATTTACTTCTTCTGCATCTTCTATTCTTCTTCATAACAAAATGTATTTTCAATATTGCTTCATGATGCAGAACAGGTCAATGAGGTATCATAATGTTTGGGAGTCTCAAAATTGAAGCTTTTTGGCTGAATCGGGAAAAAATAGCAGCATAATAAGTTACATAAGAAAGTATTTAGAAGTATGAGATTACCATTGAGCTGGTCATTATAAAGGCCTTGCCTCCATTCACTTCAATAATCCTACATATGGCTGGAGGTCCATAAAATCTTGAATCTATCAAAAGGCTAGAATTAAACAACAAAAATATAAGATCAGATGTTATCTATCTCATCATCCAATCGACATTCCAACTATATGAAGAACAATCACACAATCATAAGTATAAAACATATACAAATTCTTCAATGTCTAAACACAAAGCCCCAATTTCATCTTACCTCAATTGAACAATTACGCTCTTGAATTGAACGAAAATAAAAAACAGAATGAAGCAAATTCAGAAAATACATATTGAATTGACCTGACGCAAAGCGTGGCGATGCTCCTTTTCTTCTTGGCTTGATGTTGGAAATCTTCTTGGGCATCGACGTCTCTGGATCTCACGTTGACGGGAGAGGATGGAGCGACGCCGGTGGAGTTGTGGACAGACGAGAGAAGGTACGTCGAGCCGTCGACAGTCGTCGGTGTTGTTGCGAATAAGGTTATCGCCTACTTGAGTATCGGTGTATGGAGTTGGAGCATGCTTGCTAGTTGCTATGTATCGATTAATGGGTCCTCGATTTAGGGCAAACTGCAAATCAAAGCCTAAGGGCATTACGGTCTTTAATATAACGAAACTAATTTTTGTTAATGCTAATAGTGTAATAAAAGGTTTTACGGGTCAACCCGCGAATAAGTTATGTAGTTTCGAACTTTCGAGAGTCCAGTGTATTTATCGTTAATTAATAGTTATTTAAATTAATTATTTAAGCTTTAAGAGCCGTAGTATCTTTATATAAATTTATTCTATATTTTAATAATAATAATAATAATAATAATAATATAAGTGCTAGAAAGTTCACATGGTGTTAAAATAAATGTGTAGTGTGGAACTTAAAATTATTTTGTTTAATTCACGGACAACGAACACTATCTTTTTTCCAGCCCATGCATATAAAAATAACTATTGACCATTGTTTTTGGTCATTAATCTTCAAAAGTCTTCAATTCAGTGACCACTTTTTTTCGTCATTAAGTCTTCATATTAGTGACCACCTTTTTAGTCACTAATACCTTTTATGATGCTAAAATATATTTTGGTTTTACTTCTACCGTTTAATGACCGGGTGAGTGACGACCATTATAAAATTAGTCACTAAATTTGTAGCATTACCAAAATTCAGTGACCACTAAATTTGTGGTCATTAATTGATATTATTAGTGACCAGATTTTTGGTTGTCACTAAAAAATGGTCACTAATAAGGACTTTTCTTGTAGTGTTACTATGCAAATCTCTGAGAAAGTCTCAATACTCTAGGTGAGTTTATGGTTTAATCTCAACTTTATTTTTTGAACAGAAAAATCTTGATTATTTTATATTTTGCACAAATTAACGAAACAGTCCTTATTTTTTTTTTCCAATATAAAATGGATTTATTATCATATAATATTAAATAATCGGGATTTTTTTTTTCAAAAATTAAACCATAAACTGGCCCAAAATATTGGGACTTAATAAGAGATTTCCCTTTATTACTATCTCTTTTTTTTGCAAGACTATAAGAAAATAATGCAATTTTATCATTGTGATAAGCGATAATAGGAACTATATGGTGTCGGACAAAAGAAGAAAATATGAAGCAGAATGAATTTCTAGAATCAAAATAGGCTACTTCGATAGTTTGCTTGTTGTATCTTATTTGGTTGGATGCTGTAGCAAAATGGTTAATTTATGATTCTAATAAGGTTAAAATCATGTTGTATATAAACCATTTATGATTCTAATGAGGTTAACATCATGCTGTATATAAATGTGGTAGGTTAAGTTATTTTTGATAGGTAAATGTATTAGATTTTTTTTGTTTTTTAGAAATAGGTAAATGTATTGGATTTGAATCATTATAGATGTATCTATGGATTCCTATTATTATAGATGTATTAGAAATGATTGTTTTTTTCTAAAATAAAATCATTTAGTGACAAATTAGTGATGGAAATATCTGTCACGAAAGTCCGTCGGAAAATACAGTCAAACCTTGTTAAAGAAAATTCCGTCAGCCGGCGAAAAATTCTGTCAGTAATTCGTCATAAATAATTACCCACAAGCATGTAGGCTATTTTCCTTGTTCCGTTGCAATTCTATCAGTATCACCCTATTCCGATTTTTCTGTAGGTAAATCACGTTTTTTTAGTAGTAATGGTTACACAAACCTAGATGAAACCCATTTATAATATCCCTCGTCCTCCACCAACCGGTACAGTTTCACCCACATACCTATAAATGATTGATCAAGAACATGTCTTTCCTCCGAAGGATCATGCACCTCCTAGTGGTCACACTGCTTCAAAAGACGAGTCAGAAAAACAAGAGTCATAAGCCAATGCACTACCTTCCCTCACGTGATATATCCAAATCCAACACCTATTCGATATTTTTGATTGTATATTTGGCTATATGCTTAGCCAAAATGGCAAATATTATGGTAACATATAGAAATTGACGATATCAATTTCAACCATGTTGACCCTGTCATTCGTCGACTTATGAATTAAACCAAAGTAATATAAATGTTTATTATGTACAAGCTAACTCGTCTGAGATTATACTATAAATATCCCTCAGATTTTATATAAATTTCAATTAATCAAAATATTTGCTTTAGGGTTCAAGGAGAAACTGGCAAATAGTAACACCTAAAGTTGTCAAGATCGGGATCCTCCGTATGATCATTTTTGAGTTTGCAAAATCAGGATCGTAAGATCGGGATCGAGATCCTAAGATCTCACAACATAAAACATAATTTTAAGTTACAATTTTAAAAGATCAAAAATATCTCAAACATCTAGTTTTCTGTTCAAAAGCTATGTAAACATTAAAACATTAGTCACAACTTACAACACATGATAAACGGTAAACTGGTAAAGAGAAAAAGACATAAAATGGCAAATTCATTTTTTCATTTTCAAAAATAAAATACAATCAACGGAAGGTAGGATCGGCTTGGATCCTGATTCTACAATTAAATCTATGATCTTTCGATTTTATCTGCTATCCTACCCCAAATAGGATCCGTATATGTCTCGACTCATTTTTTGTAACCTAAGAAAATAGGATCTCTCGATCATACCGTAATGACGGAAAAATACAACAAATTTTAAATTTTTAAAAAACATCTCGATTCCATAAAATCTTTACAAAAAGGTTTTCAATACAAAACATTTATTGTGTTCCCAGAATCATAAAACCACGAAATCATGAGGAGCGGTACGATCACGCCTTCGCCTTGCCACGATCTCCTGAAGAACCTGAAAAACATGAAACCACAACTGTAAGCCCGAAAGCTTAGTGAGATATCCCCAAAATACCAACCGCAAATACCATACACGCATATCATGCCACATCATATCAATACACAGAACAGCCATGCTCTCCGGGTCTACTGTGTGACTGGTCCGCCGCACCGGCCAACAGTCCACCTGGTCCACCCTCTGAGTCTATCCGCATACATCGAGTCTGTAGTGTGATTGGTCCGTCCGTTCCCGGGCCTTCAATCCACCTGGTCCACTCTTTGAGTCTACAGTATGACTGGTCCGCCCGCACCGGGCCTTTAGTCTGTCTGGTCCACTCTCCGAGCCTTCGGCATGTCTGGTCCGTCCCTATCGGGACCTACAGCCTATCCGGACCGCTCGCTGGGCCTACGGGACAACCGGTCCGCCCTGGGTATCTTGGCCTACTGCACACAGCAGGACCCGCCTCAACCCAACTCCAGTCCAAACATCCATGTGCACATACATACATATAATCATAAAGCAAATCACAGACCACAAGTAGATCTATCAGATCACATAACATATAATCATCCTAATCAGGATATTGACCTAACAGGTCACTAGCATAGCGCCTCCCTATCTCTCAGGATATTGATCTCAATCAGGCCTCTAACATACACCATCCTAACTCTCAGGATGCAAACATATCACAGCACAACATCATAACAATAACATAGCAACAACTACCCGGATCTCAATCCGATAAGGGTTGGCCTTGGTGCCTTAGACCCCGATGATATAGTGAGGATAACTCACCTCGAAACTGCCGACTGAACAGATAATCCACGCTACTCCGATCACTGATACGATCTCCACCACTGGTCAACCACCAATGCACTGAACTCAAAACAATAATCAATAATTACTAGAATACCCCTGGAAACCACTTATCAACCCTTGGTCAAAGACAAGGTCAAAGTCAACCCCTGACTGACCCTACTCGCCGAGTCAACCCTATGACTCGCCGAGTTCCCATACTCAGAACTTCTCTCAATCCGCGACCGAACTCGCCGAGTCACCCCGAGACTCGCCGAGTCCAACAACTCAGAGTCCACTCGCACACAACTCACCGACTCATCCCTTGACTCACCGATTCTCGACTCAACCAGAGAATATCGGAACTCTTCGACAAGACTCGCCGAGTCCAAGAACAGACTCGCCGAGTCTAAGGCTATCATCAACCTACTCGCCGAGTTGTTCATACAACTTGCCGAGTTCCAGGCTATCTTCAACTGACTCGCCGAGTTGTTCTTCCAACTCGTCGAGTTCCAGCTCATCTTCAAGCAACTCGTCGAGTTCACCTACGTGACTCGTCGAGTACCACCGATCTGAATCCATTCAGAAGCATTCCAGGCCATGCAAATGATCCAAAACATAGATCTAGCCTCATACAACTCATCCATCACGTAAAGTGGCAAACTTTACGTGAATCCAAAGAGATCTAGGCCTTATTCACTTATAACTAGGGTTTGGGACATGCAAGCTTCACTAAACACTCCAACACAGGGACTTTCATGCTCTCAGATTCTTCTCCATTCCAGATCTGAGGTAGCAACCTCAGATCTAACCTCTAGACTTCCAATTACATCCATAGACAAGATCCCACAAACCTCAAAATGAAGAAACAACATATAATCAGTACATGAACGAGATATTACCTCCAATGGACGCCCCAACTGCAATGAAATTCGAATCCAAGCAAAGCCCCTTGCCCCAAGCCTTCAATCTCACAAGATTCCTTCAACAAACTCCTCCAATGCTCCAAATACACTCCAATCTTCTTCAATCACACTTTCTAGGGTTTCTGGACTTCAAGGGGGAATAAAGAGGCTGGGGGAAGGATATAATGTTCTTTAAATAGGGCTCAACCCCGAGAATTAGGGTTTTCTCCACTCAGCGCCTACTCGCCGAGTCCATCTCATCGACTCGCTGAGTCGGTTACTTAACACGCGACCAAGTCGCGACTCTACTCGCCGAGTCCATCCATGGACTCGTCGAGTCACTCTTTCCAATTATCACATTTAGCCCTTCAACTCTACTCTTGCTATTTCGGGATGTTACAATTCTCCCCCACTTATATTAGGCTTCGCCCTCGAAGCCTACAGCAGCTCAACTCCAAAGATATTCCCGCAACGCGCCACCTGGCCTCAACCAGACCAGGTCCCTCAAGGCATACCCAAACGAAACTCGAACACACTTTCCTTTCCTCACGGTGTCCTGACCACCGTCTCAAATCGGGCACCGGATTCACCCTCTGATAACTTCACTTAATCACTGAATACTACTGATGATGCAACACTGCTCCAACTCACAACCATCATTAGACTCATAAGGGCTAGAAAACCATGAACCATCGGATCCCCGATCCGAATCTCACTCTATCCATTCCGTGACAATGAAAAGACCCATTCTCTATCTCAGAGCAACTCCCACGAGTTCTCATCTTGCAATCGCATACACATGTTGAACTAGCTCTAGCACCCTCAGGTTTGGAAAACCCGATACACTGATGACACCCTCAAACATCCCCCAGGATGAACCACCAATACATACCCAATGCCCTGATCAGAATCACACTGAGAGTCCAGGGCTCTCTCCCTGCATCCTTTCCAAGCCTCAGGGCTTTACACCTACGGAATTCCTTCCGCAACCTCAGCAGACATCCCAAATCGGATGAGCTTCTATTCCACTGCCGCAAATACGATGCCCAAAACCATACTCGAAATACTCTAATCATAACTCTGCTCTGCAGCTTTCACTTCCGTGAACTTGCACTCCCCCTCGGAGTTACACACCTTTCTCTCTTCCTTTTCCAAGGAATCCACTTGGCCACATTGTCACTCCAACAAGTGCCACGGTGCTCGCCCAACGCGACACCACCCTTTTTGCGTAACCGCTATTCACATACTCTGGATCTCATCGCAGGGGCTCTCAAGCCCATGCACTCTCTCAACTCATCAAAATCACAACCCGGGGCTAGACCTTCTAATGCAACACACTGCGACATACCTCAAACCATATCCTCAACATATCCAACAATGCCTACAGAGTCTTCAGCATGACTGGACCGCCTCATCAAGCCTTCAGCCCATCTGGACCACCCTCAGAACCTTCAGCCAATCTGGACCGCCCTCAGTGCCTTCAGTTTGGCTGGACCGTTCTCCGAGCCTTCGGCCTGACTGGTACGCCTACTGGCCTTCAGTCTATCCGGACCGCTCAACTAACATTCATCATTCCGAGCTGCCACCTCCGGAAATCCTCCCATGCATATTGTTCTAACCCTCTAGGGGTTCCGAACTCTAACTCCATCAACATACTCGATCCCGGCCTGCTCCCAGGCCTCCACAATCAAATGCCCTAGGTCTGCAACCCGCCCCGCATGCCCGACACTCGCTCCTATCAGCCTATACTCTGGGCTGACAGAACACCGCTGTAACCCAATAGTTAAGCACCCTCAAATACTCATCGATCTCTCGGAGAATTCTCCAATTCTCCCCCACTTATAGTACTGACTAACAACCGCCGGTCGCCATCAACGACCTTCCAGGACAACCCTGCACAAAGAGAACACTTACACACTGACTGCTTCCCACAAGCATAAACAACCCTCAGCAAAATACATCTCCTCACTGATCAATCCGCTCAAAAGAATCCGATCTCCAATTATCCATTCCACGAATGTAGATGCTACCCGACATTCAACCCAATGCCGCATCTCCACTAATATCCCTTACGAACGATAACCAATGATAGCACAAAACACCAAACTATAATCATACCAAACCCTCAGGGAACAACGGATACCAAGACGAAACCCGAAACACAAATCCATAACCCAAACCTCAACCCACAAAACGACGAATACCGCATCGAAATCCACACAAAGATGCCAGCACAAACCAATACATCACAATATCACAAGATAACAAAACATCAAGAAAGAAACATACCCGCAGCTGTCTCTGGCTCTGCCCTGACCTCCTCTGCAACAAGCTGAAAAGCACGACCCTGAGCCCTTGGGGGCTCCGCTCCACCCTGACCTCCACCTGCGATCCTCAAAGTGGCCGGTGCTGTAGCCTGCACCGATCCTGCAGCAAGTTGTGGACATTTGACCCTCAAATGTCCAACCTGATGACAAAGATAGCAAATCCTCAGATCCCGAACTGGCGCTGACTGCTGACAATCCCTCGCATAATGCCCCTCCTTCCCGCACTAGCGGCATGCACCCCCGGACCTACAAGCTCCGGTGTGACTCCTCCCACACTTTCCACAAGTGTGGCTGCTCAGCTCCCCTACTCTAACATCAACGGTCTTGGACCGTTTCGGCGCCGGCTGCGACTGCACCGGGGCCTGCCTCAACTCACGCAACTGCAACTCAATCTCTAACTCACGCCGCCTAGCGGCCTCCTGCAACTCCAACAGTGACCCGCACCTCTGTGCAGACACAAACTGCCTGATGTCCCTCTTGAGCATGCTCAGATATCGAGACATCTGAGCCTGCTCTGAAGCGAACTCTGGGCAAAACATCGCCCTCTCAGTGAACATCTTGGTGATCTCAGTCACCGACTCCGAATCCTGCTTCAGCTCAAGGAACTCCTGAGCTAATCTCTCTCTCTCAACCTGCGGAACATAACGAGTGATGAACATCTCTCTGAACTGGTCCCATGAAACCGCGGCTCTCTGCGCATCTGAATATGACCCCGTGGTCAATCTCCACCAATCCTTTGCCCCGAGCCTCAACAGGTTCAGAGCACACCGCACCCGCTGATCAGCAGGGCATGAACACGTGAAGACACACCCCTCCACGTCCAATAACCATCTCATGGCGACGATCGGGTCCCGAACTCCATCAAAGGTGGGAGGCTTCGTGTTAGCGAAGTCCCGATACTGAAAGCCCCGACTCGCTTCTCCACCTGCCGCCGCTACAACTGCTGTAGCTACCGAAGCAGCCGTCTCTGCGAGAGCAGCATAGCGCTCATCAAAATACTCCACCATGGCGGTCTTAATCGACCCAAACAGCTCTGGCAACTCAGCCCGAAACAACTCAGCAATCTCATCACGCAGGATCTCATGAATCCTCGCATCCAACTCGCTCGTGCTCATCTGATCGATAACCTCAGACGGCACCGATCCACCCGGAATTCTCTCTCCAACTCCCGATCCTGACCCGGATCCACTCTCATCATGCCTCGGAATCTCCATACTGAAAACACCACACAAGAAAAACTCAGACTCTTCCCACAAACCTGGGATCCACCTCTCTAAACCCAACCCTAGAGATCATGGTTTCCCTGATACGCGAATGGGTCTTGTGCTTTCAGTAGTACGGGCCCATACTACCTTCCACACCTACCCATATTTGTATGAAGTACTACCACAACACCCTAGAGAAACATACATAACAACGCTCAATCCTCAACACTAGAAGAACACTGAAAATATCCCATAAGGAACCCTAGGCTACAGGCAACACATCATGAAATCCTGAAGATCCCTAGCCTATCTCTAGCATGCTGTTCTATCAAAGCTCAAAACAAATAACATGCATGGTATTTTGGGGGTTACATACTGGCTCCGGCTGATCGTACCTCCGCGTCCTCCCTTACTCATTTTTGAAAACCATTTTTAATTACTCTTTTGAAAACTCTCCTCGATTTGAGACTGGAGTCACACGAATGTTCCTCCAATTCACTCAAACCAAGGCTCTGATACCAACTTGTAACGACCGAAAAATACAACAAATTATAAATTTTTCAAAAACATCCCGATTCCATAAAATCTTTACAAAAAGGTTTTCAATACAAAACATTTATTGTGTTCCCAGAATCATAACACCACGAAATCATGAGGAGCGGTACGATCACGCCTTCTCCTTGCCACGATCTCCTGAAGAACCTGAAAAACATGAAACCACAACTGTAAGCCCGAAAGCTTAGTGAGATATCCCCAAAATACCAACCGCAAATACCATACACGCATATCATGCCACATCATATCAGTACACAGAACAGCCATGCTCTCCGGGTCTACTGTGTGACTGGTCCGCCGCACCAGCCAATAGTCCACCTGGTCCACCCTCTGAGTCTATCCGCATACATCGAGTCTGCAGTGTGATTGGTCTGCCCGTTCCCGGGCCTTCAATCCACCTGGTCCACTCTCTGAGTCTACAGTATGACTGGTCCGCCCGCACTAGGCCTTCAGTCTATCTGGTCCACCCTCCGAGCCTTCGGCATGTCTGGTCCGTCCCTATCGGGACCTACAGCCTATCCGGACTGCTCGCTGGGCCTACGGGACAACCGGTCCGCCCTGGGTATCTTGGCCTACTGCACACAGCAGGACCCGCCTCAACCCAACTCCAGTCCAAACATCCATGTGCACATACATACATATAATCATAAAGCAAATCACAGACCACAAGCAGATCTATCAGATCACATAACATATAATCATCCTAATCAGGATACTGACCTAACAGGTCACTAGCATAGCGTCTCCCTATCTCTCAGGATACTGATCTCAATCAGGCCTCTAACATACACCATCCTAACTCTCAGGATGCAAACATATCATAACACAGCATCATAACAATAACATAGCAACAACTACCCGGATCTCAATCCGATAAGGGTCGGCCTTGGTGCCTTAGACCCCGATGATATAGTGAGGATAACTCACCTTGAAACTGCCGACTGAACAGATAATCCACGCTACTCCGATCACTGATACGATCTCCACCACTGGTCAACCACCAATGCACTGAACTCAAAACAATAATCGATAATTACTAGAATACCCCTGGAAACCACTGATCAACCCTTGGTCAAAGACAAGGTCAAAGTCAACCCCTGACTGACCCTACTCGCCGAGTCAACCCTATGACTCGCCGAGTTCCCATACTCAGAACTTCTCTCAATCCGCGACCGAACTCGCCGAGTCACCTCGAGACTCGCCGAGTCCAACAACTCAGAGTCCACTCGCACACAACTCACCGACTCATCCCTTGACTCACCGATTCTCGACTTAACCAGAGAATATCGGAACTCTTTGACAAGACTCGCCGAGTCTAAGGCTATCATCAACCTACTCGCCGAGTTGTTCATACAACTTGCCGAGTTCCAGGCTATCTTCAACTGACTCGCCGAGTTGTTCTTCCAACTCGTCGAGTTCCAGCTCATCTTCAAGCAACTCGTCGAGTTCACCCACGTGACTCGTCGAGTACCACCGATCTGAATCCATTCAGAAGCATTCCAGGCCATGCAAATGATCCAAAACATAGATCTAGCCTCATACAACTCATCCATCACGTAAAGTGGCAAACTTTACGTGAATCCAAAGAGATCTAGGCCTTATTCACTTATAACTAGGGTTTGGGACATGCAAGCTTCACTAAACACTCCAACACAGGGGCTTTCATGCTCTCAGATTCATCTCCATTCCAGATCTGAGGTGGCAACCTCAGATCTAACCTCTAGACTTCCAATTACATCCATAGACACGATCCCACAAACCTCAAAATGAAGAAACAACATATAATCAGTCCATGAACGAGATATTACCTCCAATGGACGCCCCAACTGCAATGAAATTCGAATCCAAGCAAAGCCCCTTGCCCCAAGCCTTCAATCTCACAAGATTCCTTCAACAAACTCCTCCAATGCTCCAAATACACTCCAATCTTCTTCAATCACACTTTCTAGGGTTTCTGGACTTCAAGGGGGAATAAAGAGGCTGGGGGAAGGATATAATGTTCTTTAAATAGGGCTCAACCCCGAGAATTAGGGTTTTCTCCACTCAGCGCCTACTCGCCGAGTCCATCTCATCGACTCGTCGAGTCAGGTACTTAACACGCGACCAAGTCGCGACTCTACTCGCCGAGTCCATCCATGGACTCACCGAGTCACTCTTTCCAGTTATCACATTTAGCCCTTCAACTCTACTCTTGCTATTTCGGGATGTTACACATACGATCAAGATCGCGATTTTGAAAACATTGTTCACACCATCAGACACCATGTATCTATTGATTTTGAACTGCTCTGATATGAATTATTACAAAAGAATCAACCATCATAAACAACCATATAAAATGGAAACTCAAAACCAGAAAAAATCACTATGAAAAAGACATTCTTACCTTAAAAAATAGCATTGTACAATCATATGATCAAGATCGCGATTTTGAAAATATTATTCACACCATAAGAGACACCATGTATCTATTGATTTTGAACTACTCTGATATGAATCGTTACAAAAGAATCAACCATCAAAAATAACAACCATATAAAATGGAAACTCAAAACAAGAAAAAAAAATCATTATGAAAAGGAGGTCATTCTTATTAAATTTGAATAAACATTCAATAGAAGGGGTAGAAGAAGGAAACGTTGTTGCAAATTGGAGAAAATATGAGAACGAACGGGATGCAATGACACATAATATTAAAAGGGAGCTGATCCATACACAACAATTTTTCTCCATACACAACAATTGATGCTTTAAAGTGTTGTATTGTACAACTATATAATGCATGAATTATTGTGTATGGCAAAAAACTATTGTGTACAAATCACTTCCCATATTAAAACTCTCGAGAATAGAAAACTTTTCCAACTAATAAAGTATAACAAATATCATCTAATAACTAGTTATTAATTGATATTTTTAGAGTTTATAATAAAAGAACATGCAACAGAAAATAAGAAAAGCTCCACACAAAAAAACTAAATGTAAAAATTATACAACTCAAATGCAATCTTTCCTTGCATATTCAACTCGACACGATTCCTATGTCTTTTGGAGCATCATTAACAATGAGTGGTCTCGTTAACGATGAATACAACGCCAACATTTGAAGACTTATCCGTAAAAGAATTACGTCAAATTTGAATATATAAGAGAGGTAAAAGTTCAAATGAGAACCAAAAAATATTAAGAACATAAGAACTATTATTTTTAACTTATAATTAAATATATATATATATATATATATATATATATATATATATATATATATATATATATATATATATATTTATAATAAACAAAAAAGTAAAGTGGCATGATAGTAATATTGTGAAATCAAAACCTGCTTTCATAAACACATAAAATATCTTATTCAAAATCAGATCTAGATCTGATCTTTCTCCCTTTCCTCTCAACAAACTCATATATCTTTTCAAGAAGCTCCCATCATCAAGATCAAGATGCCGACGACTGACATCGTTGTCGACGACATTCTCGCTATCGTTCCTCCAGCAACTTCTGTTTCCTCCGTCTCCAGTCTCCACCGTCGCCAAGGAAAACTCGAATCTGATGAGATTCGATGAAAACATTGTTGATCCACCACATTCGTCATTGTCATCACCATCAAACTTTTACCAACACTGCCGACGTCCGCCTGTTTCCGCCTCCAGATCTGCCATCACTCTCGAATGTCACCAGATCGTCGACGACGAAACCGATCTCTACCACTGTATCATGACGAGACCGATGCTCTAGTACCGTGTTAGGCTGTTGTTTCCTCCATTACTGCTACATATCAATGTTGTCTCCGGTGAGCTGAAAAATTCAGTGAAAATACGATGTATTTGTGAATACTTTTTTTGTGTGTGTATATGTGTGTGCTATAGTAGGAATGTTGATAAGAAGTGCATTTGTTGGTGTTTCAGACATATTCGGATGATAGAATGCAGTTGCATCTGATGGTGTTTCTAATAAAGTAAGGAAGTTTCGTTTGTGAGTTCACCTCCACAAAATTTCGGCGAGAGTTTCTTTGGTGATTTTATGGAGATGCTCGATAAATTGAAAAATATGTCTGAAGCTAAGGCTATATCTTTTCTTTTCCTTTGAATTAAATATCATTTATTGATTGCTTGAATCGAGATGCATGCTTCTTTTTTCTTCCTTTGATTTCCGTGAGAGCCACGGTTATAAAATTAATTAAACTTTCATATTAAAAAAATCAAAATTATTAATTAATTATTTTAAATAAGTTATTATTTAAAAGATATTTCTTTTAATTATATAAAATTATAATCGTTGGTTTAAATAAATACGTGAAGTTATATCATCTTATAATCTGTATAAATTTTATTTTATTTTTTTAATCAAATGTTATTAATTTAATATATTAAAGTGAAAAGGTTTAAATTTTGAAATTTAAAATTTAATGTAATTAAGGTGGATATTTTAAAATTTGAAATTTGAAATAGATAATTAATATGTTGACAAGTGGCATGATATGGAACATAATATTAATGAGGATGTCTAATATAATGACACTTGTCAATAGGAGAATAAATCTATTTATTTATTAGAATAGGGATTCATTTGCTGAATTAAGATGTGTCAGGTTACTTGTTAGGGTAAATAGCAAAAAAAAAAAAACACTCTGTTTACACCAAAATTGTAATTTGACACTGTGTTTTTTTTTGCCTCAAAATTGACACTATGTTTTCCAATTTGTTATAATTTTGACCACTTGACCGATCAACCAGGTTACATGCTGACGTGGCATGATGACGTATCAGTTTTGATGATGTGATATGCAGACATGATATGCTGACGTGTCAAATTGATTTTTTTCCACAAAAAACACTAAGTTTTTATTTTTTTCGATTTTGACACTAAGTCTAATTTTTCTTTCAATTTTGACACTATCTTTTTTTGTTCCAAATCGAACATCATTTTTTTCAATTTTGTTCAATGTTGACAATTTTTTATTTGAAACCGTATAAATGTTTTTTTCAATTAAAAACCATAGTTTTGTATAAACACAAGTTTTTTTTTACATTCAAACCATAATTTTATGTATAAATATGTATTAGTTATATAAAAACCGTATTTTATATTAAATACGTAACTTTAAAATGAGTTTTGAGGTTTGGAGACGTGTAATCGATCAAAACTCGGATGTCAAGTTTGCAACCCATGAGATTTTTATGATTAATTTGATTGTCATGATACAACTAATACATATTTATACATTATGCTTTGAATGAAAAAAAATACTTTGTATTTAAATAAAAATGTGGTTTTTAAACGAAAAAAATATATTTGTACAGTTTAAAATGTAATAAAAAATATATTTATATGGTTTCAAATGGAAAATTTTCAAAATTAAACAAAATTTGATAAATGATGTTCGATTTGGAACAAAAAATCATAGTGTCAAAATGGAAAGATAATTAAACTTAGTGTCAAAATCGAAAAAAAAAAGTGAAAACTTAGTGTTATTTGTGGAAAAAAAATTCAATTTTAACACATCAGCATATCATGTCTGCATGTCACGTCATCAAAACTGACACATCATCATGTCATGTCAGCATGTAACCTGGTTGACCGGTCAAGTGGTCAGAATTATAACAAATTAGAAAACACCGTGTCAATTTTAAGACAAAAAAAAAACACAACATCAAAATTATAATTTTTGTGTAAAGAAAGTGTTTTTTTTTTTTTTCTATTTACCCTACTTTTTTTTTTGTGTTCCGGATTACTTGTTTCTACTTTCTATAAAGTTCCTTTTACATATATTCTACTTTTATTGAATATGACAATTTTCCATTTATTGAATATGTCAATTTTTACTTTCATTAGCTCTAATATATGGAATAATTATTTAGTATTGGCCAACGGAAATTGCTATTAGTTTTTTTTACTAGTCTTTTCATAGAATATTTGAATTATGTATATATTATTATTCTAACAAATCAAATAGTTTAGAAATATTTATAATTAAGACAAATATGAATATATTGACCTTTTAAATAATGCAAGCATGATCAATACGATAGATATAGTAAATGAACTTTTAATGTGAAATTGATTACGTGGAACTTAACGATAAAATATTCGATAGCCTAAAAATTGTTACACAAGGTGTTTAATAAATTGTTTTAGTGGATTAGTATAAGTGTTTAAAGTGTGAATGACTGATATATTACACTGTGAATTAGTGTCTGAATTTTTGCATTAAACTCTGAATGACTGAAATATCGCATTAAACTATGAATTTAGTGTATTAAACTGTAAATTTTGTATATTAAATTGTAAATTAATTGTATTAAGTTATAATTTTTAAAAATTTTGTATCGGCTTATGAAATAGATTTGGTTATCTCTAATATTGAATAAAGTACATAAAATTTAAAACATCGAATATTATATAAATAAAGTTTGAAAGAAGCTCTAGCCTCCATATCTAAAGGTATAAAAGTAATTTCTAATTTAAGAATATTACTGTAAATATATATATTTTTTATGTATTAAACTGTGAATTTGTTATATTAAACTATGAATTTTTTGTACTAAACTATAAATTGATTGCATTAAGTTGTCAATTTTTTATGATTTTTTTTGTTAAAATGTGAATATTTTATACATGAATGTTTATATTAATTTCTTGTGACTAATTTTTGTGTGTTGTATAAATATGTAAGAATATATTAGTTTTTATAATTATCTTGCATTAAACCCTGAATTATTGAATTAATTAGTTTATTAAACTGTGAAGGAAGTGGTCGGAGGAAATGATAGCGAGGTATAAATGTATTAGTTTTTTTGTAGAAATATTTATGTAAATAAACTTTTAAAGAAGCACTAACTTATAGGTCTGAAGATACATATGCTAGTTTTAAGTTTAAAATATGGTTGTGAATATATAATTTTTGTGCATGAAGCAATTAATTTATTATATTAAATTATGAATTTTGTGTAAATTGACTGTATTAAGTTGTGAATTGAATCTATTAAACTGTGAATTGACTCATGAATTTTGTATAGAAATAAGGATCATTTATGTATGAATGTTTGTATTAATTTTCTTGAGAATGTATTTATTTTTTATGTTATATAAATATATAAGAACTCAAAATGATTTATTAAACTGTGAATATCATATTTAAGTTGTGAATCCTTGATTTTATATATGCATATATCATTTTTTGTTAATTTTCTTCTGAATATATTTATTTTTTCTACTGTATAAATATGTAAGAATACATTAGTTTTAATAATAGTTTTGCATTAAATTCAAAATGAGTGAAATAAATAGTTTTATTAGACTGTGAATGTAGTATTTAAGTTATTAATGCATGACTTTATTTACAGATATGATTTAGAAGAAAATAATGGTTGCGATGCTGGTACAGGTGGTTGGTGGCAGCGTGTGGTGGTGGTATTAGTAGAGTTTGAAATATTGATTTCTTTTAGTTTGTGAATTATTGTAAAATGGTTTGTATTAAGTTCTGAATTTTGTGAACTAAACTATAAGTGGACTGTATAAACTTGTAATTTATATAAGTTTTGTGTTCATATGAGATAATATAAGAATGAAAATATTATACTGCAAAAATCACAACTTTGACTTTTTGTATCAAAAAGAGAAAAAAAAAATTCACATGTTTAGTAAGAATATCATATAAATATTTACTAACTAATGGAGGTTCATAGGGTTCTTAATCTTTTGTGGTTCTTATTTGAACCACTCCCTATATATATATATATATATATATATATATATATATATATATATATATATATATATATATATATATATATATATATATAATAATAATAATAATAACCCAAAAAAATTAAGAACCCTAAGAACCATTACTTTTAACAGTAACTCCTAGTCGACTCATAAAGATCTAATATGAGATCTACCACATATTCTCACTCAACAACTAGAACCCTAACCATTTTCTCTCTCTATTAAAAATCTGGCAACCATTTTTTCCGGCCAACATTATCCCGTCGTGCGTTGCCGCCTTACACTACATCTACATATATTTTTCTCTGATTTCCGATAAAAACCACAAAATCTACTGCCTTCTTTGATTTCTCCCCCATTTATCTCTTCCTCTCCACAAAACTCTAGCAAATCATATGCAAATATGATGTGTAATAGTTAGATCTACGTCGTCCTACTCCATATTCACTCGTAACCATTGTTTTCGCCCACAGCAAAAGACCTAGCCACTGTTGATCTGAAAAATATAGCAGATCGAAAACACTTTGGCAAGATTGACAAACTTCAGGCGAAATTTGACAAAGTTCTGACAAGCATCCACCTAAAGTGTCATTCGATCCACATCAGATATGTTATTCTTGTCATTTTTGTCGCCATTGGAGCATCACAAAACTGAAATCGCAGATTTCATAATCGTAACATACATGTGTTGTTCTTACTCGTTTTTACGCAAGAACTCGTTTTTTTTTGTTTCTCAGATTTATTTCAAACTCGTTCTTTTTGTTCATCAGATATGTTCTCCTCATCTCCTTGATATATTTCTCTCATATTTGTTCTCTAGTGGTATAGATTAAAAGGTGAAGTTATGGAAAAAAGATGCATATAAGGTGTTTGATGAAATGTGTAACATCCCGAGAATTTGGTAGGTATTCCTGAACCCTCTTCTATTATTATCTTGCCATTTATGGTCCTTGGGGATGGAAGTGAAGAGCCAAGGTAAGTTTAAGGACCAAGTTAGTTTGCAAACTTGAGTCAAAAGGGAGTACGCCGCGCGTACTTAAGAGTACGCTAAGCGTATTAAGGTCTGCCTTAGTATGCTGGGCGTATACTTGAGTACGCTCGGCGTACTAATGTCTGGGTGAAACCCTAATATTTAGGGTTTGGGGCCTATATAAGCAACATAATGTGCACCCACACCTCCTTTACCTCAGCCTCGACATATCAAACTCGTCCCTCTCAAACCCTAGCCTCCCCTTTGTGTGTTAAACTCATTGTTGTGTGTGCTTGAGTGCCTTAGGAGGAAACCATTGCATCAAAGAGTTGAAGGAAGAGACCAAGCTTGTAGATCTGAAGTTACCTTGTGCATAAGAAGCTCCAGAAGGTATAAAATTCCAAACGTTATGCTTATATGATTAGATTTCTCCATTTTGCTTTAAAAGATCCATTTCTTGTCCTAAAAACCAAAAGGTGGTGCATGTTGTGTTATGAACGAAAAGGACTGTCCTTCTATGCTCTTGAGGGGACCTTGAATGATAAAAATGAGGTCCCATCAACTGAATGTGTCCCATGCATGGATAATAAGGTCTTAATGGATTAAGACCAAGCATTTAGAACTTTATGGACGTCCAAAGTGATAAAGTTCACGACTTTATGGATCTTAGGCATGTTAGGTCTCTGGATCTGAAGTTTGGGCTTAAGTGCTTAAGCCATTAAGCACTTAATGAGATTTGAAAAATCGTTCAGTACGTCCAGCGTAAATCCAGTACACCCGGCATACTGAGTCAACCACCTTATGGTTGTCAATGTTTGGATGAGTACGCCCCATGTACGTCCTCTGTTTGGGTTTTTGTCTAATGGGCTTCAGATTTGGGATGTATATTGTCTAATGGATTTGGACCTTTGCTGGACTATGTGAATGAGACATTTTGGGACAGGTAGTTTATAGTGGATCATGAGGTTAGGCCCAATTAGGAGGTTGGGCCCAATTTGGTAAATTGGGCCGATAATGGGCTTTTATAAGGACTTTCAAGTCAAGGATTGGGTATTTGGGCCTTGGCCCAATAACGTGAGTGAATTAAATGAATGGTGTGGACATGTGGTCAAGAAGGTTATTTTGGGTATTACTTTCGGTGCTTGTTGTGTAATAGTTTGGGATTCCCGGTGAGACAACAGTCAGAGATTTGTAGTATTTCAGCACTACTAGCGAGGTGAGTTGTCCTCACTTTATTAATAGGGTCTAAGGCACCAAGGTCGTCCCTTATGTATTGTATCTGGTTATGGCATAATATGTTTACTGGTTTGCATCCTAGTAGTTAGGATGAGTTATGTTATGCTTAGTGACCTGGTTAGGTCAATGTCCTTGTTATAAGATGGTATTATGCAATATGCTAGTATGATCTGTTAGACTAGTATCCTGATAGACAGGATGGTATTATGTGTTATGTGGTATGGTCTGTTTTGATCAATTGTTGTCTGTAGACTATTATGTGTTTATTTGTATATATCTGCACAGGTTTGCTTGGCGGTTGAGGCTTGTCTGCTTTGTGCGGAGGCCAATAGACCTGGGCATTCCAACCTGTTGGTTGTGGGCCGTGAGTATTCCATCCCGAGGATGATTGGACTCATAGTAGGTAGGCATTCCAACCTGTTGGTTATGGGCATGGGGTATTCCAACCCGATGGTTGACTGGACCCATAGTTTTTTTTTACGGTTGCATGTATATTATAGTGGGTACGGGTATTTTGGGGGTAGCTCACTAAGCTTTCTGGCTTACAGTTTCAGTTTTTTGTTTCAGGTACTTCTAGTAATCGTGGGAAGGCGAAGGCATGATCGTACCGCTCCTCTTGTTGTTATGATTTTATGATTTGATACTGGGATACTCTGATAATTTTATTTTGAAAACAAACTATGTAATGTTGAATGGTTTTAAGTGTTTTGAAAAAATTTAAAAAATGCTTAAATTTATGGGTGTTACAATTTGGTATCAGAGCCTTGGTTTGAGTGAATTAGAGGAACACTCGTGTGAATCCAGTCTCAAATCAAGGAAAGATTTTCAAAATGATTTCTAATTGGTTTTCAAAAAAAGTAAAGGAGGATGCAGGATGCAGGATGTACGATCAGCCGGAGCTAGTAAGTAGACCCCAAAATACCATATAGTTATTTGATTATGTGATATGTTCGAACATCATGCTAGTGCTAGTCTAGGGATCTTTATGAATTTCATGATAGAATTGCCTGATTACATGATGCCTGCTAGCCTAGGGTTTTCTTATATGAAATTGGCATCATTAATGTAGTTACTTGTGTATGTATCATGGTTGTACATAATTAATATCTTATAGCCCAAGAATGTTTGATTTGGCCTTATGTTCTGTTCTTATTGATTGGGCTTAAGGTAGGTTCGGATATGCGAGAGTCTATAGCGTCCAGCGTTATGTATGGTTAGCATGCACTAATGCTATAGGGTTGGTGGAAGTTTCATGGATGAGTGAGGTTGAGCGACCACCATGTGAATGTATAGTGATAGGGTGTTGTGGTGATACTTGAGACAAATATAGGTAGGTGTGGAAGGTAGTATGGGCCCGTACTACTGAAAGCACAGGACCCATACGCATAGCAAGGAAGTCAGAACCCCTAGGGTTTAGTAGGGAGTTGGTTCCCGGTTATTTATGCGGATTGTCTGATATCTTCCTGTTATATTTTCAGTATGGTGGTTACGAGGCATTTTGTGACTGGATCCGGATCAGGATCCGGACAGGGTGATCAGGAGGCCCCAGCAGCACCTGAGATTATCGGCCAGGAGGCACCAGTGTTGACAGAGGATCGGGTTAGGGAGATCATCCGCGAGGAGGTGGTCGAGATTGTTTGGGGCAAGATTCTGGAGTTTTTTGGGACTATTAAGTCCGTTATGATGGAGTACTTCGATGACAGATACGTAGCCCTTGCGGAGACGGCTGCCATTGCAGTTGCATCAACTGTAACCGTGGCAGGAGGAGGAGTAGGAACCAGTCGGGGCTTCCAGTACAGGGACTTCGATTACACGAAGCCCCTACTTTTTATGGGACTTAGGATCCCATCAAGGCTATGAGGTGGATTTCTAACGTTGAGCGGTGTTTCTTTACTTGCTCATGTCCTACTTGTAACGACCGAAAAATACAACCAATTTTAAATTTTTCAAAAACATCTCGATTGCATAAAATCTTTACAAAAAGGTTTTCAATACAAAACATTTATCGTGTTCCCAGAATCATAACACCACGAAATCATGAGGAGCGGTACGATCACTCCTTCGCCTTGCCACGATCTCCTGAAGAACCTGAAAAACATGAAACCACAACTGTAAGCCCAAAAGCTTAGTGAGATATCCCCAAAATACCAACCGTAAATACCATACACGCATAGCATGAAACAACATATCTAAACACAGAACAACCATGCTCTCCGGGTCTACTGTGTGACTAGTCCGCCGCACCAGCCAACAGTCCACCTGGTCCACCCTCTGAGTCTATCCGCATACATCGAGTCTACAGTGTGATTGGTCCCCCCGTTCCCGGGCCTTCAATCCACCTGGTCCACTCTCTGAGTCTACAGTATGACTGGTCTGCCCGCACCGGGCCTTCAGTCTGTCTAATCCACTCTCCTAGCCTTCGGCACGTCTGGTCCGCCCCTATCAGGACCTACAGCCTATCCGGACCGCTCGCTGGGCCTACGGGACAACCGGTCCGCCCTGGGTATCTTGGCCTACTGCACACAGCAGGACCTGCCTCAACCCAACTCCAGTCCAAACAACCATGTGCACATACATACATACAATCATAAAGAAAATCGCAGTCCACAAGCAGATCTAACAGATCACATAACATATAATCATCCTAACCAGGATACTGACCTAACAGGTCACTAGCATAGCGCCTCCCTATATCTCAGGATACCGATCTCAAACTGGCCTCTAACATATACCATCCTAACTCTCAGGATGCAAACATATCACAGCAACAACATAACAATAACATAGCAACAACTACCCGGATCTCAATCCGATAAGGGCCGGCCTTGGTGCCTTAGACCCCGTTGATATAGTGAGGATAACTCACCTCGAAACTGCCGACTGAACAGATAGCCCAAGCTGCTCCGATCACTGATACGATCTCCACCACTGGTCAACGACCAATGCACTAAACTCAAAACAATAATCAACAATTACTAAAATACCCCTGGAAACCACTGATCAACCCTTGGTCAAAGACAAGGTCAAAGTCAACCCCTGACTGACCCTACTCGCCGAGTCAACCCTATGACTCGCCGAGTTCCCATACTCAGAACTTTTCTCAATCCGCGACCTAACTCGCCGAGTCCAACAACTCAGAGTCCACTCGCACACAACTCACCGAGTCATCCCTTGACTCACCGATTCTCGACTCAACCAGAGAATATCGGGACTCTTCGACAAGACTCGCCGAGTCCAAGAACAGACTCGCCGAGTCTAAGGCTATCTTCAACGTACTCGCCGAGTTGTTCATACAACTCGCCGAGTTCCAGGCCATCTTCATCCGACTCGCCGAGTTGTTCTTCCAACTCGTCGAGTTCCAGCTCATCTTCAAGCAACTCGTCGAGTTCACCCATGTGACTCGCCGAGTACCACCGGTCTGAATCCATATAGAAGCATTCCAGACCATGCAATTGATCCAAAACATAGATCTAGCCTCCTACAACTCATCCATCATGTAAAGTGGCAAACTTTACGTGAATCCAAAGAGATCTAGGCCTTTTGCACAAAGGTTTAGGGTTGGGACATGTAAGCTTCACTACACACTCCAACATAGGGACTTTCATGCTCTCTGATTCTTCTCCATTTCAGATCTGAGGTAGCAACCTCAGATCTAACCTCTAGACTTCCAATTACATCCATAGACAAGTTCCCACAAACCCCAAAATGAAGAAACAACATACAATCAGTCCAAGAACGAGATATTACCTCCAATGGACGCCCCAACTGCAATGAAATACGAATCCAAGCAAAGCCCCTTGCTCCAAGCCTTCAATCTCCCAAAATTCCTTCAATAATCCTCTCCTTCAAGCTCCCAATTGAGATAGAATCACTCACCCACGAAGGCTAAGGGTTTCTGGACTTGGGGATGAATAAAGAGGCTGGGAGTGGGCTGTTATGTTCTTTATATAGGGCTCAACCCCGAGAATTAGGGTTTTCTCCACTCAGCGCCTACTCGTCGAGTCCTCCTTACTGACTCGCCGAGTCGGCTACTTAACACGCGACCCAGTCACGACTCTACTCGCCGAGTCCATCCATGGACTCGCCGAGTCACTCTTCCACAACTTACTCTTTTAGCCCTTCAACTCTACTCTTGATATTTCGGGATGTTACAATTCTCCCCCACTTAAATTAGGCTTTGTCCACGAAGCCTACAGCAGCTCAACTCCAAAGATACTCCCGCAACGCGCCACCTGGCCTCAACCAGGCCAGGTCCCTCAAGGCATACCCAATCGAAACTCGAACACACTTTCCCTTCCTCACGGTGTCCTGACCACCGTCTCAAATTGGGCGCCAGATTCACCCTCTGATAACTTCACTTAACCACTGAGAATTACTCATAATGAAACACTTCTCCAAATCACAACCATCACTCGACTCATAAGGGCTAGAAAACCATGAACCATCGGATCCCCGATCCGAATCTCACTCTATCCATTCCGTGACGACGGAAAGACCCATTCTCTATCTCAGAGAAACTCCCACGAGTTCTCCTCTTACAATCACATACACATGCTGAACTAGCTCTAGCACCCTCAGGTTGGGAAAACCCGATACACTGATGACACCCTCAAACATCCCCAGGATGAACCATTAACACATACCCAATACCCTGATCAGAATCACACTGAGAGTCCAGGAATCTTTCCCTGCATCCTTTCCAAGCCTCTTGGCTCTATACCTGCGGAATTCCTTCCGCAACCTCAGCAGACATCCCAAACCGGATGAGCTTCTACTCCACTGCCGCAAACACGATGCTCAAAAACCATACTCGAAATACTCTAATCATAACTCTGCTCTGCAGCTTTCACTTCCGTGAACTTGCACTCCCTCTCGGAGTTACACACCTTTCTCTCTTCCTTTTCCAAGGAATCCACTTGGCCACATTGTCACTCCAACAAGTGCCACGGTGCTCGCCCAACGCGACACCACCCTTTTGTGTAACCGCTATCCACATTCTCTGGCTCTCATCGCAGGGGATCTCAAGCCCATGCACTCTCTCAACTCATCAAAATCACAACCCGGGGCCAGACCTTCTAATGCAAACACACTGCGACATACCCCAAACCATATCCTCAACAGATCCAACAATATCTACAGAGTCTTCAGCATGACTGGACCGCCTCACCAGGCCTTCAGCCCATCTGGACCACCCTCAGAATCTTCAGTCAATCTGGACCGCTCTCAGTGCCTCTAGTTTGGCTGGACCGTTCTCCGAGCCTTCGGCCTGACTGGTACGCCTACCGGCCTTCAGTCTATCCGGACCGCTCAACTAGCATTCGACATTCCAAGTTATCACCTCCGAAAATCCTCCCATGCATACCGTTCTAGCCCTCTAGGGGTTCCGAACTCTAACTCCATCAACATACTCGATCCCGGCCTGCTCCCAGGCCTCCACAATCAAATGCCCTAGGTCTGTATCCCGCCCCGCATGCCCGACACTCGCTCCTATCAGCCTATACTCAGGGCTGACGGAACACTGTTGAATCCCAACAGCTAAGCACCCTCAAATACTCATCGACCTCCCGGAGAGTTCTCCAATTCTCCCCCACTTATAGCACTGATTAACAACCATCGGTCGCCATTAACAACCTTCCAGAACAACCCTGCACAAAGAGAACACTTACACACTGACTGCTTCCCACAAGCATAAACAATCCTCAACAAAACACATCTCCTCAATAATCAATCCGCTCAAAAAGAATCCGATCTCCAAATATCCATTCCACGAATGTAGATGCCACCCGACATTCAACCCTATGCCGCATCTCCACTAATAACCCTTACGAACGATAACCAACGATAGCACAAAACACTAAACTATAATCATACCAAACCCTCAGGGAACAACGGATACCAAGACGAAAACCCGAAACACAAATCCATAACCCAAACCTCAACCCGCAAAACGACGAATACCACATCGAAATCCACACAAAGATACCAGCACAAACCATACACCACAAAAATCGCAAGATAACAAGACATCAAGAAAGAAACATACCCGCAGCTGTCTCTGGCTATGCCCTGACCTCCTCTGCAATAAGCGGAAAAGCACGACCCTGAGCCCTTGGGGGCTCCGCTCCACCCTGACCTCCACCTGTAATCCTCAAAGTGGCCGGTGCTGGAGCCTGCACCGATCCTGCAGCAAGCTGTGGACAGTTCACCCTCAAATGTCCAACCTGATGACAAAGATAGCAAATCCTCAGATCCCGAACTGGCGCTGACTGCCGACAATCCCTCGCATAATGCCCCTCCTTTCCGCACTTGCGACATGCACCACCGGACCTACAAGCTCCGGTGTGACTCCTCCCACACTTTCCACAAGTGTGGCTGCTCAGCTCCCCCACTCTAACATCAACGGTCTTGGACCGTTTCGGCGCCGGCTGCGACTGCACCGGGGCCTGCCTCAGCTCACGCAACTGCAACTCAATCTCTAACTCACGCCGCCTAGCGGCCTCCTGCAACTCCAACAATGTCCCGCACCTCTGCGCAGACACAAACTGCCTGATGTCCCTCTTGAGCATGCTCAAATATCGAGACATCTGAGCCTGCTCTGAAGCAAACTCTAGACAAAACATCGCCCTCTCAGTGAACATCCTGGTGATCTCAGTCATCGACTCCGAATCCTGCTTCAGCTCAAGGAACTCCTGAGCCAATCTCTCCCTCTCAACCTGCGGAACATAACAAGTGATGAACATCTCTCTGAACTGATCCCATGAAACCGCGGCTCTTTGCGCATCTGAATATGACCCCGTGGTCAATCTCCACCAATCCTTCGCCCCAAGCCTCAACAGGTTCAGGGCACACCGCACCCGCTAATCGGCAGGGCATGAACACGTGAAGAAACACCCCTCCACGTCCGATAACCATCTCATAGCGACGATCGGGTCCTAAACTCCATCGAAGGTGGGAAGCTTCGTATTAGCGAAGTCCCGATACTGGAAGCCCCGACTCGCTCCTCCTCCTGCCACCGCTACAGCCGCTGTAGCCGCGGCGGCAGCCGTCTCTGCGAGAGCCGCATAACGCTCATCAAAATACTCCACCATGGCGGTCTTAATCGACCCAAACAGCTCTGGCAACTCAGCCCGAAACAACTCAGCAATCTCATCACGCAGGATCTCACGAATCCTCGCATCCAACTCGCTCATGCTCATCTGACCGATAGTCTCGGGCGGTACCGATCCGCCCGGAACTCCCTCTCCTGACCCGGATCCACTCTCATCATGCCTCGGAATCTTCATACTGAAAACACCACACAAGAAAAACTCAGACTCTTCCCACAAACCTGGGATCCAACTCTCTCAACCCAACCCTAGAGATCATGGTTTCCCTGATACGCGTATGGGTCTTGTGCTTTCAGTAGTACGGGCCCATACTACCTTCCACACCTACCCATATTTGTATGAAGTACTACCACAACACCCTAGAGAAACATACATAACAACACTCAATCCTCAACACTAGAGGAACACTGAAAATATCCCATAAGGAACCCTAGGCTACAGGCATCACAAATCAGGCAACACATCATGAAATCCTGAAGATCCCTAGCCTATCTCTAGCATGCTGTTCTATCAAAGCTCAAAACAAATAATACGCATGGTATTTTGGGGGTTACTTACTGGCTCCGGCTGATCGTACCTCCGCGTCCTCCCTTACTCATTTTTGAAAACCATTTTTAATTACTCTTTTGAAAACTCTCCTCGATTTGAGACTGGAGTCACACGAATGTTCCTCCAATTCACTTAAACCAAGGCTCTGATACCAACTTGTAACGACTGAAAAATACAACAAATTTTAAATTTTTCAAAAACATCCCGATTCCATAAAATCTTTACAAAAAGGTTTTCAATACAAAACATTTATTGTGTTCCCAGAATCATAACACCACGAAATCATGAGGAGCGGTACGATCACGCCTTCGCCTTGCCACGATCTCCTGAAGAACCTGAAAAACATGAAACCACAACTGTAAGCCCGAAAGCTTAGTGAGATATCCCCAAAACACCAACCGCAAATACCATACACGCATAGCATGCCACAACATATCTGAACACAGAACAACCATGCTCTCCGGGTCTACTGTGTGACTGGTCCGCCGCACCGGCCAACAGTCCACCTGGTCCACCCTCTGAGTCTATCCGCATACATCGAGTCTGCAGTGTGATTAGTCCACCCGTTCCCGGGCCTTCAATCCACCTGGTCCACTCTCTGAGTCTACAGTATGACTGGTCCGCCCGCACTGGGCCTTCAGTCTGTCTGGTCCACTCTCTGAGCCTTCGGCACGTCTGGTCCGCCCCTATCGAGACCTACAGCCTATCCGGACCGCTCGCTGGGCCTACGGGACAACCGGTCCGCCCTGGGTATCTTGGCCTACTGCACACAGCAGGACCCGCCTCAACCCAACTCCAGTCCAAACAACCATGTGCACATACATACATACAATCATAAAGCAAATCACAGTCCACAAGCAGATCTAACAGATCACATAACATATAATCATCCTAACCAGGATACTGACCTAACAGGTCACTAGCATAGCGCCTCCCTATCTCTCAGGATACCGATCTTAAACAGGCCTCTAACATATACCATCCTAACTCTCAGGATGCAAACATATCACAACAACAACATAACAATAACATAGCAACAACTACCCGGATCTCAATCCAATAAGGGCCGGCCTTGGTGCCTTAGATCCCGTTGATATAGTGAGGATAACTCACCTCGAAACTGCCGACTGAACAGATAGCCCAAGCTGCTCCGATCACTGAGACGATCTCCACCACTGGTCAACCACCAATGCACTGAACTCAAAACAATAATCAACAATTACTAAAATACCCCTGGAAACCACTGATCAACCCTTGGTCAAAGACAAGGTCAAAGTCAACCCCTGACTGACCCTACTCGCCGAGTCAACCCTATGACTCGCCGAGTTCCCATACTCAGAACTTTTCTCAATCCGCGACCTAACTCGCCGAGTCACTCCGAGACTCGCCGAGTCCAACAACTCAGAGTCCACTCGCACACAACTCACCGAGTCATCCCTTGACTCACCGATTCTCGACTCAACCAGAGAATATCGGGACTCTTTGACAAGACTCGCCGAGTCCAAGAACAGACTCGCCGAGTCTAAGGCTATCTTCAACCTACTCGCCGAGTTGTTCATACAACTCGCCGAGTTCCAGGCCATCTTTATCCGACTCGCCGAGTTGTTCTTCCAACTCGTCGAGTTCCAGCTCATCTTCAAGCAACTCGTCGAGTTCACCCATGTGACTCGCCGAGTACCACCGGTCTGAATCCATACAGAAGCATTCCAGACCATGCAATTGATCCAAAACATAGATCTAGCCTCCTACAACTCATCCATCACGTAAAGCGGCAAACTTTACGTGAATCCAAAGAGATCTAGGCCTTTTGCACAAAGGTTTAGGGTTTGGGACATGTAAGCTTCACTACACACTCCAACACATGGAGTTTCATGCTCTCTGATTCTTCTCCATTCCAGATCTGAGGTAGCAACCTCAGATCTAACCTCTAGACTTCCAATTACATCCATAGACAAGTTCCCACAAACCCCAAAATGAAGAAACAACATACAATCAGTCCAAGAACGAGATATTACCTCCAATGGACGCCCCAACTGCAATGAAATACGAATCCAAGCAAAGCCCCTTGCTCCAAGCCTTCAATCTCCCAAAATTCCTTCAATAATCCTCTCCTTCAAGCTCCCAATTGAGATAGAATCACTCACCCACGAAGGCTAAGGGTTTCTGGACTTGGGGATGAATAAAGAGGCTGGGAGTGGGCTGTTATGTTCTTTATATAGGGCTCACCCCCGAGAATTAGGGTTTTGTCCACTCAGCGCCTACTCGCCGAGTCCTCCTTACTGACTCGCCGAGTCGGCTACTTAACACGCGACCCAGTCGCGACTCTACTCGCCGAGTCCATCCATAGACTCGCCGAGTCACTCTTCGACAACTTAATCTTTTATCCCTTCAACTCTACTCTTGATATTTCGGGATGTTACACTACTGACCAGTTGGGCAGGTGTGCTCCGAACCTGCTAAGGTCCGGGGCCAAGGATTGGTGGAGATTGACGACAGGATCGTACACTGATGATCAGAGAGCTGTTGTTACCTGGGAGTAGTTCAGGGATATGTTTTGCGCCCGATACATTCAACGGGTTGAGCGAAAACGATTGTCTCAGGAGTTTTTGAGTTTGATAAAGGATGGGGAGTCGGTGTCGGAGATCACTCGTATGTTCATCGAGAGGGCGATGTTCTGCCCAGAGTTTGCTTCTGATCAGGCTCAGATGACTCGTTATCTGAGCATGTTCAAGACGGAAATCCATCAGTTTTTTTTGCCACACAGCGATGTGATACTCTTCTGGACTTACAGGAGGCTGCTAGGCAGCATGTGTTGGAGATTGAGCTGCAGTTGAGGGAGCAGCGTCAGGCCCTAGCATAGTCTCAGCCGGCGCCGAAGCGGTCTAAGACCGTTGACACCAGGACTGGGGGACAGCCAGGCCGCACTTATGGGATGTGCGGAAAGGCTCATATAGGGATGTGCCGATCAGGGAGTGGGTGCCACCGATGTGGCAACTAGGTCTATCTGGCCAGGGATTGCAGGCAGCAGACTCCGGCTTCCGAAGTCATACTTTGTTATCATTGTGAGAAGGTGGGCCATATGAAGGCTCGATGCCCTCTTTTAGCTGCCCAGCCTGTCACTAACTCCAACACTGGCTACATTAAGAATTGTAGATGGGAGGCCAGTTAATGCCGAGCCTCCGAAGGCTTAGAGGCGTGCCTTCCAGCTTACGGCAGAGGAGGCATGGGCAGCACTAGATGTGGTTGCTGGTATGTTTCTATCCTTCATCTCATTTGTTATATCTGTGTATGCTTATCTGTTGTACCTGTGTTTCAGTATGTTTTTAGTGAACTCCTTGCCTGCATTGGATTTATTTGACTCGGGGGCGAATCAGTCTTTCATATCTCAGGCTTTTAGTAGGGAGTTCAGTGTGCCAGTAGGTGAGCTTGAGTGTCCGTTACGAGTCTCCATCGCCAATGAACACAAAGTTTCTGCTTCTTTGGTATATCGAGGATGCGAGTTGGAGATCTTTAGAGTATCCTTTCCGATACACTTGATTCCTATTCCCATGGAGGAAGTGTGTGTGACTGTGGGGATGGATTGGCTTAGCCGATTCGGTGCTATGATAGATTGCGAGGGCCAGCGGGTGGTAGTTCGAACCCCAAGTGGGGGAGAACTGATGGTATACAACGAGGGCACCATAGTGGGATCAAGGTTCTGTTCAGCTGCCAGGGCTCGACATTATATTCAGCACGGTTGTGAGGGTTTTCTGGTGTATGTGGTGGATACGCGAGCCAGGGGTCAGATTTCAGTCTCAGAGGTTCCAATAGTCAGGGAGTTTGTAGATGTGTTTCCGGAGGAGTTGCCAGGGATACCTCCGGAGAGGCAGGTAGAGTTTTGAATCGACCTGGTGCCTGGTGCGGCCCCTATCACAAAAGCATTGTACCGGTTAGCACCACCCGAGATGCAGGAGCCGTCATCGTAGCTGCAGGAACTGTTGGGTAAGCAGTTCATTCGACCTAGCAGTTCTCCATGGGGAGCACCGATGTTAGGGCTTAAATGTTGTAATAGTCGAAGAGTCAGTTAGATTGTTACGAAGTATATTTTGTCTTCGTAAGAAGGAGTCTTCGGATGTAATGTTATTTTTACTAAGGCATTATAAAGAGTAGTCTTAATGTCTAGTCCTTAGTATTGTTATGCTTTTGTTTTCCTATAAATAGGGGTCTGTACTAAGTGATTAGAGATCGCTTTTCTCTCAGTCTTTACAGTTTATTCATTGTAATCTGTAAACTCAAAAGCATAATACAAGCTGAACAAATATTCTATTTACTCTCGTATTCATCGTTATCACTCTTCCTGAATTCATATTTGAATTTGATTCAAACTCGATTACAAATCTCATCAATTGGTATCAGAGCAGGAATCCTTTCTGTGATCCGATTTTCATACGTTCAAAAAGATTTTTGAATCTACTGTTTGATTCAAAAAGTTTCCGTTCTTTTTGAGTGTGAAAAATTCTTCTTGATCTAAATCTAGGATTTGATTCTGCAAACATATTTGTGAATCGAGTGTTCGTTGTGTGATTCTGATTTGAAATATACAATTTGATTTCAAAATTCTCAAAGTTTTCGTATCATCTTAAAGTTTTTGTCCGTACAACAATGACATCATTCAATCTGAATTCCATGACATCATTTTCTCATTTGCTTGGTTCATCCACAAAAATTTCGATGCTTATTCCAGAATATTACGATCAGTGGGCAGATCGTATGCAAGATTACTTGAACGGATTGGATGAAGAATTATGGAAGTGCATTTCAGGAGAAATTAATCAACCTGCAACAGTTCAGCCAATCGGTGTGTCTTCAAGCAGTTCGGAAGTTGACAATCAATCCAAATGTTTAAAACAACTGGAGAAGAAATGCATGAGGGAATTAAGAGGTGCCTTGCCTCCTGTTGTGTACAATTATGTCAGAACATGCACAACAGCTAAAGAAATCTGGAACAATCTCAAAGACAAATTTCAAGGAAGTGAAAAGACGAAGATCACATATGTGAAACAATGCCTGGTGGAACTCAAAGATTTCAAACAGAAAGAATCTAAATCCATTGAAGTATACTATGATCGGTTCAACGAGTTAATCTATCGTTGTAATCTTTATGGTATTACAAGGTCATCAATGAAGTATAACTTGATATTTGTAATGGGACTTCGAAAGGAGTGGAGGAGTGTGAGTATGATGGTGAAAAACCAACAGAGTTTTGATACTTCGACTTTGAATGACTTGTACAATCAATTGAAATCTCATGAAAATGAGGTTAATGAAATAGCTGAGGAAGCAATAGCAAGTCTTGGTGGAACATTGGCACTCGTTTCGAAGGTTTCAGAAAGGGAGAATGAAAAATCGAAGTCTGATGAAGAAGAAGGTTTTCTGATGAATTCTGATGATGAGGCTGTTGCATTTTACTCAAACAATCGAGTAAAGAAATTTTTTAAGAAACCTTTTAATCCAAAGAACAAGTCATCAGATTCGAAGGGGAGTTTTGAGAACAAAAATAGAGTGGATGAAAAGAAGAAAGAAGTGAAGACGGATTCGAAGAGTGAAATGGAGCAAATGAAGAAGATGTTGAAAGGTAATACAGGGATTAATTGCCATTATTGCTATGGTGCAAATCACTTGGCAGTAGATTGCTTGTTGAGAAAGAAGGAGGAAAAGAAAAATAAAACAAAGGATGAAGCGTATTACACTGAGAAACTGGAGGAAGTAAAGTCGAAGTCAAAGAATTTGTCGTTGGTGGCTCATGGAGAAACTGAATCGGATGACACATATCAAATATGGTCCTCAGGTTCAGACGATGAAGAAATGAAGAATCCAACACACGGGGCCATGTATGCAAAACTTGAAGAAGATTCAGATGAAGAAGAGACTTACGAAGTACATGGGCAGTGCTTCGTATCGAAGTCTACCGACAGGTCGCCCATGACTACCAAGGTACGTAAACTTCTTGAATCCTTTAATATTCCAGTTTCTGCATATAATTCTGAGTTAGTATCTTTTGATGAAACTGCTAGCAATGAAGCTAAAAAGTTAAATGATCAATTACTAGAGACAAGAAAGAAGTTAGAATCAAAAGTCACTAGGGTTGATTATTTAGAATTGCAAGTGTCGAATATTATGGAGGATAGGGAGAGTTTAGCAAAGGAAATAAACTTGTTGTTAGCACAGAGAAATATTTTCTGTAATTCTGCGAAAAGATTGTATGGAAAATTAACTGAAGTACATCATTCGAGTGAGATAAGTAAGGAACAACACAAAAAATTGCTACCATTTTTAGCATATGATAGAGCTAAGGTAGATAGTGTTTCATATGATTGTGAAAAAGAAATTTCTGATTTTAACAAAGTTCCAGATGATAGGTATAGATATGGAATTGCTAAAGTCGAAGATTATCTTGATGCTAATGATTTAGTAAAATTGTAAATGAGACCTTATCTAAATCAGAACAACTTCGAATTTTGAAAAAGACTGAGAATTCTACATCTAATTGTCAAACTAATTTTGCTGATATTGAAGATAATTCTGATAATATTAGTGAAATTAGTGATTTAGAGGATGTCGATTGTTCTCAATTGTCTGTCATAAATGTAGCAAATTCTTTTAAAGGGAAAGAAAAATGTGAAGATTTATTCATAAAAATTGACACTGATGAACCCTCAACTTCGAAAGTTTGTGATATGGAGTTTGTGGAAATACATGATAGTCAAACCGATGATAGTGATAATGAGGAAGAAAACACAAATTCGAAGTCAATTCAAAGTTCGAAAGAGATTGAAATTCCTCGATTGGTTGTTGATCAAGTTTATTTGGATACACAAGAATTTGAGAAAATTCTTAGTGAAAAAGGTGCTCATTATCTTGAATCGAATACTGTTGTTTATCCAATCTTCAAATGCACTGATGATATTGTGTTTCCAAACCAAGTCTTCATAACAACAGACAATGTTGAAAATATAAAGCCTGAATTCAAAAAGTTGGTTGAGGAAGACAATAAACAAACTTCAAATGAAGGTTTCTTTTCGAATCAAAACACAATTGAAAACAATCTCACAAAGAATTCATATATATTTCAACGTCAAAAACCAAAAAGAATATGGGTTGAAAAGAAGATAGTTAACACAACTGCAAATGTGTTCACGAAGCAAGAAGGTGTTAAAACAGAGGTTAAAGCAGTCAACAAAGCAATAAAATTGAATTCAAAAGAGTTTAAAGCTCAAGTTGAAAAATTATCAAAGGAAAATAATATTTCAAAACGTCAAGCAAGAAAAACAATTTTTTGGCAAACTATTGAGTCATTAAATATGACATCAATAAATTTTTCAAAAGAAGGAAAAGTTTTTAGAGGAAGATCCAAGACTCAAATTTTTGAAAAGAAAATGCTTCATTTTCAAATATTAAAACAAACGTTTCAAATGGAACAAAAACAACACTTCTAAGAAAAAGTTTTTAGAAAAAGGTTGAAAAATAGATTTCAAAATCACAAATGAATACTTCTTATCATGAGTCTTATCTATCGAAACCAAAAGTGGATTATGTTCCAAGTTCAGCAAAATGTTATAATCTTCCGAAGAAGCAAGCTGACAAAATCTCAAATGCGAAAGGTATAACTACTAAAAGAAATATTGATAATTGGTTGGAAGGAAAGGGAAAAATGTATCAATCAAGTAAGTTTTCGAAAGAACAGATACATGAGGCATATGAAATGTATGTAAATCCTTCAACGAATCTGCATTGATTATAGGGAGTTGAACAAGTTGATGGTGAAGAACCGTTATTCACTCCCGATGATAGATGACCTCTTTGATCAGTTACAGGGTGCATCTTGGTTCTCCAAGATAGATTTGAGGTCGGGGTATCATTAGGTCCAGGTTAGAGAGGAGGATGTGGAGAAGACCGCGTTCCAGACTCGTTATGGTCATTACGAGTTCGTGGTGATGCCATTTGGGCCCACCAACACGCCAATAGTATTTATGGACCTGATGAATTGTTTCTGCAGACCGATGCTTGATCACTCGGTCATAGTGTTTATTGATGATATCTTGGTATATTCCAAGACCCGAGAGCAGCACGAGGAGCACCTCAGGGAGCTGTTGGGAGTTCTGAGGCGAAAACGGTTGTATGCTAAGTTCTCAAAGTGTGAGTTTTGGTTAGGAGAGGTCCAATTCCTTAGACATCCTGTTAACCAGGAGGGGATTCTGGTCGATCCGGCCAAAATTGAGGCAGTCATGCAATGGGAGGTGCCGAGATCTCCCTCGGATATCAGGAGTTTTCTGGGATTAGCAGGGTACTAACGGAGATTCATTCGGGATTTCTCCAAGATTGTGGTACCCCTCACTCGTCTGATGAGGAAAGGGGTAGATTTTTGGTGGGGCCCTGAGCAGCAGAGGGAATTTGAGACCCTCTGTTAGCGTTTGTGCGAGGCTCCATTTTTTACACTCCCGGAGGGAGTTGAGGATTTTGTGGTGTTCTGTGATGCATCCATCACAGGCTTGGGGTCGGTCCTCATGCATAGAGGATGGGTGATAGCCTACGCGTCGCGGAAGCTGAAGCCACATGAGACGAGATATCCTACTCATGACTTTGATCTAGGAGCGGTGGTGTTCGCTCTCAAGATATGGAGACATTACCTATACGGGGTCCATTGTACCATATACACAGATCACAAGAGCTTGATACACATCATGGATTAGCCGAACCTGAATATGAGACAACGCAGGTGGCTGGATGTAGTCAAGGACTATGATTATGAGATCCTTTACCACCCCGGTAAACGAATGTGGTGGAAGACGCCTTGAGCCGCAAGTCGGCTGGGTCTTCTACCCCAGCGATGTGTATGAGGATAGCGGTGGATTCTTCGCTTGTGAGTTTGATCAGAGATGCTCAGGTGGAGGCAAGGTTGTAGAACTCGTTACTCGGTACCTGTTCGGCCGACTACCGAGTAGCGAGTACTCGAGGAGTACTCAGATTCGTTAATTCATGTAGAAATATTTTTAAGGAAATTATATATGTCAAAATCATAAGTTAAAATCATAAGTTGATTGAAATATATAACAAAATTAGATTGATGTGAATACACAAAAACTGAAAAAACATATAATGGTCTCACTTCGTGAATAATTACTAATATTATAAGATATATATGTAGTAATAATCATATGTGTGTGTTATATAATAAATCATTAAGTATATTATATATATTAATCACTAAGTTGAACGATTTTTATAACACCACTCAGTTCAGTACGAGGCCGATCGGGGAGTACTCGGGATTCTGTAACTCAACTCGGTAAGGGGCTGAGTAGCGAGTACTCGGATGAGTAAGCGGCCAACTCGGTGAGTTTTACAACACTGGGTGGAGGGCATGCAACCAGAGAAATGGAAGCTGGAGAGGATCAGGGGTGAGAACACCCGGTTTGTGCAGGATAGTCAGGGATTATTAACCCGATTCGGTTGGGTATGGGTTCCGATTTCTGGTGGGGTCTGACAGACAATGATGGAGGAGGCTCATAAGTCTCACTTCTCTATTCATCCGGGGGCCACCAAGATGTACAGAGACCTGAGCTTGAGTTATTGGTGGCAATGTATGAAGCGGGAAATTGCTTGGTACGTCGAGAGGTGCTTGACATGTAGGATGGTCAAGGCCGAGCATCAGAGGCCGCATGGTATGTTGTAGCCCCTAGAGATTCCCATGTGGAAATGGGAACAGATCACGATGGATTTCATTACCAAACTGCCAAGGACGGCGAAGGGGTTTGATGCTATATGGTTCATCGTATATCAATTGACCAAGAGTGGCCATTTCCTGGCTATACGGGAGAGTTCTTCGGCCGAGAAGTTGGCCAGCATGTATGTCCGCGAGATCGTGGCTCGCCATGGGGTTCCGGTCTCCATCATTTCCGACCGGGATGTTACATTTACCTCCCGTTTTTGGCAGAAATTCCATGAGGAATTGGGCACACGACTGCATTTTAGTACATCATTTTATCCGCAGACCGACGGTCAGAGTGAGCGGACCATCCAGACCCTCGAGGATATGTTGAGGGCATGTGCCATTGACTTCGGTAGGACCTGGGATTCCCACCTACCCATTGCAGAGTTCGCCTACAACAATAGCTATCATTTCAGCATTGGCGCCCCGCCTTTCGAGTTGTTGTACGGGCAGACATGTCGCACCCCGGTTTGTTGGGGTGAGGTCAAACACAAGGTGATGGGATAGACGGAGGTAGTGTTGCAGACCACCGAGAAGATTCAGCAAATTAGGTAGTGACTGCAGGCTACTCAGAGTCGGCAGAAGATTTACGCCGACAGACGTCGAGGGAATTCCAGGTGGGTGATATGGTACTCCTGAAGGTCTCACCTTGGAAGGGTGTGATCCGCTTTAAGAAGAGGGGGAAATTAGGTCCCCACTTCATTGGACTGTTCAAGATTATTGCTAGGGTTGGCAAGGTGGCATACAGGCTAGAGCTACCATAGGAGCTTAGCCGGATCCACAGCACCTTCCACGTTTCTTAATTACGAAAGTGCATTATGGATCAGGAGGAAGTGGTGTCGTTGGATGATATCCAGGTCAATGAACGCTTGAATTACGTGGTGAGGCCTATGGCTATTCTAGAGTGGAAGAAGAAGGTTCTAAGGAACAAGGAGATACCTTTGGTGAAGGTATAGTGGGAACATCGGAGGGGGTCCGAGTGGACGTGGGAGCCCGAGTCCGAGATGTGGGAGCATTACCCGGATCTATTTTTCGCAGCAGACTTCGAGGGCAAAGTCTAAGGTGCTGTTTGTTTTTTCTGAGGCAAAATGTCTGCAGTCTGCGGACCACATTTGTAGACCTCTGCAGTAGAAGAGGTGGACCAAACATCTGCAGTTTGAAAAAAGAAGACTGTTTGTTTTTTTTAACATCTGCGGGCTACTAAAATAAACTAAAATCTAAATAAACTGACTTTTTAAACTTCAAAGCGATTTTTTAATATTTTTATGACTTTGTTATAAATAATTAACGAATCTAGATAAACTTTTATATATTATTATATATAAAAATAAAAATAAAAATGGTATGAATTAACGTATATATTTGATAACAACTTTGGTTGCAAAGTTATAACTAAACATTATAATTAGTGATCAAAGAATTTGATACATAAATGGATGAAAATAAACTTTGATTTTTTCAATTAAATCTATTAAAAACGTACCATAAATATTTTCTCGAGAAATTGACGATACTGTATTAAATAATGTTTTACAAAATTTGGCAAAAAAAAATATAAGAATATATTATGATTTTTTTTCATATTTATATAAATTCCTTCAACGACTATTATTGTAAAAAATCTTTTTTTATAAATTTGTCAAAAATATTATGTTTGTATCGTCGAAAGCTTTTTTTTTTTTTAAGTTTTGTAATTTTTTTTTCAAATTGTTTATCATTAATAAAGTTGGAAAAAATATAAATTAAAAAAAAAACTTGAAAAAAACAAAGATATATATGATTTTTAAGGCTAGAAGATGTCTAGAGATGTTAAAAGACTTTGGTCCACATCTACGCCAAGAAGAGGGTGCGCATACATTTTTAGGACTGTAGTCTTCAAAAAAAACAAACAGTCTGCGAAGGCTAATGTCTGCGCGTGGTCTGCGCGGCGCAGACAAAAGAGGACACACAGATCTGTAGACAAAAAATAAACAATACCTAAGTTAAGTGGGGGAGAATTGTAACATCAAAAGAATTTGGTAGGTATTCCTGAACCCTCTTCTATCATTACCTTGCTATTTATGGTCCTTGGGGTTGGAAGTGAAGAGCCAAGGTAAGATTAAGGACCAAGTTTGCAAACTTGGGTCAAAAGGGAGTACGCTGTGCGTACTTAAGAGTACGCTAATCGTATTAAGGTCCGTGTTAGTATGTTGGTCATACACTTGAGTATGTTGGGCGTATTAATGTAATGGTGAAACCCTAATATTTAGGGTTTAAGGCCTATATAAGCAACATAATGTGCACCCACACCTCTTTTACCTCAGCCTCCACAGATCAGACTCGTCCTTCTTAAAACCTAGCCTCCCTTTTGTGTGTTAAGCTCATTTTGGTGTGTTCTTCAGTGCCTTAGGAGGAAATCATTGCATCAAAGAGTTGAAGGAAGAGACCAAGCTTGTATATCTGAAGTTACCTTGTGCAAAGAAGCATCAGAAGGTATAAAATTCCAAACTTTATGCTTATATGATTAGATTTCTCCATTTTGCTTTAACAGACCCATTTCTTGTCCCAAAAACCACAAGGTGGTGCATGTTGTGTTTTGAACGAAAAGGACTGCCCTTCTGGGCTCTTGAGGGGACCTTGAATGATAAAAATGAGGTCTCATCAACTGAATGTGTCCCATGCATGGATAATAAGGTCTTAATGGATTAAGACCAAGCATTTAGAACTTTATGGACTTCCAAAGTGATAATGCTCATGACTTTATGGATCCTAGGCATGTTAGGTCTTTGGATCTGAAGTTTTGGCTTAAGTGCTTAAGCCGTTAAGCACTTAATGAGATTTTGACAAATCGTCCAGTACGCCCAGCGTAAATCTAGTACGCCCTTAAGTGATTAATCCATTAAGCACTTAATAAGATTTTGACAAATCGTCCAACACGCCCAGCGTAAATCCAGTACGTCCGGCGTACTGGGTCAACCACCCTGATGGTGGTCAACGTTTGGATGAGTACGCCCTGCGTACGTCCTCTGTTTGGGTTTTTGTCTAATGCGCTTCAGATTTGGGATGTTTATGGTCTAATGGATTTGGGCCTTTGCTGGACTATGTGAATGAGACATTTTGGGACAGGTGTAACGACCCAAATTTCACGACCAAAAATTTTGTTTTAAAAACATTACTTTCGAAAATATTAATAGTTAAAAACATTGTTTGATCAAACCATAACAAACGTAAAGCATGTCTAAAAGTCAAATCATACAACCATCAAAATATCAGAGCATAAATCCCAGTGAATCTCGTAAGTGCGGAAACCAGAGTGCGTGTATGATGTGCTGCTACCGCGCCAGCTCTTTCCCCTTCGACGAAGAGATACCTGAAACCAAAACTGCAAACTGTAAGCACAAAGCTTAGTGAGTTCCCCCATCGTACCACATACCATACAAACAAATAACACACATACTGCCAGGCTATTCTGGGGTGTCTGACTACCCGGTACGGCCATTCTGGGGTGCTGACTACCCATGTCAACCATTCTGGGGTGTTGACTACCCATGTCAACCATTCTGGGGTGCTGACTACCCATCGGTCCTAACAACCGATCCTTGGGGGACTGGTCCCCCTCCTACTACCTCTATCGCATAACATAACAGGCCAGCATACAAACATATCATCACATACTGTCAGACATTTCTGGGGTGTCTGACTACCCTTCGGTCCTAACAACCGAACTCTACTACTATCACATATAACGTATCATGCTAGCATACAACATAACAGGTAGTAGCAACCATGATGATATCACAAAGAGAATCATCTAACATACGACTCCTACTGGTGGGCCGGCATTGTGGCCGTAGACCCACCGCTACTGGAAGGTAACTCACCTCAAAGTAGTTGCTGAACTGATCGGGAACTGGCTAACTGCTGCTGCTCCGGGAATCCTCCGGCTGCAATTCCCACAACATACTAAATCAAACACTGCTAACTGTCCTTTGGGTAAAATGACCATTTTACCCCTGATCATGACCTAAGTCAAAATCAGAGTCAACTTCCAGTTGACCCGACTCGCCGAGTTGGCTTTCCAACTCGCCGAGTCCCTACCCAAACGTTTGTCCTGAATCCCGTTCCTACTCGTCGAGTTAGGCGACGACTCGACGAGTTCTCCTTCTTAACAGATACTCAAGTGCTTCATCCTACTCGCCGAGTTGTATGAACAACTCGTCGAGTTCATCTTCATCCGAAGAACACTTATGCTAAGTCTCGCCGAGTTGTATGAACAACTCGCCGAGTCTGTTCTTGATCTAAGGAGATTGCCTTGAACTCGCCGAGTCAGGGCATTGACTCGCTGAGTACCTCCATAGATGAGTTCAGCTTCCGACTCTCTGAGTCACACCCCGTGACTCACTGCTCACTCGACACTACGAAAAGGGGACAAACTCGGAGACTCGCGAGAAGACTCGCCGAGTCACATGAACGACTCGTCGAGTCGTTGCCATGCACTTACTAAATACACAGATTTGCTTGATTCCAGTCCATGTCATCCACAGATCTGGGCTTCTAGGACACGATTCACATGTAAAGTTTCCAACTTTACGTGTAGATATTCACCAATATGGATTTTAGGGTTCAAAATGCCTCAAAAGGGTAGATCTAGGGTGAACAAGCAACATGGGTCCATAAAGCTAATAGATATGAGCTCCTGGGGCTCAATATTGTCCAGATCTAGAGGCCAATCAACTTATTACGCACCCTCAAGCATACACAATCTTGGGAAAGGCTCAAAAAGGACTCTAATGGAGCTATAAGGGACAATAAGCTTAAAAACAGATGGGAAACGAGCTATACCTTAGGGGAAACGTTGGAATGACACAGAGATGCTTGGCCTCCTTCTCCTCTTCTTGATTCCCTCTTCTTTTTCCCTCAAGAACTTCAAGAATACCACAAAAACACTTCAAACTCACAAGGAAACACGGCTAGAGGAAGATACAGGGCTCTGAGGGTGAATGGGGGCGAGGTTGGGGCGGATATGTCCTTTAAATAGGGTCCAAACCCCTGAAACTTAGGGTTTCATCCAACAGTTGTGACTCGTCGAGTCCAGGATATGGACTCGCCGAGTCGACAACTTAAACGTGTCCCGGGTCCCGCATCTACTCGGCGAGTCGGACCTGTGACTCGCCGAGTCCAAGGCTAAAAGAAGAGAAATACACAAATAAGATTTACGTACCAAGAACCAGGTGCTACAAATCTCCCCCACTTATTTTAGACTTCGTCCTCGAAGTCTGCTGCTCGATCCTGAAACAGCTCGGGGTAATGCTCCATCATCTCGTCCACCGGCTCCCAAGTCCATTCCGAACCCTTGCGGTGCTGCCATTGCACCTTCACTAGCTCCACCCTCTTGTTCCTCAAATCCTTCGACTTCCTGTCGAGGATTGCGACTGGGCGCTCAATGTAATTCAGGCTGTCATCAACCTGAATATCCTCTAACGGCACTACCGCAGAATCGTCCACTAAGCACTTCCGTAGTTGAGAAACATGGAAAGTGCTGTGGATCTGGCTGAGCTCGGCTGGCAGATCCAACCTATACGCTACCTTGCCCACCCGGGCTACAACCCTAAACTGTCCGATGAATCTCGGGCCCAACTTGCCCCGCTTCCTGAATCGGATGACGCCTTTCCAAGGCGACACCTTCAGGAGAACCATATCCCCGACTTGAAACTCCAAGTCGGATCGACGCTTGTCGGCGTAACTTTTCTGCCGACTCTGAGCAGTCTGAAGTCTGCTCCGGACCTGCTGAATCCTCTCGGTCGTCTTGAGCTCCACTTCAGTGCTCCCCATGACTCTCTGGCCAACTTCACCCCAGCATATTGGGGTCCTGCACCTTCGTCCGTACAACATCTCAAATGGAGGATGATCAATACTCGTGTGGTAGCTGTTGTTGTATGAGAACTCGGCCATGGGAAGATAGGTATCCCAGCTACCACCGAAGTCTTGCACGCACGCCCGCAGCATATCCTCCAGAGTCTGGATGGTCCGCTCGCTCTGACCATCCGTCTGCGGGTGAAAGGCGGTGCTAAAATGCAGACGAGTGCCCAACTTGTCATGGAATCTCTTCCAAAATCTGGAAGTAAAACGCACATCCCTGTCCGAGATCATCGATACCGGCACCCCGTGCCGCGCCACGATCTCTCTGATATAGATGTCGGCCAATTTCTCGGCCGATATGCTCTCCTGAATCGGAATAAAATGAGCACTCTTGGTCAATCTATCCACGATGACCCAAATCAAATCCACTCCACGTGCGGTCCTGGGAAGCTTCGTGATAAAATCCATCGTGATATCTTCCCATTTCCACAGTGGGATATCCAACGGCTGCATCTTGCCATGTGGTCTCTGATGTTCAGCCTTGACCTTCCTGCAGGTCAAACACCGCTCGACATACCATGCCACATCCCGCTTCATGCAGGGCCACCAATAATCCAGACGAAGATCCCTATACATCTTCGTCGCCCCGGGATGAATAGAGAAACGGGACTTGTGCGCCTCCTCCATCAAGATCTGGCGCACGCCTCCGAGATACGGCACCCACACCCTACGGTGTAATGTCAACAGTCCTCGGCTATCATAATCGAAGGAGGAAACCTGACCCACTATACGCTCGCTCTTCCGATGTTCCTCCTTGATAGCCTCCTGCTGAGCCTCCCGAATTTGCTCCAACAGGGGAGTCACCACGGTCATCCTCAAGCAGACATCCCTGATCGGCGCCGCCTTGCGGCTAAGCGCATCGGACACCACATTGGCCTTCCCCGGGTGGTAAAGGATCTCGCAATCATAATCCTTCACCACATCCAACCACCGACGCTGCCTCATGTTCAGATTCGGCTGATCCATGAGGTACCTCAAACTCTTGTGGTCCGTGTAGATGGTATATCGAACCCCGTAGAGGTAATGTAGCCAAATCTTGAGGGCAAAAACCACCGCCCCCAACTCCAAATCATGTGTCGGGTAGTTCGCCTCGTGAGGCTTGAGCTGCCTCGAAGCGTAGGCAATGACATGCCCCCTCTGCATCAGTACCGCGCCCAACCCAGAAATGGACGCATCACAATAAACCACAAAATCCTCCACGCCCTCTGGCAGGGCTAAGATCGGCGCCTCGCACAATCTCTGTCTTAGCGTCTCAAATGCAGCCTGCTGCTCGGGTCCCCACCGAAATACCACGGCTTTCTTCGTTAGCTGCGTCAGGGGCACGACTATCTTGGAGAAATCCTGAATAAATCTCCGATAGTAGCCTGCCAATCCCAGGAAACTCCGAATCTCAGATGGAGACTTCGGAACCTCCCATCTCATCACGGCCTCGACCTTGGCCGGATCGACCAGAATCCCGTTCTGGTTGACGAGGTGCCCAAGAAATTGCACCTCGCGCAACCAGAACTCACACTTGGAGAACTTGGCATACAAGCTCTCCCTCCTCAGGGTCTCCAATACCTCCCTCAGGTGCTCCTCATGCTCCTCCTGAGTCTTGGAATATACCAAGATGTCATCGATAAAGACTATCACAGACCGATCCAGCGTCGGTCTGCACACGCGGTTCATGAGGTCCATGAACGCGGCAGGAGCATTGGTGAGCCCAAACGGCATCACCACAAACTCATAGTGGCCATAGCGCGTCCGAAACGCGGTCTTCTGCGCATCCTCCTCCCTGACCCTCATCTGATGATAACCCGAACACAAATCAATCTTGGAGAACCAAGATGCTCCCTGAAGCTGATCAAAGAGGTCATCAATCCTCGGGAGTGGGTAACGGTTCTTCACCGTTACCTTGTTCAGCTCCCGGTAATCTATACACATCCGATGCGACCCATCCTTCTTCTTCACAAATAGAATCGGGGCTCCCCAAGGCGAACTGCTCGGACGAATGATACCCTTGTCTAGCAGCTCCTGCATCTCGGGAGGAGCCAACCGATACGGTGCTTTGGCTATCGGAGCCGCACCGGGGATAAGGTCAATCCTGAACTCCACCTGACGCTCCGGAGGTATCCCAGGTAGCTCCTCGGGGAAAACATCTGCAAAATCTCGAACCACCGGAACCTCGCTCACTGTCGCCTTACCCGCCTCCCGGGTAACCATCACATATGCGACATATCCTGCGCATCCCTGCTGAAGATAGCGCCTAGCCCTCGCTGCTGAACATACAGTGGGTCCACACTGTGGCCTCTCGCCATGAATCACTAACTCTCCCCCGCTTGGGGTCCTGACCCGCACTAGCTGTTGCGCGCAGTCTATCACCACCCCATTAGGGCTCAACCAATCCATGCCAATAATCACCTTGTTCCCACGCAATGGAATGGGAACCCAGTCTACCAGGTAACGCTCCTCAAACAGTCGCATAACGCAATCTCGAAACACCATCGATGCTCGCACCGATCGATCATCAGCAATCTCTACCTCTAAAGGACAATCTAACTCGCCTGAAGTCTCATGAAACCTCTTGCTAAGCGCAAGAGAAACAAACGATCGGGATGCACCCGAGTCGAACAATACCTGAACCGGGATGTCGTTCACATGGAACGATCCTAATGCATACATATACATACGGAGCACATATCAATATCATAACATCATAAAACAAAAGATAGAGGGAAAGAATCATACCCATCACCACATCGGGTGCGGCGTGTGCCTCCTCGGTAGTCAACTGGAATGCTCGGCTCCTCACCACTGGAGCCTCTGCCTTGCCCTGCCGGCCATCCGTGATCCGCAGGGTCGCTGGAGCTGGCGCCTTTACCGGCGTTGAAACTGTCAACTGGGGGCAGTTGGCCTTCTTGTGGCCCCTTTGGTTGCAGTGGAAACACAGCAACTTTGATGTCTGAATAACTGCTGCCGGAGCAGTGCAATCCCTGCTGATGTGCCCAGACTTGCCGCACTTGTAGCAGCCTGATGATCCCATCCTGCACGCTCCCTCGTGCGGCCTGCCGCATTTCCTGCAGCGGCTCGGTCCTGACTGGCCTTTCGGCCTACCATCTGATCCCTTGGGCTTCTTCCCCGAAGCCCCTCCTACCTGTCCCTCCTCTAATTTCCGTTTCCGGATGTGCTCCAAATCTATCTCCCTCTCCCTCGCCCTGGCAATCATAGAGTCCAAGGTAGGGCAAGCCGAAAAGCTAACATGCTCCCGGATGTCAGCTCGTAGCGTATCGTGATAACGAGTCCTCCTCATATCCTCGTCACCAGCATACTGGGGCACCAACAAAGCCCTCTCCCGGAACTTGGCGGTGATCTCCGCCACAGTCTCCGTCGTCTGTCTCATATCCAGAAACTCCCAGGCCAACTGCTGAAGCTCGACAGCCGGCGCAAACTCTGCCCTGAACCTGGTCACAAAGTCCGACCAGGTCATAGCCTCGATAGCTGAGGCTCCCAACGAGTCACCCACTGACTCCCACCAATCCCGGGCTCGGTCCCGCAAACACCTCGTTGCATACCTCACCTTCGACCCCTCGGGGCAGAAGCTAGTCAACTGTGCAGACTCGATGTCTGCAATCCATCGCCTGGCAGCAATGGGGTCTTTCACCCCATGGAAGTCCGGCGCACCACACCCTGAAGTCCTTGAAGGACAGTGTGCGAGGTCCTGATTGGCTAGATGCCAAATCACTCCTGAATGCCCGCAGGCGATCCTCCATCAGCTCCATAATCCTTTCCTTGATCGACCCAAAGAGAATGGGGGTCGACTCAAGAATGCCTCTAGTGATCTCTGATGCGATGAACTCGCGTAGGCCCTCATCTACCGGCTCGGAACCTGATCCCGAACCTGATCCCTCTCCTGATCCGCCATCCACCGGCCTCGATCGAAGTATCACCATTCTGCAATACATCACAACAATCAATAGATATACTGATACTTCCTGAGGGATCATAGCTACTTACAAGTTCCCTGGTCTTGTCTCGGCCTTCCTTGGTTCGGGTACGGATCCTCTGCTTTCAGTAGTACGGGCCCATACTACCTTCCACATCTATCCGTACCTTCTTCAAGGACTGCCTTGACTCCACCAGATCCCTTACACTAAGGCTGATCACTACTATACTCATCCCAGGCTCGGCCTAGGGAAATCTCCGACTCTACTCGATCCAGTCCTCAGCTGCTGCAGGCCTCCTAGTAATGCCAATTAGCCATTACCCGAATACCATCACATGCGACGAGACTCAGATAATCCTTCGAGTACCTGACTCGTCCCTACAACGGTTGGACTCAAACAAGAGCTGCGCAGTAGGATCAAATCTGGTACTCTAAGATTATTCAACTCTGATCACATGTGACGTGACGTACTCGCCTAATGGCTAATTCCCATTATTCGGAGTCCCACGTAGCACGAAGCAAGGAACATTCAGACAAGGGCAACAACCTCAATCAATTCCGCTCTCATAGAGAGAAACTAAACTAGCACATCGTGCTAACTCATACTATCAGGCACACCCTAACAGGCTACCCTACTGCTATCTACTCTATACTAGCATGCAATTCTCATACAGCTGGAACACATAAAGCAGGCACATAAGGCATCACTCCTAGATCCTTAGTCCTATTCTAGCACGCTGTTCTACAAAAGCTGATAAACATAACATAAACTTGTATGGGTACTTTGGGGAATGCTTACTTGAGCTCGGCCGGTCGCGCACATCACACACTTCGTTCTTTCTTAAACTCTCTTCTCAATTTTAGAAAACATTTTCTTTTAAAATTCTTTTAATCCCTCGATTTGAGTTCAGACACCCCTGAAGGTGAGTCCGAATCCCTCAAACCAGGGCTCTAATACCAACTTGTAACGACCCAAATTTCACGACCAAAAATTTTGTTTTAAAAACATTACTTTCGAAAATATTAATAGTTAAAAACATTGTTTGATCAAACCATAACAAACGTAAACCATGTCTCAAAGTCAAATCATATAACCATCAAAATATCAGAGCATAAATCCCAGTGAATCTCGTAAGTGCGGAAACCAGAGTGCGTGTATGATGTGCTGCTACCGCGCCAGCTCTTTCCCCTTCGACGAAGAGATACCTGAAACCAAAACTGCAAACTGTAAGCACAAAGCTTAGTGAGTTCCCCCATCGTACCACATACCATACAAACAAATAACACACATACTGCCAGGCTATTCTAGGGTGCCTGACTACCCGGTACGGCCATTCTGGGGTGCCGACCTACCCGTGTCAAGCCATTCTAGGGTGCTGACTACCCATGTCAACCATTCAGGGGTGCTGACTACCCATCGGTCCTAACAACCGATCCTCGGGGGACTGGTCCCCCTCCTACTACCTCTATCGCATAACATAACAGGCCAGCATACAAACATATCATCACATACTGTTAGACATTTCTGGGGTGTCTGACTACCATTCGGTCATAACAACCGAACTCTACTACTATCACATATAACGTATCATGCTAGCATACAACATAACAGGTAGTAGCAACCATGATGATATCACAAAGAAAATCATCTAACATACGACTCCTACTGGTGGGCCGGCATTGTGGCCGTAGACCCACCGCTACTGGAAGGTAACTCACCTCAAAGTAGCTGCTGAACTGATCGGGAACTGGCTGACTGCTGCTGCTCCGGGAATCCTCCGGCTGCAATTCCCACAACATACTAAATCAAACACTGCTAACTGTCCTTTGGGTAAAATGACCATTTTACCCCTGATCATGACCTAAGTCAAAATCAGAGTCAACTTCCAGTTGACCCGACTCGCCGAGTTGGCTTTCCAACTCGCCGAGTCCCTACCCAAACGTTTGTCTTGAATCCCGTTCCTACTCGTCGAGTTAGGCGACGACTCGACGAGTTCTCCTTCTTAACAGATACTCAATTCCTTCATCCTACTCGCCGAGTTGTATGAACAACTCGTCGAGTTCATCTTCATCCGAAGAACACTTATGCTAAGACTCGCCGAGTTGTATGAACAACTCGCCGAGTCTGTTCTTGATCTAAGGAGATTGCCTTGAACTCGCCGAGTCAGGGCATTGACTCGCTGAGTACCTCCATAGATGAGTTCAGCTTCCGACTCTCTGAGTCACACCCCGTGACTCATTGCTCACTCGACTCTACGAAAAGGGGACAAACTCGGAGACTCGCGAGAAGACTCGCCGAGTCACATGAACGACTCGCCGAGTCGTTGCCATGCACTTACTAAATACACAGATTTGCTCGATTCCAATCCATGCCATCCACAGATCTGGGCTTCTAGGACACGATTCACACGTAAAGTTTCCAACTTTACGTGTAGATATTCACCAATATGGATTCTAGGGTTCAAAATGCCTCAAAAGGGTAGATCTAGGGTGAACAAGCAACATGGGTCCATAAAGCTAATAGATATGAGCTCCTGGGGCTCAATATTGTCCAGATCTAGAGGCCAATCAACTTATTACGCACCCTCAAGCATACACAATCTTGGGAAAGGCTCAAAAAGGACTCTAATGGAGCTATAAGGGACAATAAGCTTAAAAACAGAGGGGAAACGAGCTATACCTTAGGGGAAACGTTGGAATGACACAGAGATGCTTGGCCTCCTTCTCCTCTTCTTGATTCCCTCTTCTTTTTCCCTCAAGAACTTCAAGAATACCACAAAAACACTTCAAACTCACAAGGAAACACGGCTAGAGGAAGATACAGGGCTCTGAGGGTGAATGGGGGCGAGGTTGGGGCGGATATGTCCTTTAAATAGGGTGCAAACCCCTGAAACTTAGGGTTTCATCCAATAGCTGTGACTCGCCGAGTCCAGGATATGGACTCGCCGAGTCGACAACTTAAACGTGTCCCGGGTCCCGCATCTACTCGGCGAGTCGGACCTGTGACTTGCCGAGTCCAAGGCTAAAAGAAGAGAAATACACAAATAAGATTTACGTACCAGGAACCAGGTGCTACAACAGGTAGTGATAGCGGATCATGGGGTTAGGCCCAATTAGGAGGTTGGGCCTAATTTGGTAAATTGGGTCGATAATGGGCTTTTATATGGACTTTCAAGTCAAGGATTGGGTATTTGGGCCTTGGCCCAACAACGTGAGTGGATTAAATGAATGGTGTGGACATTCAATCAAGAAGGTTATTTTGGGTATTAATTTCGGTGCTTATTGTGTAATAGTTTGGGATTTCCAGTGAGACAGCAGTCGGAGATTTGTAGTATTTCAACACTACTAGCGAGGTGAGTTATCCTCACTTTATCAAAAGGGTCTAAGGCACCAAGGCCGTCCCTTATGGATTGTATCTGGTTATGGCATAATATGTTTACTGGTTTGCATCCTAGTAGTTAGAATGAGTTATGTTATGCTTAGTGACCTGGTTAGGTTAATGTCCTTGTTATAAGACGGTATTATGCAATATGCTAGTATGATCTGTTAGATTGGTATCCTGATAGACATGATGGTATTATGTGTTATGTGGTATGGTCTGTTTTGATCAATTGTTGTCTGTAGACTATTATGTGTTTATTTGTATATATGTGCACATTTTTGTTTGGCGGTTGAGGCTTGTCTGCTTTGTGCGGAAGCCAATAGACCTGGCATTCCAACCTGTTGGTTGTGGGCCGTGAGAATTCCATCCCGAGGATGATTGGAATCATAGTAGGTGGGCATTCCCTCCTGTTGATTGTGGGCCTGGGCTATTCCAACCCGATGGTTGACTGGACCCATAGTATGTTGTTTATGGTTGTATGTATATTATAGTGGGTACGGGTATTTTGCGGGTAGCTCACTAAGCTTTCGGGCTTACAGTTTCAGTCTGTTGTTTCAGGTACTTCTCTTGCTGTTATGATTTTATGATTTGATACTGGGATACTCTGATAATTTTATTTTGAAAACAAACTATGTAATGTTGAATGGTTTTAAGTGTTTTGAAAAAATTTAAAAAATGCTTAAATTTATGGGTGTTACAATTTGGTATCAGAGCCTTGGTTTGAGTGAATTAGAGGAACACTCGTGTGAATCTAGTCTCAAATCAAGGAAAGATTTTCAAAATGATTTCTAAATGGTTTTCAAAATAAGTAAAGGACGATGCAGGATGTACGACCAGCCAGAGCCAATAAGTAGACCCCAAAATACCATACAGTTATTTGATTATGTGATATGTTAGAACAACATGCTAGTGCTAGGCTAGGGATCTTCAGGAATTAAATGATAGAATTGCCTGATTACATGATGCCTGCTAGCCTAGGGTTTTCTTAAATGAAACTGACATCATTATTGTAGTTACTTGTGTATGTATCATGGTTGTACATAATTAAGATCTTATAGCCCGAGAATGTTTTATTTGGCCTTATGTTCTGTTCTTATTGATTGGGCTTTGGGTAGGGTCGGATATTCGAAAGTCTATAGGGTCCAACGTTATGTATGGTTAGCATGCACTAATTTTGCAGGTTTGGTGGAAGTTTCATGGATGAGTGAGGTTGAGCGACCACCATGTGCATGTATAGTGATAGGGTGTTGTGGTGATACTTGAGACAAATATGGGTAGGTGTTGAGGGTAGTATGGGCCCGTACTACTGAAAGCACAGGACCCATACGCGTAGCAAGCAAGTCACAACCCCTTAGGTTTAGTAGGGAGTTGGTTCCCGGTTATTTATGCGGATTGTCTGATATCTTCTTGTTATATTTTCAGTATGGTGGTTACGAGGCGTTTTGTGACTAGATCCAGATTAGGATCTGGACAGGGTGATCAGGAGGCCCCAACGGTGCCTGAGATTATCAGCCAGGAGACACCAGTGTTGACAGAGGATCGGGTTAGGAAGATCATCTGTGAGGAGGTGGTTGAGATTGTCCGGGGCAAGATTCCGAAGTTGTTTGGGACTATTAAGTCCACTATGATGGAGTACTTCGATGACAGGTACGCAACCCTTGTGGAGGCCGCTGCCGCTGCAGCTGCATCAGCTATAACCGTGGCAGGAGGAGGAGTAGGAGCCAGTCGGGGCTTCCAGTACAGGGACTTCAATAACACGAATCCCCTACTTTTGATGGGACTCAGGATCCCATCAAGGCTATGAGGTGAATTTCTGACGTAGAGGGGTGTTTCTTTACTTGCTCGTGTCCTACTGACCAGCAGGTCAGGTGTGCTGTAAACCTACTAAGGTCCGGGGCCAAGGACTGGTGGAGATTGATGGCAGGATCGTACAACGATGATCAGAGAGCTATTGTTACTTGGGAGGCTGGGAGCAGTTTAGGGATATGTTCCGCGCCCGATACATTCCACGGGTGAGCGGGAATGATTGTCTCAGGAGTTTTTGAGTTTGAGACAGGATGGGGAGTCGGTGTCGGAGATCACCAGTATGTTCACCAAGAGGGAGATGTTTTGCCTAGAGTTTGCTTCTAAGTAGGCTCTAATGACTCGTTATCTGAGCATGCTCAAGACGGACATCCGTCAGTTTGTTGCCACACAGCGATGTGATACTCTTCTGGATTTACAGGAGGCTGTTAGGCGGCATGAGTTGGAGATTGAGCTGCAGTTGAGGAAGCAGCGTCAGGCCCCGGCACAGTCCCAACCGGCTTCGAAGCGGTCCAAGACCGCTGATACCAGGACTGGGGGACAGCCAGGCCGCACTTGTGGGAAGTGCGGAAAGGCTTATTCAGGGATGCGTCGATCATGGAGTTGGTGCCACCGATGTAATTATCTATTGTTGTTTTATATCCGTTGCCTACAAAATATAGACTAACTTAAAGTTTAAGATTGTTAGTTTATAAAAAGTTTTAGTTAATATGCAAAAAAAAAATAGGATATCTTAATTTTAATACAAACTAGGGGAGGGAATTTGAGCCATAACCTCTTACTTGAAAGTATCATCACACAGATCATCAAATATTTTTAAACCGAATGTTTTTATGTTAGTATCATTAACACATACTATTTTTCTGTTGTTAAAAGAAAGACATCATATATTCATTGCAAGGCTAGTCACATGACTTATAGGCCTTAGTGACTTGTTGCAGCCAAATGAATTGCGGGCAGATCTCTCTTGGCAGTAGGAGTACTGGGTGACCTACTGCCAAAGTAGTAACTCTCATTTGTATGTTTGAAAGTCTTTTCACTTGTAATCAAACTATATAACGTTCCTATTATAGCTACCATATATTAAATCATCATTGTATGCATATTATGCATAAAAAAGATTGGCAAGAGAGGGGAAAGCTTTGTTTTCGGTGAATGATGATGGCAAACATTGGATGCATGCAGACTAGGCTTTATATCAATTTGTTTTTCCGACCTTTTGTGCTTCAAAACGACACTCAAACTTAAGGGTAAGATGAGCAACAGTATTAAGCTGTCTTGGCTCATAAAATTTTGCATGCATTGCAGGGGCGGACGCAAGATTTTACAGTAGGGGTTGCACGGGAGAGTTAGGGGTTGCACGGTAGTAGAAAAAAATAAAATTTTCCAAATTTTTCGAAAAATTTTCCACTGCGGCCAGAAAAGTTAGGGGTTGTCGGTGCCACCGTGAATCACCCCTAGGTCCGCCTCTGATGCATTGGTTCTCCACTAGGCAATGTAGACTAGCGGGATTTGGCGTAGATAAAATCAATAAAGATATAAATAAAATAAAACGAAGCATAAAGTATATATTCTTAAATTTTGATGGGGGTCGTAACAAACTAACAATGTGGAAATGGATAAAAAAAAAGTATACTCCGTAATATGAAAGACTCTTTTCGTCTTTTTGCTTAGCTTCATGTGCAAACTGTTTATTTATTTCTAAATGTAACATTTTCTTTAACCATCTTTAGTTTCACACATAGTGATTGCAAATAGGATATATGAATTCTTTTTGTTGTTTCAAATCCAGTAATCAGGTCTTTATGATGATTTCCAGCTCCATAATTTTAGAAACAATCTGAGGTACTGGTAATGGGGATTTGAATCTCCATTTATCAAATTAAAATATCATAAATAACAATAGACAAATGAGGATAAAATGGATATATTGCCATCGCTTTAAGTATTTTTTTTGGGAAGTTTATTTTCTACCCATAAATGATGCATTTAATAGAAATAAAATATGAAGAACTATATAAAAAACGAAGAATGAATTCGAACATCCAAGAATATTATTTACGGAGAAAATTTATCCCAACTAGAATGGTACCTTGGCATATATCCAATATGACAAATATCCTCTTCGTCCATGAAAATTGACATCGGGAAAAACATAGTACAGGATACGCTTCGGCATTTCAGGTATTCTTAATACAACTTACATAGGAATTGTAAACAACCATGAGGAGATGGGAATCGTTGTTTCTGGCCTATCAGTGTTTTGGTTTCCCTCTTTCGGAAACCAAACAAAAAAAAAATAAAAAAAAAACTTATATTAGACACTGTCACTTTAAAACCAGTTAAACCACCACAAGGGTGACTTAGTCGTATCACTCGGGAATTACACTCTAAAATAAATTTCCAATGTTAGAATATCCTATGCTCCGACTTTAAACAACTTTAAGATCTCATTCTTAAATATAAAAAATAAATAAATAATAATAATAATAATAATAATAATAATAATAATCCAAGGACGACCTAAACCCATTAATCACAGTGAACCTACACGTTTGGCCCGGTCCAGATTATCCTAGGCCCATAACATTTGTTGTCTTGAAAACTATAAATTTACTGGGAGACAGCTTCGTGATTTGTTGTTATTTGTTGTTTGTGTTTCACATGGGAAGAGCATTGTTTCAAATCCCACAAAAGAAATGTTCATTTATCAATTGAAACTACAGTGTTTGTTAAATTGTATATAATAGTATTTTGAACTTTATTATAGCTATAATTTCTTTTTCAGAATGACCGATTGAGATGTGGATTCTACGACGAAAGGCGAAAAATGCCAAAAGAAAAAATCCGAAGAGCAAAGTCTAAGTGTTGTCGGTTTCAAGGTATGACACCAATAGCGGAAGTTTCCAGGAAATATCAAAGTTCGTTATCAACGGTAGAAGCATAGTTTGGTGAGCAGTTACCGAAGCGTTGTCCTAGTTGCCGAAGCATAGCGAAGCTTCGACATGTTTCGGTATTGTCCGTACAACCTTGGAGGACAAGTTGACATTTCACTTAAAGTCTTCCAGGGAGCCCGTTGGCACTTCCCTAAATTCTAGGTCAACGCCACTTTGAATACATTTCATTAATTGTAACCCAGAATAATAACATACTTAGCACAAATGCACATTGAGTGAATATTATGAGATGCCATATGAGTGCAAGAAATATCAGGTTTTGTATAGCATCTAGAACTCAATAAAAAAATATCTCTAGTTTTGTTTGTGGACGTAACTTGATAGACCATAAAGTGAACAACATTAAATCCTTGTGTGTCGTTAGTTCTTGCATTTTATTATTGAGATAATTTTTTGAGGTCAGTTTTAATATCCTCATTATTCCGTAACAAATGGTATCAGAGATATGGTTGAATATGGTAAGATTAAAATCGACAAATTTTAAGTATTTGGATTCTAGAGAGTGCAAATAAAAGATTATCTTGTCATAAGAAATTATATGTCTTTTTTCGGAAGGAAACATAAGCGATGAAGTAAGAATATTGGGATTTGTCGGATCGGCAGGCCCTTGGTTTCATTAGATTGTCGTTGGCAAAGGATGTTATTTACATATTGCTAACGATAAGACAATATTTGGACTTATTAATGTGTTGTCTAGAAACCTTTTGCAGCAAACAAGGTTTTCTTGATTAAAAAAACTTGTGAACACGAAGACGAAGGAAGGAGGATTTGTGACATATCAACAGTTCGGTTTAATAATATTGAGATTAAAATATGTTGACATTATGTTAGAAGACACAGTCCAAACACTTTTGTTGTCGTCTTTGCTTCCAGAAAATTGGTTTGTGTCACATCCCCCAATTTTTAGAACCAATTAAGATTTTTTCTATGTTTCAATAAATTGAGATGCGGAAGTTCCCAATGTAGTTTATCATTTTGAAATAACATAACTTATTTCGTTATATTAAAAACTTCGACGATGTCATCGTTCATATTAAAACATATATTACAACGTAAGTATTAAAAGGCCCTGAAATACTATAATACTATAATAGGAACATCTATTTATTTCACTCGGCATCTTAATTAGACTTCGACAACCTTACATACGCTACATGTGATGCATATAAAATGAGTGAGTCGGGTTTGGGAAACCTGGGGAGATGCATATGCTTTTCAAGCCCATAATATGTTAATAATACTATATAATAACATTCATGCAATAAACATTATAGGTATAATCTAACATAAGACCATCTACTCTGCCCAATCGATTCTCACAAATCCTAAAGCAACGATTATCTAGAGGAATCACCCTACCTAATAAACCGTTTGCGTATCTGGTTGACTACACAGATAAAGGGAGTACATGGCCAGTGTAAGTCATATAAAGGCAACCAATGTCCAGAGCTATTGATAAATATGGTGTCCCATTTTATCTAAGTATGTGGGTTATAAGTGGGTTATAAGTACATACTAGCAACGCAATTCGCTAGACCGCCGAGAATAGTCAATTGTTGTCATCTACTTTAGTCGAAGACCCAAACATACTTGTCAGTTGTCTGATTTGGACCCACAAAGAAAGAGGATGAATACGACACTCCACTTTGATATCAAACTCTACCCCAGAATGAGACCTAATCAATGTCCAACTTATTGGGAACTAAACACCCGTTTACAAGTCTTACTATAACTAATACAGACTTATACTAAGGCAATTCTACATCCCATGTAGTTCCTAATACGCAGCACTATCATAGTTATATAAATAACACAGAATACAAATTAAATAGGTAAGAAATAATTTCCGAAGTAATAAATACTTTTATTAAAATTATGTATTTGATAGTAACTACACACTCACCTGACAAAAGGAGGCGACTCGAGGTTAGCGTTTCGCTTTAACACTTTTCAAAGACCTAAACATATAAAGCACTAAGTCTTAGTCTAGTTTCATAATCCTTATGACTATATAATGATAGTCTAGATTCTTCAATAATCCTAAGGTCTACATAAAGATCTATCAAGTAAGAAATAACCAAGTAGGATCCGTTTGTTATACAGAGTATACTGTTTGGAAATTCCACTTTAAACACCTCACTAAATACGGCCTAGACATCACTCCCGTAAGTATATCAATCAGAATAATGACTTGGAATCACCAAAAATCTTAATTATAGGTTCCTAATAACGACTATGACTATAATTAAAAGTTACACTTAAAATAAAATAAGTGTAGCTTAACTTACAAAGTAATCTCACGAAAACCGGGAATTATGCAGCCATAACTCTTACCCAAAAGCTTCTAATCACCGACTCTCTGATACCACAGGGCTTAGCTAAAGTAGACGGGAATTAGGGAGTAAAAGGGACAACGGGTACGAAGAAATTCCAGAGAGAATTGCAGAAATGGGGTGAGGATAATGTAGAAACTCGCAAATTTCTATAAGGAAAATCAGAGGGTGTGCCGCACGCAAGGCAGATGCGTGTCGCACACTCAGTCGGAAGCGGTGACGTAGCGTATTTTGAGTGGTGACACGTGGCGAACATCTGGTGGAACGTCAGGGCGCGCTACGCCTCTTGTGTCGGCACGCGGCTGCACACGAAAAATTATGATTTCTTTAAAAATATCATAACTTCTCCATACGATCTCCGTTTTTGATATTCTTTATATCCACACGTATCTATCAACGAGATCTACAACTTTCATTTAGACTCCGTCGGCTAATTCTCAGTTTATTTTTTAAAGCTTTATTTTTGACAGACTTAGATTGTTAAAGCCTGTGCAAAAATCATAACTTTCTTATACGATATTCGTTCTCGACTGTCTTTATATCGATAGATAGGTATTGACGATATCTTCAACTCTCAATTAGATTTTTTTCTAACAATCGACCAATTTCAATCTCGATTTCTGAGTCATATACTGTTGCACTGAAACTTCGAAAAATCATAACTTCGTTTCATGAAGTCAGATTTCGGCGTTCTTTATATGCATGGTTTCGCTTTTTTTATTACTACGAATTTTGTTAGATTATTTATCCAAAATAATCTTTTATTTTTAATTTATATTTGAGCCTTATTACTACGTTCCGACGTAAGATTTTACACAGATATCAAATACACTTAATATCTATAAAATTCACATAAACACATGTATTTGAATAATTTACTTTTATTTATTCTTAAAATTTACAATAGTTAACCAACAAGGTTACAGATCTGATAACTAAGCCTAATAGGAAATACGGGCGTTACAGGAATGGTCATCGTTGTGAGTTGTTCATCGGGAACTACAAAACTAGCATCTGGAAGCATTCGATCAAATCATTGGGGAAAACATCCAAAGTAAGAATACATGGTGTGCTTTGGCAGCATGTTAAGTACCGGAGAAATTGGGAGAAAACTGAAAATGGGTGGTACCGGTAGAGGAAGATTGAAATCAAGGAGGAAAGGACAGTCCGAGAATAGAAAAAGACATTACATGTTGGAATTGCAAAGAAGGTTATCACTTCAAGAATCAGTGCCTAAAGCCTTCGACTTGTAAAGGAACGAAAGAAGTTAATTTAACAGAATATTGTTTGAATTCTTCAAAGAGGTGGACATTGGAAGTTATTGTGTTGACCACGATATGGACGATATGGAAGTATACAAATGGTGCAGATTTCATGTCTAGAAAATACATGAGGAGTTCAATCTTTAATAATATTGTCATGCATTTTTTTGATTGGTTTTCGAATATAGATAACAAATATACGACAACCTGGACATTTTGGTTTCAAAACCCAACGAACTAAAACTCTTTTTTTTTTCTTATTCTCTAGCTTCTTGCTAGTTTGGTGTTTTAATATAATTTAGTGTTTAAAAAAATTAGCAAAATATTCATATAATAATGAAATTTTATATTTTCATACTATTATTTATTTTGGAAAAATCTTCATAAATGGTCCAACCTAAGCTAAGGAAAATGTAAAAAGTAATAAGGTACAAATATCTCTCATGCCTTAATTCTATAAACCAACCTAAGCTAAGGAAAATGAAAATTTAAATATATGATAAATAGGCAAAAGTTAACAATAAGTCATTTAAACCATGGAACCACCTAACCAATCTCATCCATATATTTTATTACTTAGGTGGACGGGCATGCATCAAATCATAACAAAAAAAATCATTTTTTTCGTTTTTATTTTTTATTTTTATTACTAGTCTTTTATAAAAAAAAATACACCGAAATTCATTTTTTATCATTTTTCCATTGACATACATATTGATATACAAAAAACGAACTTTTTTTTAAAAAACAAAAAAATAATAATTCGTTTTGTTAGTTTTTTTTTTTTTTTTTAATATTTAGGCTTATTTTTTATTAAATAAAATAAAATAAATATATCAAAAATCATAATTTTTTGTACTCTTTAAATAGACATTCATATGGAATAAAAAAATCGAAATTTTAGCAACGAAAACTAAAGTACATATATTGTTCGGATTCACAATATGAATAAACTAATATATATATATATATATATATATATATATATATATATATATATATATATATATATATATATAGGGTAAATTACACGAATGGTCATGTGGTTTGGGGTAATTTGCATAGTTGGTCCCTAAGAGGAATTTTTGACTCGGACGATCCTTGTTTGTTATTATTGTGCGTCTGGTCTTGGTCGATATAGAAAGACAATTTTACCCTTTTGATTTTATTTTTACTTTAATTTTTTTATTTTATTATTTTTTTATAGAAGATAATGCAAAAAGGGCCCACCTTACCCCTTGTCTCTTCCAACTAGTCTTTTCTTAAACATCCACCATGTACCATCATTCTTCACGTTACACCTCCACCATTACCAACGAGAACCCACCATCTTCACCACCCAAAACACCATCATCTTTACCCTTCTCCCACTCAATAAGCACCTTCGTCAGTGTCACACCACTAAACCGGAACGGCAGAAACGTTAAGAGGTGGATGACGTCATATATAGTATCACAACAACTGCATCATAGTGATCAAAGTAAACACAACCATTACATTGAATATATAAAAAGTAGTTACATCTGTTTGCTTCATATTTTTATACATCAAAAGTAGCAAAAAGAAGGACGAGACTCTATACGCTCCGTCTTCTCAAAAGTCTGCTGAGGTACCTGTCTACTGATTTCCTAAGAATACAAGCGATTTTTGAAAGAGTATCAGCATAAAGCAGGTGAGTTCATAAGAATGTTTTTGTAGTGTAAACCAGTCATTGTATTCTGTAAAAAAATGTATGCATGTTTCCCAAGAAAATCCAATATTTTCTAACATATATGTTCGTTACTATATTCTGTTCGAAAACCTTGACTACCACTTATATGTATAGTATGTTTTGTTTGGAAACCCTAGCTACCACTAGTATATATAGTATGTTCTGTTTGAAAACCCTGGCTACCACCAGTATGTATAATAGTTTTATTATTTAAAATAAAATTGACTATTGTATCCGTGGAAATCCTCCAATGTAATGTATAGTAGTTCTATTAATTAAAATAAAACTAATGAAGAATGAAATCCTGTAAAAAAAGGTTAGTTTATACTATTGTGAGTCGTATAACCATGTTTGATATGACATAATGACCTTTACGACGTTCTTCAAGTGTCGGATATATGACATTTGTCACCCCAGGCATGCCTGCCTAACTGTAGCTAGCAGTTCAGGTGTGGGATTGTCAATCCCGAATAGATCTATTCACAAATCTCACGCTCTCCCTCCAGGAGACTCTGGTTATACTAAATGATAGGATTTATTACGTACCCCGAAGGGTATAATTGAAGAGATGTCTCACGATTATGTATTAACTAGTTTATGTGTGGTTCTGAATTGTTCTCTTGTATTTGCATCCTTTTGTATACTTGTAATATAACAATAATTATAATTAAATAATTATCTAATGTTGTACCCTTGAAATCCGAAAGTAGCAATGTATATCATAAAATAAACTTGTCATAGTTTATATGTTTGTAAATGTATAAGCTCTGAATTTGTAAAGTTGTATATTGAAATCCCAAACTATACCTATTATAGTTTGTATGTATTTTGTGTACTTGGTTCGTGTATTGATCTAAAAACGATGCAATTATGGTTGTACGTTGAAAACGTCCCTCATGCTCGGCACGTTACAAAAGGGATAAAATATCTAAATATTTTATAAAACATGGAAATCTTTTGGTTGTATCAATTGCATAAGTTTTAAACCTATTGAAATTCTTTTGTATAAGTTCACAAAAATCATTTGTTTTTGGCTTCTATTCCCCCTGAAAACGTTAAAAATCATAAAACCATAGGGGTATGAACTCACTGTTAGTTGTGTGCAAGCGTTGAATCAACGAACTGGAAATGAAGACTCTCGAGTTGCTGTATGTGGCACCTAACGGAATCCTAATAACAATTAAATACGTATATGTATCTAAATTAGCGATTTCGTTAGATAAAGTGTTAAAAAACACTTGCTTTCGGTTAAGGAATGTTACCCGGACTTGATTGAATCTGGGGAAACGGGTTTTCAGTGTAACTCACCACTTAGGGAGGGTTTGCAGCCGTGAAGGGGGTTTACGGCCGTGAACTGTTTACGACCGTGAACAACCTCTTAAAGGGTTTACAGCCTTTGAAGGTTTGAAGTGTGTACGACCGTAAACTCAAGAACAAGTATGCTGGATTCAATGAAAACATGTTTTAGATGCTCCTAAACAACCTCCAGAGGTGATTATTGATGATTTTTCGGAAGAAATGAGGGTGTTTTGGGGTTTCCGACCGAGAGGTAGAGAGAGAGAATGAGAGAGTTTTCGGCCAAGAAAGTTCAAATGAAGGTGGGGGTTCCATATATATAGGTTGGGGTTATGGTCGGTGGTGAGGGCCACCTGGCACTGGCCGTAAACGGTTTTACGACCGTAAATGGGTTTACGGTCGTGAACTCTAGTCAGGCCATGAATTGTTGTTTTGTTCGAAGGAAAACTCGGAATTTCGCATGATTTTGGTCCCGACTTATATATATATATATATATATATATATATATATATATATATATATATATAAATTTCAATTATATAAGTAAATGATTTTCCAAACCAAAGGAATTTGACGGGACTCAGTAAAATTCAAATTTTATTAACGGAAATTGACTAACGGTAACGGAAAAAGGTTCGGGTTGTCACATCATCCCCCTGTTAGAGGGAATTTCGTCCCGAAATTCAAACATAGAATACAAATCAAGGATTCGGAAAAAGATGCGGGTATTTCTATTTCATGGAATCTTCTCGCTCCCAAGTGAATTCAGGTCCCCGCTTGGCTTTCCAGCGGACCTTCACTATCGGTATGCGACTTTGTTCCGTTCGTTTGATTTCCAGATCCATGATTTCGACTGGTTCTTCCACAAAGTTAAGGTTCTCATTGATTTCGATCTCATCAAGAGGATCACAAGGGTTTTGTCGGATAAACACTTTTTAAGGTTCAAGACGTGGAAGACGGGATGAATATTGTTAAGCTCGTGGGGTAAACGAAGTTTGTATGCTACGGGACCGATCATAGCATTGATCTCAAATGGTCCTATGGATCTCGGATTCATCTTTCCACGCTTTCCAAAGCATATCATGCCTTTCTAGGGTGAATCCTTCAATAGAACACGGTCGCCAACCTGGAACATCTCTCGAAGCCTTTAGTCGATCCCGAATTTGTACAATCTTTTATGTGGTTTCACAGATGATTTCTAGGCCTGTGAGAGTGCTGTCGAGGACTTGCCCCTTGGCTAGCTGTGTGGCCCACCTCAGCCCAGCACAGAGGGGATCTGCACTTGCGGCCATAAAGGGATTCAAACGGCGAAGCCCTGATACTGGTATGGTAACTGTTGTTGTAGGAGAATTCGACCAAGGGCAAATGGGTGTCCCACGACTTACCAAAATCTATAACACATGATCTGAACATGTCTTCCAAGGTCTGAATGGCTCTCTCAGTCTGCCCATCGGTATGCGGATGGTAAGCTGTGCTCATATTCAACTTAGTTCCAAGAGCCTTCTACAGTGACTGCCAAAATCTCGAGGTGAATCTGCTATCCTAATCGGAGATAATGGACACAGGCACACCATGTAGACGAACTATCTCTTGGATGTAGATTCGTGTAAGTCTCTCCATCTTGAATATCTATTTGATTGGTAGGAAGTGGGAGAATTTAGTCAGTTGATCGACAATTACCCAGATGGTATCGTACCCACTCGGAGACTTGGGCAACTTAGTGATGAAATCCATTGTATTCCTTTCCCACTTCCACTCAGGTATTTCTGGCTGCTGAAGAAGACCTGAGGGCTTTTGATATTCTACTTTCACCTTGACGCAAGTTAGGCACTTGCCCACGAAAGTAGCGACTTCTGCTTTCATGTTTGGCCACCAATACAAATTTTTGAGATCCAGGTGCATCTTATTCGAACCTGGATGAACAGAGTATCTAGTCTTGTGAGCTTCGTTCATGACAACCTCCCTGTAACTGCCGAACTTTAGGGTCCAGATCCGGTCCATGAAATAGTGAACTCCGTCTCCTCTGATTTCCAAGTTCTTTTCCATTCCCCTCAAGGCTTCATCCGACATGTTCTCTGGTTTTAAGGCTTCCAGCTGAGCCTTTCTGATTTGAGCGGATAAATGGGAATGGATGGCCATTGTTAGTGCCTTTGCTGCATGACTTGAATACTCTTTCCGGCTGAGGGCATCCGCTACCACATTGGCCTTTCCGGGATGGTATCGTATTTCGCACTCATAATCACTGGGTAGCTCTACCCACCGCCGTTACCTCATGTTCAATTCTTTCTGATCAAAGATATGTTGTAGGCTCTTATGGTTGGTGAAGAAAGTACACTAGGTTCCGTAGAGATAATGTCTCCATATCTTTAATGTGAAGACCACTGTTCCTAACTCTAGGTCGTGAGTTTTATGGTTGACCTCGTATGCTTTCAGCTGTCTCGAGGCATAAGCAATGACTTTTCCTTGCTGCATGAGCACACAGCCTAGGCCCTGATTGGATGCATCACAGTAGACCACGAAGTCCTCCGTCCATTCAGAAAGAGACAAGATAGGTGTGTTGCATAGAACCTGCTTTAATGATTGAAACACAATGTCTTTCTTTTCTCCCCAACAAAAGGGTACACCTTTCTGAGTCATGGTGGTTAAAGGCTTAGCAATCCTGAAGAAATTATGGATAAATCTACGATGGTAGCCAGTGAGACCCAAGAATTGATCGATTTCTGTGGGCGTATTTGGTGCCGACCAATTATGTATCGCTTTGATCGTGGAAGGGTCCACATGTATTCCTTCCTCACTAACCACGTGACCGAGAAAAGTTACCTTTCGGATCCAGAATTCGCACTTAGAGAACTCCGCATACAGCTTCTTCGCCCTTAGAGTTTCTAGCACTAGCCTCAAGTGTAAGTCCCTAATTTGCCTATGTATCAATTAGATCCGTTTGATGGTGCGGAATCCCAATCAAACGGATGATGTCAGATCACAATAAGAAGAGAAGGAGAAGAAGAATATTAAGAATCTTAATTGTATTGATGATATAAATGAAATTCCTTACAATAGATTCTCTCACACAATATGCTCTCTCTTCCTCTCTCTCTCTTGGCCGTACAATCTCTAGGGTTTTTCCAATTGTTCCTCACACCCTAACACCTATATTTATACTTGGGAGTATGGGCTAACTGAACTTGGGCTGTAAATGGGTTTACGGTCGTAAGGTGTTTACGGCTGTAAACTCAATCGTAAACATGACCGTAAACTCCAAAAATATTACAGAAAAATACATTTGCCCAGAAAAGCAAAGTATAAACCATATTTTTGAAGGGTTTTGAGCATTCTAACACTTCCTAAGTGTACATGCAACCCTAATAACCTTGGATCTATGTTTGTCTAATTATCATGCAAAGTTGAATTCCAAGGTTATATTCCTATCTAGCATACATGGGGAACAATTTTAACTTGAATGAAAGATAGAATAACTTACCTTGAACTTGCTTATGTTCCTTGAAACCTTGTGAGCCTAGCACCCCAAGTGTGATGCCTCAAATGCTTCACACAACACCAAATGCTCTTGGAAAGACTTTTGAGAGAATACACACACTATTTGAAATCGGCCAAGCCCTCTAGTTTCTTATGTGTAGTCGATTTCATGGAGAATGGGAATCTTATATAATGTTGACACATCTAGGGTTACACCATGTAAACCCTAATGTGTCATGACTCTTCATTTCCATGACCCATGGGTTTGTAACTCCCATGGAGCATCCTATGGGTAGAACCCAACTTGATAATCCATGGAGCCTCTTAGCCCACTATACAAGATATGAATGATTTACATAATCAACCCATATATTTAATTAGTTATCCTTTGATCACTTAATTAATTCCAAATTAATTCTTTGATCAAACTAATCAAATAATATTATTAATATATTAAAACTTATAATATATTAATAATCTCCAAGTATTATTTCTCTCATTTAGTCTATCCAATTGCATGGTGCCATGCAACCCAAATGGACCATGCCGGGTCGGGTCAAGTACACCTAGAAATAGTTATGGACTTAGACACCTTATCCAACAGTCTCCCACTTGGATAAGTCTAATAACTATAACTCTAGTACTTCAGGAACCGATCGGCAATCGTAGCTCTTTCAAGGTTTCTCGGAACTGAGAAGATGATAGTACGCCATTTAAGATAAGGGATCATATAATCCTCCGTTCTAGATATCAGCCGGACAAATACATGGAACAATGTCTTACTTATTATCCAGCAGTTTGTTTCTCGATTTCCGATTTGTTTGACAGAGAACTTAATTGAACACATCAATTTAGTTCTGACCGGGCCCGGTACATAGGTCAAAACAAAATCATCGAGGGGCCCAGATATCAGCTTCTAATCCAAGAAGGAACAGATAAACTTTGACTCATATGTTTGTTCTACCACTCATTGAATTATACACAAAGGCACGTTTTATAACATCGAGTTACCAATGCGTTTTCGTACAATCAATGCATAGCCAACTTGTAAGTAACAAATCATATCTCTAGGTTTGAAGACTTATATGATATTACCGTCTCACGATCACTCGAGATAGAATTCCATGAAGTGATTCCAGTGAGCGTGGGTTGAGTCCAATGCTCAGAACTTATGAGCACTCATGATTGTTGTAGCCTTGTCCAACACCTTAGACCTCTGCAACCAATCATGACAGTCTTGATTCATACCTACTTCCGACATATGACCGACTGTGGAGGTTTGAATAATATGTTATACCAAACAAAAATTATTCTGGAAGTCAAAACATGCAAAAGAAATATAGTAAAAGATCGACAAGAGATAGCAACACTTTACTCATAAATAAAACACCTTTTATCCATCATCTAGTGTTAATTACACTTTACAAATTTTGAGGTTATATAACTACTAAATCTAATATCATCCTTCAGCCCTATGCTCCGAGCATGCTGGAGATGCTTAACCCGAGTCAGTCCCTTCGTGAGGGGATCTGCCGGATTCTCATCCGATGATACCCTCTTTGCCACGAGGAGTCCTTCTTCTATTCGATGTCTGATGAAATGGTATTTTCTATCAAAGTGTCTGGATCTTCCGTGATCCCTTGGTTCTTTGGCTAAGGCAACAGCGCTTTCACTATCACAAAAAATTTCCATTGGCTCTTTAATAGCTGGTACAACTCCAAGGTCTCCAATGAAGTTCTTCAGCCATATCGCCTCCTTTGCTGCCTCGCTAGCTACAATATACTCTGATTCACAAGTTGAATCAACCACTGTCTCTTGCTTGGAACTCTTCCAAGAAATTGCTCCTCCGTTTAGGGTAAAGACCCAGCCCGACTGAGAGTGGAAATTATCCCTATCAGTCTGGAAGCTAGCATCACTGTACCCTACAACTCTCAAGTCATCACTCCCACCGAGGGTAAGGACCCAGTCCTTAGTCCTCCGTAGGTACTTGAGAATATTCTTTACCGCAGTCCAGTGTGCCTTGCCAGGGTTTGCCTGATACCTGCTAACCATGCTCAAGGCAAAGGCTACATCAGGTCGAGTACACGTGATAGCATACATGATCGATCCTACAGCCGAAGCATAAGGTATTCGACTCATTTCTGCTATCTCAGCCTCAGTGCTAGGGCTTTGTGTCTTACTCAATCTGGTGTTACTCTGGATGGGTAACTCTCTTTTCTTGGAGTCCTGCATGCTGAATCTCCTCAGCACCTTATCCAAATAGGTACTCTGACTAAGTCCAATTAGTCTTTTACTCCGATCTCTCAAGATCCTTATCCCTAGAATATAGGTAGCTTCTCCTAGATCCTTCATAGAGAAACACTTCCCAAGCCAGGACTTAACTTCCTGCAGAGTTGGGATGTCATTTCCTATGAGTAGTATGTCATCCACATACAGCACCAAAAAGCTAACTATACTCCCACTAGCCTTGACATACACGCAAGACTCATCTTCACTCCTAGAAAAGCCAAATTCCTTGACCTTTTCATCAAAGCAAAGATTCCATCTGCGAGGTGCTTGCTTCAATCCATAAATGGATTTCTCAAGCTTACACACTCTATTAGGGTACTCGTTGCTGACAAAACCTTCTGGCTGACTCATGTAAACATCTTCAGCCAACTTTCCATTAAGGAAAGCGGTTTTGACATCCATTTGCCATATTTCATAGTCATGAAATGCAGCTATGGCTAAGAGAACCCGAATAGACTTAATCTTGGCTACCGGAGAAAAGGTCTCATCATAGTCCACACCAGGAATTTGAGAGAAGCCCTTTGCAACCAGTCTAGCCTTATAAGTGTGTACTTTACCATCCATGTCGGTCTTCTTCTTGAAGACCCATTTGCACCCTACTGTCTTACGACCTGGTACATTCTCAACCAAGTTCCAAACTTAATTGTCATACATGGACTGTATTTCGCTGTCCATAGCCTCTTTCCACTTGGCTGACTCAGGGCCTGCCATGGCTTCCGCGTAACTGTTAGGTTCATCCAGACCTATCAGTGTCTCATCACTGATAAGTGTATCTCCTTCTGCAGTAATATGGAATCCATAGTAATGCTCAGGAGCATTCCTAACCCTTGTGGAACGCCTCATAGGAACAGACTTGTCAATTGGCTCAACAGGAGTTTCCTCCTTAAGTTGAGTGCTAGGGTTTGAAGTTCCTTCACCGGTTGACTCTTGAATTTCTTCAAGATCAACTTGCCTCCCACTATTTCCTTGGCTTATGAACTCTGTCTCTCGAAAGAAAGCCCTCCTAGCTACAAAGACCACATTTTCGTTAGGTCTATAGAAGAGCTAACCAAAGGATTGTTGTGGGTAGCCGATGAAAATACACCTCTCGCTTCGGGGTTCGAGCTTATCATGAGTCTCGCGTCTCACGAAAGCCTTGCAACCCCAAATCTTGATGTGGTCTAGTTTGGGTACTTTACCAGTCCACATCTCGTGAGGAGTTTTGGCAACTTTCTTTGTAGGGACTAGATTAAGGATATGGGCGGCAGTCTCTAAGGCATACCCCCAGAATGAGATTGGTAGCAAAGCTCGACTCATCATGGAACGAACCATATCTAACAAGGTTCGATTACGCCTCTCAGCCACACCATTCAACTGTGGTGTCCTGGGAGGTGCTAATTGTGAGACTATCCCACATTCCCTTAGATAGTCAAGGAACTCTGAACTAAGATACTCACCACCACGATTGGATCGAAGCATCTTAATGTTCCTGCCCAATTGATTCTCGACTTCCTATTTAAATTCCTTAAACCTCTCAAAAGTCTCTGACTTATGCTTAATTAAGTAGACATATCCATATCTACTGTAATCATCGGTAAAAGTCAAATAATAACGATTAGCATCCCTTGTGGCATGTTTGAATGGTCCACACACATCCGTGTGTACAAGGTCCAACAAACCTTCACCTCTCTCACAAGATCCTGTGAAGGGTGACTTTGTCATTTTTCCAAGTAAGCATGATTCGCAACTATCATCTGACTTTAGGTCAAATGACTCCAAGACTCCATCCTTTTGGAGTTGGCCTATGCGTTTCTTGCTTATATGTCCAAGACGACAATGCCATAATGATGCTTTATCCAAGTTATTATTATTAATAGAATCATTACACAAAACATTATTTCCTAAGTTATCTACAACAGATACAACTTCATACACACCATCACAAGGTAATGCTTTAAAATAAAGAACATTATTAAAGAAATCATCAATAGAACCAACTTCATTATTAAACGAAAAGGTAAACCCTTGTTTGTACAAAGCATGAAAGGAAATAATATTTCTTGCCATTCCTGGCGAATAACAACATTTATTCAAATCTAAATTAAACCCACTACTTAGCGATAAAGTATAAACTCCAATCTTGGTAACAGGTGTAACTTTCCTATTCCCCATGATTAAGTTTATTCTTCCTTGCTCCACATTCTCACTTCTTCTTAGTCCCTGCAAGTCACAACAAATATGAATACCACAACCGGTATCAAGGACCCAAGATTTAGAATGGGGTGAGTTATTAGAAATGATAGTGACAATACCTGCATGGTTGGGTTTAACTTTCCCATCCTTCACATCTTGCTGGTATTTTGGGCAGTTCTGCTTCCAATGTGTTTTTTCATGGCAATAGAAGCATTCAGCCTCTTTTGGGTCAGAAGAAGGAGTGATGGAACCTTTCTTGGTTCCACTTGAAGAAGAGCCATCAAGGGTCCGAGCCTTGGTACCCTTCGAAGAGCTCTTTCTTTTCTTCCCTCGACTTTTCCCGATTGCCAAAACCGGAGTAGAGTTTGGAGTAGGAGTGTTAACAACCGACTTCCCCTTAAGACATGTTTTTGCGGTCTTGAGAAGTCCCTGAAGTTTGCTGAGTGTGACCTCTTCCTTATTCATGTGATATGTCATGCGGAATTGATCATATCACGATGGTAAGGAGTGCAAAATTATATCTATTGCAAGCTCCTCTGGGAAGTTCACATTAAGCTTCAGCAATCGATCCACATACCTTTGCATTTTCTGCATGTGGCTCGTGACGGATTCCCCGTCCTTCATCATGCCTATTATCATGGAGCAGATGATCTCATACCTCTCTTGTCGTGCACTTTGATGGTATCTTTCCATCAAATCTTGGTGCATTTCATAAGGGTAGAAATCCTCATAAGACTTTTGGAGTTCTGCTGTCATTGTGGCCATCATGATGCAAGCCACTTTCGTAGCATCCCTTTCATGTGCCTGAAAGTCAGCGATCTCCTGGGGAGTTGCAGTGGTCTCATCAATCTCCTTAAGCTCCTTGTCAAGGACATATTCTTTGTCCTCGTAGCGGGTAATCATCCTGATGTTTCTGATCCACTCATTGAAGTTGGATCCATCAAAGGTAACTTTCCCACACAAGTTCATAAGGGTAAAGGAGCTATTAGGGTTAGAGCCAGAAGCAGTATTGTTTGAAGACATCTGAAAGAAAAGGACAAGATTAGTTTAGATATAAGAGAGTCCTTAATAAAACACCCAAATGTAATATTAAGGCTAGGATCCAATCACAATATAATATAACTTAGAAGAGGTATGTCGTAATCTAAGCTATACCATATTTGAAAGGTAGGTGAATGACGATTCACCAATTTCCACCACGAAAACCGAAATATTAGATATTAGGTTTTTGATTGGTTCTTAGAAATTCCTAGATTCTTTGAGATTCAATGAACTTTTCAAAGGCATGTTTCAATCTCGAGTGTGCCCTCCATGTTTTGTGACTGGGATACCGAGGATCACAAAACGAGGTGTGAAGTAACCATGCAAATCACTTGGTACCCTTAAAGTTTATTACTCAATCGATGTGCTGGTAAACCACACACGCTCCATCGATACTATAATAAACCTTAAGTCACCCTTTACCTACCTTGTTAAGTCCAAGTTAGTGTGCCGGTTAACCACACACGCTCCACCAACGACTTAAACAGAGTGTAAAGTGTAATTTCATGGATTAGCACCTTATTCACATTTTTCCTAAAGTAACTAAGATTGGGAATTTAATAAAACATTTAGTTACTTTATAATATTCATCATACTTTTAATGAGAATTTATAAGTCATTGTCTTACCCGTTCGTCTAACGACCCTCCAACGGTCAAGCAAGCGGTGGGTGAGAGTGGACACCCATTAAGTTGCCATTTTATAGGCAACAACCTTATACCCACCTTATAGACCGGCTTCGTGAATGAGGCGTAGCCGTAAGACGACTTTGTTCTTATACATATATATATAATTATTAAATCATAATAATATAAGTATAAGGGTTGAATTTTAACTTTTAAAATTCTAAGGGTTGGAACTAAAGTTTTAACTTGACTTTACTTGTTCCAAAACTTGAGGGCAAGTTTTGTAAACTTTCAAAACTTTTCATTTCTTGTAACTTATGAGTTTAATAGAGTAATAAAATGAAGACTCTCCATTTTTCTAACTCTTGTGTTCTTTTAATGGTTTTTATTCCAAGTGACTTTTGGTTTTCCATAACTTGAGGACAAGTTATGGACTCCATTAAAACACATTATGATCAAGAATTAAACTACCACATAGGTTACAAATAATTCCTATGATCATCTAAACATCATAAGATCAAGAACATGAACATAAGCACTTCCATGAATCAAAACTACACTTAAAACTTTGTAATTTTGATAACTAGTTGTTGTAAATGAATTAGCAAGACATTACACCATCTAAAACAAGTTTTCAAGTACCAAAACAGTTTAGGGTAATGTTTCTAATCCATTTCCAGCAACCAAAGTCGAAATTCTGCACTCTGTCGACCCTACTCACCGAGTGCATGAACCTACTCGGCGAGTAGGTTGAAGATACAAGTGAACTCGGCGAGTCCCCCCATGGACTCGGCGAGTCCAGCAGTCAGACAGCAAGATTTTCGACTTTCTTCAACTTTTAAGCACAAATAACAAACAAACAAGCCTAGGCTCTGATACCACTGAAGGGTTTTGAGCATTCTAACACTTCCTAAGTGTACATGCAACCCTAATAACCTTGGATCTATGTTTGTCTAATTATCATGCAAAGTTGAATTCCAAGGTTATATTCCTATCTAGCATACATGGGGAACAATTTTAACTTGAATTAAAGATAGAATAACTTACCTTGAACTTGCTTATGTTCCTTGAAACCTTGTGAGCCTAGCACCCCAAGTGTGATGCCTCAAATGCTTCACACACCACCAAATGCTATTGGAAAGACTTTTGAGAGAATACACACACTATTTGAAATCGGCCAAGCCCTCTAGTTTCTTATGTGTAGCCGATTTCATGGAGAATGGGACTCTTATATAGTGTTGACACATCTAGGGTTACACCATGTAAACCCTAATGTGTCATGACTCTTCATTTCCATGACCCATGGGTTTGTAACTCCCATGGAGCATCCATGGAGCATCCTATGGGTAGAACCCAACTTGATAATCCATGGAGCCTCTTAGCCCACTATACAAGATATGAATGATTTACATAATCAACCCATATATTTAATTAGTTATCCTTTGATCACTTAATTAATTCCAAATTAATTCTTTGATCAAACTAATCAAATAATATTATTAATATATTAAAACTTATAATATATTAATAATCTCCAAGTATTATTTCTCTCATTTAGTCTATCCAATTGCATGGTGCCATGCAACCCAAATGGACCATGCCGGGTCAGGTCAAGTACACCTAGAAATAGTTATGGACTTAGACACCTTATCCGACAATTTTGACCCAACAATCTCCCCCTTGGTTTATAGCTTTCTTTTCTTAATCAACCCAACAAGCCCCCCCTAAAAAGTAGCTGGCTTTCTTGATAATCTTCATTGGGAACTTTGCTTCAGCATTAATCTTCAAATTCTTCACGACTTCAAGATGAACTTGATGAATCTTCAATGAATGACTTCATCTTGAGCGTTGGGCTTTTCTTCAAAATTTGGCATTTAAACGCACGTTGGGTGAGGAGGCTTGACGTACTGATTCTTGAAAGATAGTGCTTTCGGCTTGAGAATCTTCAGAGAGAATATCAGAGATAACAAATCTTCTGGATCACTTCAGCAGGTACAAAGATAGCAACAGACTGATTGAGGAGGCTTGAATGCAATCTGTTACATATTCTTCAATTTCAGCTTCACCTTGTTTCTAGGGTTGAAGGATGGAATGTTGAAAGAATAATCTTCATTTCTTGGTCCTTCGAATGCGAATTCTTCGATGCTCACGGACGAGGCTTTGGCTCAGAAATCTTCAACACAAACTCCATAAGTCTTATCTATACCTGAAATCACCTTTCAAGACAAAACAAAACTAAAAGAAAACTTAGCACACAAAACAAAAACAGAAACAAAAATATTTTTGGATTTTTGATTTTTCTGAACAAGAAATAAAACAGAAATAACACTATTTTTTTAAATTTTTAGTATTTTTATTTTTTTATATATTTTTTTAATCCTCCCCTTTTATTTAAATTAGAAGAACACTATGAACAAACTTAACAAAAACAAAAATAATAGCTAACTTTAAGAGTGATTTGGGATCAAAGTTGTTGGACAACCTTATTCCACTTGTCGGTACCCTTATCTTCACATCTTTGTCTGATCGATCGCTAGTATTGTTGTCCACTTAAACATGAAACATTTGTGACAATTTTGGACAATTTACCAATGACATGATACATGCATATATCTAATTGTAACTTTATTATCATGATTGGCCCTAATTCTTAAATAAATTTTCTTAAGACCATTTAACTGACTACAACCAGGGATATTGTTGTCCACCTAAATCGAGCAGCGAGATCTATAGACAATCTGTATGTGTTTAATTTTAAGTGTACTAGAACATGTTTCCCGCTTCCTGATATGCCCCAACCATCAAGAACTTCCAGAGTACTCCTTACACCGGGTGAGCAGACAACCATTCAGAGAGAGGATAGATTTAGAATTCTATTACTTATTGTTTCAGAGGGGTTGAGAAGTAGAAGGTTGCATATGTTGTGTACCAGGTCGGATTAGAAGTCACGCAAAGGAGACAACATATGGCTAACAAATAAGAGGAATTTCATATATATAACGTGCAGAGAAATAGAGTTGCATATGTTGTGTACCAGGTCGGATTGGAAGTCACGCAAAGGAGACAACATATGACTAACAGACGGAAAAAAGAAAATGATATTCTACAGACCTAATTTATCGGAATTTACCAGTCGCCCCATCCAACCGGAATTAAAGACAGAATCCACACATCGAGGAAAAGTGAATCCAAAGTTCTAGATACGGGTTATTTAATGTGACCGGTAGATTCCCATGTATATCTCCCTGCTCAACCTATCCAAGCGTCGTGAAATCAGGTTAAACAGATCTAACTAGGTCAAAGTTTGTCAAGTCCTAAAATTCATTAGATTCAACTCTCCCTAGTCAAGTCCATTTAAAATCTTTCGTGCCTACCAGCGCATCGAACATAGAGCGTAGACGATTCAACTTAGGTACGTTACGCCGATTCAGATTGCCCGTTATCACTTGCTAATTTCATTTCCCAAAACATCTCCTGCAAGCACATTCCATTAACACCATATTTTTTATTTTCTGATTTTCTAATGTTTTTGGATTTTTTAAATTTTTTAAAAAATTTTTGTTTTGTTTTAATTTCTCCCCCTAAATTTGTGCACAGGAGAGAAACGAAAATAAATGCACAAATTTAAACTATCCTAATACAAAAATTAGTCTTTAAAGCGAATCAGCTTAAGAAAAACTCAGGAGTATAGAGAAGAAAATTCAAACCGTAAGTCACCGATTGAATTTGCATCCAGAAGGTCTAAGAACAGCACGCGTAATCTCAGAACATATCCAAAAATTCTTCATATCGTTAAGCACTAACCCCATGATTGATCCTTCCTTTCTTCCATTCCCGCAAAGGACACATACTCTCAAACAAAATTACGAGTGTTGTATAGTTGAGAGATGCCTCCTATCGTGTGCTTGGAACAGCCACTACCAACAAACCGAAGTATTATGATATGCCTCCATGGCTGCTCCGACACAGAGCGGGATCAGTTGGTCTTTGGAACCCAGTCCATTTTGAAACTAGGTAGACCTTTGTCATCAATGCAGGGTACTCTCTCCCATGACATATCCTGCTTATCACAAACAGAAGATGTAGAAACGTTAGAAGCATTAGGAGATTTAGGAGTTTTCACCTTTGGTACCCATCTATATTGGGGTTTAACCAATTTCTTGTTCGATCCGATGGGTGCCTCGGCACTTGCTTTGGAACTTGAAGCCGTCTTCCTAGATGACTTTGACCTAACCGGTCTTGGTTTCACAGGAGCATCTCTTGAACAAGACTTCTGGGTCAGCATTCCCTTCTTGTTCTTGGGAGTTGGATGCTTGGCCTTGGGAGTTGGATGCTTGGCCTTAGGAGTTGGATGCTTGGCCTTGTGTGCATTCCAGTCATCATGGTCTTAACGTGACCTTGAGGGGTTTCTTTTGGAGTATCTCCCTCTTGGTGCGTTCTGCCAGCCTTGTACATAGTAAGGAACGTATGCGCAATTTGGAAAGTTTCTGGCAATGTGTCCAGGTGTTCCACAGTGAAAACAAGTCCTTTTCTTCACTGGTAAATTGTTTCTTCCTGCCCCTGGTGGCATATCCTTGCCTCGTTTCTTGTTGTTCCCACATGCACACTTGCAACAAGCACTCTGTTGCGTTGGAATTGGAGGCTTGTATTTCTCAACGGCAGGTTTGTTAGGAGTAACAGAATTCGAAGCAACAGATTCTGAGTTCAAGGTGTCATTGGTTTGTTCATTAGTGCTCTCCTTGTTCTCATCTTCTGCTACTTTACCTGCACATGAAGTAGAAACATTAGTATTTTCAACATTAATAACTCCTCGTGACACAAATCCAACTCGTTTGCCATATCGAAGATGTGGCTCCCTGTCAGTTTCATCCTGTGTCATAGGGATGGATGTGTAGTTATGATTATAAGGAGGAGGTACACTCTCATACCCTAGACCCTTGTTTTGATTTTCTTTGAATTTTAATTGGGTTTCATATAAGGACTCGACTGTCTGACTTGACGCAGTATAATTTTTGAAACTGACATATGTTTTTCCACACTTAATTTTTAAAGCGTCAAGTTCTTCAGTTACAATAGCAAGTTGTCTCTTAATATAATCATAATTTTCACACTTGTTGCTATACTCTTCTTGAAGCTTCCTAAAGTCCTTGGTTTTTGCTTCTAATTCAGCCTTCAGGGGTTTCTGTCCTTTCCTGAGTTGATATCCTTCATATCTCGGTCCTCAACTTCTCTTTTTAATAAATTAGTTTGTTCCCGAAGAAATTTAATCGTAGCTTCACAAGCTGGAGTACATGTAACTTTAGTGACCGAAATGTTTTCAGAACTCATTGTTTCTCTACACTTCAAAGCATCAAGTTCTTGAATTACATCAGCAAGACTAAGATGATTGATATCTTTTGTCTTCTTGATGATAGCCACATTCATATACCACGATTTCGGAAGTGAATTCAGTAGCTTTTTGTTAATCTCAAACTTAGACAAGAAGATCTCAGCTATATTCATCTCAGTAGTAAGTGTAGTAAATCGCTGCAATTGAGTTTCGAGGATTTCTCCAGGGATATAATAAAAAATGTTGAAATTTTGTCTTAACATATCCTGACGACTCTCTTTCATGTTTTCAACTCCCTCATAGACCTTAAAATCAATTAAAAAGCACAACTAGAAGCCAAAATCAAACTTAAAAGTCAAACCCTTTGATTATAAAAGTCAAATTTAAAAAGTTAAACTCAAAAGTCAAACTTTAAAAGTCAAACTTAAAAGTCAAACCGAAAAGTTAAATTTGAAAATTTAAACGAAAAAGTCAAAGTTTAAAGTCAAAGGTCAAACCTGGAAGTCAAAGTCAAAATTTAAGGTCAAAAGTTAAAAAAATAAAAGTCAAAAATTAAAATGTAATTTTATTTATTAATTTTAATTTAATTTATTTATTATTAGTATATATTTTTTTTTGGATGGAAAAAGAATTTAAAAATAAAAGAAATTTAGTTTTTGGGTTAAAAGTGTAAAAAATGTGAAATTAGGAACAAAGGGAACAGGTTATGTTTTAAATTTCGAAGAGAGGAAACAAAGGACTTGCTAGCTGAGTTGGTAAGGCGCTTCTGTTCTTGATCTGGAGGTCGTGGGTTCGATTCAAGGGCACACCAAAGTTGCTCCCCTTTTTTTATTGAAGCACTGATGCAAGCTGCTGCTTAGCTGGCCACTGAGTCGAGCCGAGCCGAGTCGAGCCGAGCCGAGGCCGCAAACTCCGGCTGCAAACCTCTGGTGACCGTTAACAGGTTCCGGCCGCAAACTCCGGCCGTGAACTGTTTCCGGTAGTAAGCTCCGGCCGTAAACCCTTCAAAGATTACGTGAAAAACAGCGTTTTTCACCCCTTTTTGCTCCAAAACTCGATTAAAAACCCGTTTTTATGAAAAACCCGAAGAACAAAACCCCCTTATTTTTCAGAGATCTATCCAAAAATGTAAGAATATTTCGAAAATAAGATCAAATTATGCCCCATATCTGACAAAATTGACTGATACAACTTGGCTCTGATACCAATTGTAAGTCCTTAATTTGCCCGTGTATCAATCAGATCCGTTTGATGGTGCGAAATCCCAATCAAACGGATGATGTCAAATCACAATAAGAAGAGAAGGAGAAGAAGAATATTAATAATCTTGATTGTATTGATGATATAAATGAAATTCCTTACAATAGATTTTCTCACACAATATGCTCTCTCTTCCTCTCTCTCTCTCTCTCTCTCACTCTCTCTCTCTCTTGGCCGTACAATCTCTAGGGTTTTTCCAACAGTTCCTCACACCCTAACACCTATATTTATACTTGGGAGTATGGGCTAACTAAACTTGGTCCGTAAATGGGTTTACGGCCGTAAGGTATTTACGACCGTAAACTCAATCGTAAACATGACCGTAAACTCCAAAAATATTACAAAAAAATACCTTTGCCCAGAAAAGCAGAGTATAAACCATGTTTTGACCCAACATCAAGTTTTGTCTATGATATTCCTCGCTTCGGGAATAAACAAGTATATCATCAATGAACACGATCACGAACTTGTCTAGGAAAGGGCGGCACACCCGATTCATCAGATCTATGAATACCTTCGGTGCATTGGTTAAACCAAAGGGCATTACTACAAACATGTAGTAAACATATCGAGTCTGAAATGTTGTCTTAGGAACATCACCCGCATGGACTCGTAGTTGATGGTACCCTGATCTTAGGTCTATCTTTCAGAAGTAGACGACTCTTTGAAGTTGATCGAAGAGGTCGTTGATTTTGGGCAGGGGATAACGGTTCTTGATGGTAAGCTTGTTCAATTCACGATAATCTATGCACATCTGAAAGGATCCATCTTTCTTCTTCACAAACAAGATCGGGGATCCCCATGGTGAGGAACTTGGTCAGATGAATCCCTTGTTGAGTAGTTCTTTGAGCTGGCTGGATAACTCTTGCATTTATGCCGGCGCTAGACAGTATGGGGATTTAGCTATGGGCGTAGCTCCGGGAATTAAGTTGATACGGAACTCGACTTGGTGCTCAGGAGGGATTCCGAGAAGATCTTCGGGGAAGACATCCGGAAAGTTACAGACTTCGGGGATGCTCTCGAGATCTTTAACTTCCTGCTTTTCATCAACGACATGGGCTAGGAGCGCATGGCACTCCTTTCGCAGATATTTCTAGGCTTGGATGCATGAAATGATATGAAGGTTTAAGCTGAGTTTATCACCATAAATGTAACGCCCGTAGATCCGGGCTAGTCAAATTAGAGGCAATAAGGGTCGAAAATGACTTTTCGACAAAAGATTATTTAGAATAAATAATCTTAACCAAGTTGTAGAGTATGTCACAAGGTTTCCGTACATATAAAGAACGTCGAAATCCGAATTATAACGAAGAAGTTATGACCCGTCGAAGTTTCGCGACAGAACCGGCACGATACCGGAAAGTGTAAATAATGAATTTACGATAGAGCGAGATTTAGCCTTAGCGATCTAAACGGAAGTCGTAGAATATGTTAAACTAAGAACATCGATAAAAAGAACGCCCAAATCTGACTTCGTATGAAGAAGTTATGATTTTTCGAAGTTTCGGACTAGCAGTGTACAGCCCGAAATTCGAATATTTGATCGAGCGGTTTTTAGCCGACACGACCTAAACGAGAATCGAAGATCTCGTTGAAAGTAGCGTAACGAGAAAAAGATGGACGAAAACGGATGTCGGATGAAGAAGTTATGAGGATTTAACGGACCAATCGTGTCCCGGCCCGTTGATAATATAAAAATTAAAATCGAGCCAAAATTAGCCAACGAAGTCTAAACGAAAGTTGTAGAGTACGTTCCCACCTTCGCGTGGATATAAAGAACGTCGAAAACGGAGCTCATACGCGAAAGTTACGAATTTTTAAAGTTTATAATCGAATTTGCGAAGGTTGATGAGGATTGATGACGTGGCACGTTGTGGGCCGTCGGATGATGATTCAGATCTTGCTTCGGATCATGCCACGAAGCCTCGCAGTACGCCCCGCGTCCGAAGAGGTTACGCCCCGCGTAGGTCCGATCTGATCCATCCGATGGGTGCGAGACAGCTGGGTCCGAGCTGGTGATCTTATCCGAGGAGTACGCCCAGCGTACCCTCGGTACGCCCAGCGTAATTCCGAGCTTCGGTCCCTATAAATACCATGCGAATTCTTCTGGATTTTTCACATATTTTCACTTCTCTCTCTAAACTACTTTCTCTCTCTAACCCTTTTGGAGTCCCCTAAGCCCTAGTTAAACCCTTAGCACCCTAGGGAAGCCCCGAGGCTCCCGGAGTCCCGAGAAAAAGGAGTTTTTCGGTTTCGAAACGCTGCTCCAATTAAGTCCCGGTTTTCGATAAAATTCGCTGTAAGTGTGCTACGCTTATGCAATTTTTTATATAGCTTTCAAATAATTATAGGAATGTTATTAGGTCCTTAAAATAATTATTTGGGCTATTATTATGAGTTATATTGAGCGTTATTAACGCTTAATAATAGTCAGACTAATTAATTTGTCACGGTTATCGTTAAACTAAACCCTAGTGGTATCGATACTAGGTTTTATCGAAGGAATATCATTTTGAGAGTATCGAAGCGCTGTCCGAGTGCTGAGTCACCACCTACTCAGGTGAGTGCATGGTCCCTTTCATCTTACACATAGATATGAAGTATTTTATATAAACTACGTGTTATGTGTGCATATTATCTGAATACTTGCTGTCTATGTTGGATGAACGTTTTATACATGTTTTAAAGGATTTAAACTGTATACGTATTTTATATATACGAATATGTTGGGTACGAGATGGGTAGATGAATGATGAGAGATAGAAGATGACATGAGTATATATTGGCAGCTATAGACTTAGTGCCTATGAGACGAACACCGGTGGCTATGGACTTAATACCTTTTAGACGTTGGTAGCTATGGATTTAGTACCTGTTGGGAGTTGGTAGCTATGGACTTAGTACCTATTAGTTAGACGCTGGTAGCTAAGGATTTAGTACCTGTTGAACATTGGTAGCTATGGACTTAGTACCTATTAGACTGGTAGCTATGGATTTAGTACCCGATGAATAGACTATAGCAGCTATGGAATTAGTGCTTTATGAACGAACATTGGCAGCTATGGATTTAGTGCCAGTCCTATAACCCTGGAAGTAAGGGACTTCGGAATAAACGAATGCAGGATAGATGACTCTTAGGTTAAATCCTTAAAGAGTGAAGAAGATAATGGGGATGGGTAATTGGGTTGATTGTTTGATTGAACATAATAATTATATTATTGTGGGTTGAAAACCCTATGTACTCACCAGGTTTCCCAACCTGACCCACTCAGTTTATGTATATCACATGTGACGAAGTGAAGTGACATTACACTGAGAGATTTAAAAGAGATGTAGATCACTAGTGTAAATCATTGTAAGTTCTGTTTATGCTTATGTTTCGGTATTAACGATGACATTCCAAACATTTTAAATGAAATAAATACGTTTCTTCGAAAATGTTTTAATAACGTATTTACCATGTTTTTCTGGGAACAAATTCCGCAACCTTTTTATAAAATGAAGCACTCTGATTTTTATAAAGCATAAACAAAATCGGTCTTTTCTGGCCGTGATTTTGGGGATGTCACAGTTGGTATCAGAGCATTAGTTTAAGCGAACTAGGAATATGGATTTATTTCTAGACTTAAACTTAGAATGCTAAGCGATGATTGTGAGGTGTGAGCACTAGCTTATTTTAGGAATGATGCCTAAAATGCTTTTATGTGCTAAATACTTGTGCCTGATATGCTGTTAGTTGTTCGGATCTATGGTCTGTTGCCGACCGGATCTGGAAACCTTATGTGTTTAGGATTCTAAACGTACGAATACGATATTAGAACTAGCATGTAAACGTTTCGGAGTGATAAGGATGATTTAAACGTCAATCCTAAGTAAAGGTCTAGATTCACCTCATTAGGTGTATAGATCAAGATGGTAAGAACACGTAGCGGAAACGTGAATGCAAATGGGAACCGAGATCAGCCCCCAGTGATTGAGCAAATACCGGTGATGGAAGCCACTGCTGAGCCAGTCACAATGGCCGGAGTGCAAGCGATGATCCAAGCGATGTTGGATCGTCAAATGGAGGAAACCAGGCGTTTGCTCCAGCAAAATCGAGAGGAGGCGACCATTCAGATCGAACGGCCCGAGTTGAACGAGGGGCAGACTGAGGAGGGAAACTACAGTGGGACTGTTGGTCAAGCCAACCCACCAATGGTTAAGCAAAACCACCAGGATGGAGGAAATGATGGACGTGGATGCAAATACAAGGATTTCATGGCGTCCAAACCACCGAGTCTATCTGGAAGCCCGACGCCGGTGGAAGTCATAAACTGGATCTCCGAGATGGAGACGATGTTTGAGAGTTGTGAGTGTAGCAACAGGAAAAAGACCGCTCTCGCGGTTCCTCTGTTGAAATCTGGAGTACTAAGCTGGTGGAAGCTACTAGCTGATTCGATGCCCAAAGGAGAAGCGAGCAAGATGTCATGGGAGGATTTTCTGGTGCAGCTAAAAATGCAGTATTGCTCTGAGCAGGATCTACTAGAGATCAACAACGAGTTTCAGAATCTAAAGAAAGGAAAGATGAGTGTCATCGAGTATGCTGCAAGTTTTACGGAGAAAATGAAGCTTGTTCCTTATCTAGTTCCAACTGAACTCTCCAAGGTCAATAAGTTTGCCCATGGATTACCAGCAGACTTTGGTCCAATGGTCAAACAAGCAACCACTTTGAAAGCCGCCATCTGGGCAGCCAAGAATGTTGAGACCCAAATAAGGGAAAAGGGTCTGGAGAAAGTTGAAGTTGGTGAGAAGAGGAAGCCGGAAGGATCCTCAAGACTTGATAATAAGGGAAAGTTCTCGAAGTCTAACCTGGACGACCGAAGGAATGAAGCCAAGTGGTGTGAGAAGTGCAAGAAGAAGCACTTCGGAAGATGCGATGGTGAAGTGACGTGCTATAAGTGTGGTAGGACCGGTCACTATTCCAGAGATTGTACATTCAACAACAAGAAGTGCTACGAATGTGGAAATGATGGGCATATTTCAAAGAACTGTCCAAAGAAAAACGAAGCTGCAAGACCAAATGCTCCGCCGAAACCAAGGGCATTTCACATGATCCTTGACGAAGCAGAGAACCATGCGAGGAATCAAGGATGAGGACTTCATATCCGAAGATCAAGTTATGCAGTTGCCATAGTATTGTATGATGTGGCCTATTAGAGGCATAGTCTAGGGTGAACTTGAACACCTATGTAATAGTTTCAAGGAGTAATAAAACCTTCGTTTTGATATTTGATGTGTTAAGCTACTATGTGATCTTCTTGTGTGGTGACTTGGAAAACTGCGGGACAGTACTTGGGACGAGTATGAGTAGGTGTGAATGGTAGTAGAGGCCTATACTACCGGAAGCACAGGACTCACACTTGGATCAGGGAAAGTCACAAGGTTACCAAGAAGCTAGTAATTGATTTCGTTTTATTCAAGTGTGTTGTTACCATCGTTTCGGTAATGACTAAGAAGATTGTTGATATTCCGACCCTAGTGGCCATATCGAATCGAGTCCGACTACGATGAGTATGTTGTGTGGTTCAGAGAACCAAGTTTGATGTAGCGTCCGACTTAAACCAAACGATTGAAATCAAAGCGATCAATAGAAATATCGCGCTCGTTGTTAAAGAAGTTGGTAGCTGGAAATGCCAAATGTTAAAATGTGATTATATCACATTAGAACATGAAGGAAGGCATATCTGGTTTTAGAATTTAACTCTAAGAGACCTAAGTCTAAGTGTTGCAACATACGATGATAGGTCGTTAGAATATGACATATCGATCTATAATAGTAATAAAAGAACTTATCTCAAGTCTGTATCCAGCAAGGATCGAGATTGTGACTTGAAGGTCATAATTGGGAGTCTAGCCTGAGGTAGAGAGCAGGTGCACGATCGAGTACTCTTACAGCCAATGAGTTTAAGAGATAGACTTGAAGGAATGTAGAAGTTATAATTATTATCTAGGATGAAGAGATGACGTATAGAGTCATTATACGACCATGTTTCGTTGATGATTCCGGGACGTAATCATCCTAAGGGGGAGATAATTGTAACGCCCGTAGATCCGGGCTAGTCAAATTAGAGGCAATAAGGGTCGAAAATGACTTTTCGACAAAAGATTATTTAGAATAAATAATCTTAACCAAGTTGTAGAGTATGTCACAAGGTTTCCGTACATATAAAGAACGTCGAAATCCGAGTTATAACGAAGAAGTTATGACCCGTCGAAGTTTCGCGACAGAACCGACACGATACCGGAAAGTGTAAATAATGAATTTACGATAGAGCGAGATTTAGCCTTAGCGATCTAAACGGAAGTCGTAGAATATGTTAAACTAAGAACATCGATAAAAAGAACGCCCAAATCTGACTTCGTATGAAGAAGTTATGATTTTTCGAAGTTTCGGACTAGGAGTGTACAACCCGAAATTCGAATATTTGATCGAGCGGTTTTTAGCCGACACGACCTAAACGAGAATCGAAGATCTCGTTGAAAGTAGCGTAACGAGAAAAAGATGGGCGAAAACGGATGTTGGATGAAGAAGTTATGAGGATTTAACGGACCAATCGTGTCCCGGCCCGTTGATAATATAAAAATTAAAATCGAGCCAAAATTAGCCAACGAAGTCTAAACGAAAGTTGTAGAGTACGTTCCCACCTTCGCGTGGATATAAAGAACGTCGAAAACGGAGCTCATACGCGAAAGTTACGAATTTTTAAAGTTTATAATCGAATTTGCGAAGGTTGATGAGGATTGATGACGTGGCACGTTGTGGGCCGTCGGATGATGATTCAGATCTTGCTTCGGATCATGCCACGAAGCCTCGCAGTACGCCCCGCGTCCGAAGAGGTTACGCCCCACGTAGGTCCGATCTGATCCATCCGATGGGTGCGAGACAGCTGGGTCCGAGCTGGTGATCTTATCCGAGGAGTACGCCCAGCGTACCCTCGGTACGCCCAGCGTAATTCCAAGCTTCGGTCCCTATAAATACCATGCGAATTCTTCTGGATTTTTCACATATTTTCACTTCTCTCTCTAAACTACTTTCTCTCTCTAACCCTTTTGGAGTCCCCTAAGCCCTAGTTAAACCCTTAGCACCCTAGGGAAGCCCCGAGGCTCCCGGAGTCCCGAGAAAAAGGAGTTTTTCGGTTTCGAAACGCTGCTCCAATTAAGTCCCGGTTTTCGATAAAATTCGCTGTAAGTGTGCTACGCTTATGCAATTTTTTATATAGCTTTCAAATAATTATAGGAATGTTATTAGGTCCTTAAAATAATTATTTGGGCTATTATTATGAGTTATATTGAGCGTTATTAACGCTTAATAATAGTCAGACTAATTAATTTGTCACGGTTATCGTTAAACTAAACCCTAGTGGTATCGATACTAGGTTTTATCGAAGGAATATCATTTTGAGAGTATCGAAGCGCTGTCCGAGTGCTGAGTCACCACCTACTCAGGTGAGTGCATGGTCCCTTTCATCTTACACATAGATATGAAGTATTTTATATAAACTACGTGTTATGTGTGCATATTATCTGAATACTTGCTGTCTATGTTGGATGAACGTTTTATACATGTTTTAAAGGATTTAAACTGTATACGTATTTTATATATACGAATATGTTGGGTACGAGATGGGTAGATGAATGATGAGAGATAGAAGATGACATGAGTATATATTGGCAGCTATAGACTTAGTGCCTATGAGACGAACACCGGTGGCTATGGACTTAATACCTTTTAGACGTTGGTAGCTATGGATTTAGTACCTGTTGGGAGTTGGTAGCTATGGACTTAGTACCTATTAGTTAGACGCTGGTAGCTAAGGATTTAGTACCTGTTGAACATTGGTAGCTATGGACTTAGTACCTATTAGACTGGTAGCTATGGATTTAGTACCCGATGAATAGACTATAGCAGCTATGGAATTAGTGCTTTATGAACGAACATTGGCAGCTATGGATTTAGTGCCAGTCCTATAACCCTGGAAGTAAGGGACTTCGGAATAAACGAATGCAGGATAGATGACTCTTAGGTTAAATCCTTAAAGAGTGAAGAAGATAATGGGGATGGGTAATTGGGTTGATTGTTTGATTGAACATAATAATTATATTATTGTGGGTTGAAAACCCTATGTACTCACCAGGTTTCCCAACCTGACCCACTCAGTTTATGTATATCACATGTGACGAAGTGAAGTGACATTACACTGAGAGATTTAAAAGAGATGTAGATCACTAGTGTAAATCATTGTAAGTTCTGTTTATGCTTATGTTTCGGTATTAACGATGACATCCCAAACATTTTAAAATGAAATAAATACGTTTCTTCGAAAATGTTTTAATAACGTATTTACCATGTTTTTCTGGGAACAAATTCCGCAACCTTTTTATAAAATGAAGTACTCTGATTTTTATAAAGCATAAACAAAATCGGTCTTTTCTGGCCGTGATTTTGGGGATGTCACAATAGATTATGAGGTCTTCGCCTGAGGGCAGATTAAGACGGATGGCTTTTTCATAGCAAAGGATATCACCACGATTGGGGCTCAACCAATCCATGCCGATGATGACGTCGAAACTTTTTTTGGAAACTGGCATGAGGTCGATTAGGAAGGAATGGTCATTTAGGGTAAGGGTACAGCCTCTGAATATGTCGTTAGTGCTCTCTTTCTTTCTGTTTGCCATCTCGACGGTGAATGTTTCTGTTAAGGTCTGGGGTTTAAGCTTGAGTAGAAATTTGAATGCATGACTAACAAAACTTCTCTCCGCACCAGAACAAAAAGAATGCATGCATAAGAGTTTTTGAGGAGGAACGTACCCGTAACAACGGTGGGATCAGCAACTGCCTCCTCCTAGCACTCTCCCTGTGTTGCCAGCTGTTGCTGCCTTGGGAAAATTCATCTTGAAGTGACCGATCTCCCCACAACCATAATAGGTTTAACTAACACCCGCTCCAGGAGCCTGATTGGTTGGTTGGGCTGGTGTCTTGCAAAATCGAGATGTGTGCCCCTTCTTGCCACAGCTGTTGCATTGCAAATCACGGCAGGGTCCGTGATGATGAAAGTTGCACTTGTCACACCTTGGAAGGGTACCAACATATCTACTGGTAGGTGCTTGAGCTGCAGGAACAGCGGCAGGACTGGTAGAAGCATGGACTGCCACAACTTGTTGTTTCTTGGAGGGCTCCTACAAAAACTGGCCCTTTCGCTTGTTCCAAAACTTCTTCTTCCCACCACTCGCCTTTGGTGGTTCGGGAGCGGCTGCCACTTCATCAAGATCAAGCCCGTGATCTATTAGGGTCTGCACCAGGCACTTGGCGCTGTCAAAAGTGGAAGACTTAGCAGCCAAGACATTTCCTTGAGTTGGGGGCGTCAATCCCCATATGTACCTTTCTATCTTCTTGCTTTCTAGGGTGACCATTCCCGGACAGAGAAGAGCCAGATCGTAGAATCTAGCTGTATAGGTGGCAATCTCGAAACCCTTCATCTTCAGGTTCCAAAGCTCGTGCTCCAGCTTCTACATCTCGCCCCTTGGGCAGTACTCAGCAAGCATAAGCTCTTTTAAGCCTTCCCAACCCATGGCATTTTCTACCGGCAAAGTTAGGGATTTGACTCGACCATTCCACCAGGTCAGTGCTCTATCGGTGAAGGTGCATGTTGGAACCTAAAAGTGAACCTCTAGCAATCCTATCTACTCATTCTGAAGTGTGCATGTTCCAAAGTGGGGAGTGGTCCGGAACATTGTCCAGACCTGGAAAGAAGGCGAAGCAAAGATTGAAGGCATTCCGGAATGACTCTCATGTCCGGAATGGATGCTAATCCGGAAAGAGCTTTATTTTGTCTTAGTGCATTTATTGTATTTGTACTTTTATTGATGTAACGTTTCATAGGACTTAGTCTTTTTTTTAATTTGGACAATCAGAATGTCAAAATTATTTCTTTTGTCCAGTCCTATGTAAACATTCTAGTTAATTTGTAATAACCTTCACTCTTATTTAAAGGAGCATTCAATACAAGTCAACAACAGATCTTTCGCTCAACTTTTGGCTCTTTACTAAGTTATTTAAAACTTCTTTCAAACATTCTTCTTATTCTTCATTTATTAGCTTTACCTTGATCATTTACTCTTATTCTTCATTTAATGACTTGATCATTTTTTGAATACATTATCTAAGACTTGACTGGTCTTTCAAGGCTTGACTTGCACATTTCTTAGTAAGCAGACATTGATCTTAAGCACTCACTCAAGGTTTGTGTTTATAAACCTTGTCGTGCGCATCGATCTTGTTCTCTCAATTGGTATCAGAGCTTGAGTGGTTGTCCTTTGATTCCATAAGATCATATTATAGTTGGTTTGAGATTACCTTAGTATTTCAACCATTTCTGTGTTAAGGATAAAAGTTCTTCTATATACCACTTTAGCTTGAAGATATCTTAACTTCAATGGCTGCTGCTAATCCTCAATAAATGATTTCAATGCAAATCACAAATAGTGTGGGTGGCCCTACACATGCCCCATTACTAGTTGTGGAAGAATATGATCACTGGAAAGTTAGAATGGAAAGATTTTTACTGGCCAAAGATAAAGGTGAAGAACTCTAGAGATCCATCACAAAAGGTCCACATGTTCCAGTAAGAACTGTTGTAAGGGATGCAGTTACTCAGCTCATGCGTGAAGATGAAACTCGCCCAGCTCCTCTAACTGCAGATGATATTGAGAAGCTTCATGCTGATCAAGTTGCTTTCTCTGAAATGGTGTTTGGTGTTCCTCCTTCACTTTTGAGTACATCAAGCTTTGCAAATCAGCCAAAGAGGTTTGGGACACTCTTCAAGACCTGATTGAAGGTTCAGAAAATATGAAAGACAAGCGCCACACCTCAGTTGTCAACGACTTTGACACCTTCACCACCACTCCTGGTGAATCATTGGCCTCAGCCTCCAACCGTTATCGTATTGTGGTGAACAACATGACTACTCATGGGATTGTCGGAACCCCTTTGGAGTACAATCTCAAATTCATAAACAATCTTGGTAAAGGATGGGGAAATGTAAAATATAGTCTTCATAGCAATGGTTGCTTGAAAAAGTTGAAGCTTTACCAACTTTTCGATGAACTTCAAGGACATAAGTCAAATGTTGCTCAAACCATAAGGGAACTCTCCGGAGGTCCCCTTGCCCTTGTCAGTTCTTTTGAATCAACCATTCCGAACTCATCTACTTTGGATCCTTTCAAACCTATTATTCCATCTGTTCAAACATCCGCACCTACCTTATCTCCACAAACTTATCCTATTGATGATTCTGAAGCAATGGACTCTGAACTCCGTTTTCAGCAGGAGTTTGCTTTACTCTCAATGAAGTACAAACGCCCTTTCAATTCCTCCTATAAACCATACCAAAACCGATTCCATGCTCCTCACCAGAAAAATCCTCAACCATACTCAGCTCCGGAACCTAAACCCTTTTCGGAAAATCCTCCTGCATACAAACTAAACCTCTCTAAGCCAAGCTCTACTTCCGAACCCTCTCAGAGTTCCAAATTAGACAAACCAAAAAATGTGTGTCATAAGTGTGGACATGCAAACCATTTTGCTAAATATTGTCTGGTTGATACTCCGTAGAAACCAAAAATCAAGGATTCTGCATACTGCATCCGAAAGGCACAAGAGATGGCTGAAAGCGAAAAAGCCTTTGTTACAACGGTTTCAAGAGATGTTGAAGGATATTGGTCATCCGGGGATTATGATGATGACATGGTAACTGGAAGAAATATGTGTCTGATGGCGAGACAAACCATTGAATGTGATGAAGGGTATTGGTCTTCAGGATCAAAAGATGAAGATGATGTTGCTGAGCCTCACTATTGCTACATGGCAACTAATGATCCACCAGGACAAAGCATCATTCAGCAGGTAAAATCTATGATCTCTGATAATAACTTTGACTTGTCTCTCTGTGAACCTTATCTCACCCAAATTCAAACAGATATGAACAGCGTCTATAAAGCCTATGAGTCTGCCATAGACGCAAGTGAGAAGAAAGAGTGTGAGTTAAATCGTCTTAGGTTACGTTTCGAGGATAAAAAGTTTAAAATTGAGTCTTTAGAGTGTGAACTTTTAATGTTAAGTGATGAATGTATAATTTTGAAAGATAAATGTGAAATCACATATTCTGAACGAAATGTTTTGATTTCTGATAATAAACGTCTTAATGCCAATATAGATGCTTTACATAATTCTGTAGACATGCTTGAAGCAAACCTTCAGATGACTTAGAATTTTTGTCAGCCATGGTCTAAAGCACCTGGTCTCGGAAGTGAGTTTATGAAAATAATTGCTAGTCCCCTGAAGGTATTGCAAAATTTAACATTCAATGGATAGGTTCCGAACATTAAACATTCGGACACCCCCGTTTCTCCCTTGCCACCACTTCCGGAGACTACATACCATTTTGAGTCCTTAATTCCTGAATTTAAACCAATTGTTGTCAAGTGTCCTGATTCCACGCCACTTCCACCATTGACTAACATGGACCTGAATCAGACCACATAATTTCATTATAGTCTTCCAAATTGCGTAGATTATGTTCCCATGAGTAATCACACAAACAACTATGTAGTTGAAGAAATTCCCTCTCTGACAATCGAAACTGATACCTCTGAGTTTGTATGGGCATCCTTAGATGATAAAGTTGAAAAATCAAGTTATGTCTCCTCTGATTCTTGCGAATCGGATTCCTTAGTTGTCTCAAAAACTAAGTTGGTTCCAATTACTCCGAAGTTTAGTAATCCATTCATAGGACAAACCTCAAAATCCTTGTCTCACACTAAGAGAAAACCAATGCTAAATAGAAAGGATATTGTAGATCCCAAAGTAGAAGATCAGAATGCACATAAGAAGGAAGTTAAGACTAGAATGACTTCCAGGTTCATTGAAAATTCCAAACCAAGTGCATCTCGGAATTCTCATGCATTACATCATTTTCAAAACTCTTTTGCTCCCACTAAGATTCCCAAAATACCTTTCGAACCTCCTAGTCATATACAACCCAAGAAAGTAGACGCCTCTACTCGGCCTAAGTCTCGTGTGAATGTTAACATAGTCCAAAACACCTTTCCTCGGTCTGTTTCATCTGTTTTTATTGCAAAATCTTATGGCACAATTTTTAAACCATATCCTTCTAAAACCAACATGTCATCAAGCAAATCCAAAAATGTAGGGAAAACATCTTTTTCAAAATCCTCAAAGAAAAATCTTGTGTGGAAAGTCAAAACTCCCATTGATGAAAAACCAATTTCGGAGGTTACAAATGTTACCAACACTCCGGAAGTCAAAGGTACGAAGAAGGTTGTTCGAAACCCTCAAGGCATTGAATACGACTACTGGATAGATGAAAAAACATTGACCTTCTGTCCGTTTCCAAAAAATTCAAAGAATATCACCCAAAAACACAAATGTTGTTCCACAGTCACCATCAAAGTCTAAAGCCCGTGCCGACGTCCCAAAGTCTAATTCGGAGCCGAAAACTCCATTACTCACTAATTTTGCAGGCACTTTGTGCTTCGGAGTAAGATACAATATGGTATATTGATAGTGCTTGCTCCATGCACATGATGGGGCAGAAAGATTTTTTGCAAGACTTAAAGCTTTCTCCAAATGCTGGTTATGTGACATATGGCAACAAATCCAACTCTCAAATTCGTGGGTATGGAATTCTCACCAATGGAAACTTCTCTATCTCAAATGTGGCTTATGCAGCTGATCTGAAACACAATTTGATCAATGTTGCTTAGGTCACTGACTCAAATCGACAAGTGGAATTTTGCAAGAAGTACAACTATGTAATGACCGAAGATCGAACATAGTGCTTAATCAAGTCGCTTCGCAACAAGAATATGTACCCACTTGACATCAACATGATTATTGGCAAACCGCAACTATGCCTTCTCACCAAAGTTGTTCCTGATGTCAGTTGGTTATGGCATCGAAGGCTCGCTCATTTAAACTTTCGGTACATGAATGATCTCGTATATGGCAAAATGGTGAGAGGTTTGCCTCTTCTCAAATTCGAAAAGGATCATTTGTGTGTTGCTTGTGAGTGTGGTAAGAAATCGAACAAGGGTCATCCTGTTATCATAAAAAAATCAATTTCGGAACCACTGGAGCTTCTACATATTGATCTTTGTGGACCACCTACGGTAGAAAGTCTTCATCATAAGAAATACATTCTTGTGATTGTTGATGATTTTACACGGTTCACTTGGGTCTTCTTCCTAAGGCTAAAATCTGAAACAGCCTCAGAACTCATCAATTTTATCAAAGGAATATAAGTTCTTGTCAAACTCCCAGTCAAGAGAATCCGAAGTGATAATGGATCGGAATTCACTAATTCCACCAAAAGTTTCTCACAAAAAAAGGAATTGACCACAACTTCTCAATTCCCTATACTCCACAATAGAACGGTGTAGCCGAAAGACGTAATAGAACTCTCGTTGAAGCTGCTCGATCCATGTTGAACTTTGCAAACCTACCAATCTACCTTTGGGCTGAAGTCGTGTCCACTGCCTGCTTCACTCAAAATCGAAGTATTATCAATCGACGCCTCAACATGACACCGTACGAAGCAATGAATGGTCGGAAGCCAACAATCTCGTTTTTGCATATTTCCGGATGCAGGTGCTTCATTAAAAACAACTGTGATCAGCTTACCAAGTTCCAACCTAAAGTTGATGAAGCCATCTTCCTTAGGTACTCCTCAAAATTGAAAGCTTACAGAATTCTTAACCGGAGAACTCGTGTTCTGGAAGAAAGCTTTGATGTTACATTTGATGACAACTTCGTTCGAAATTCTGGCCCAATTCACATTACAACTCACATTATGGATTCTGATGCTCCTCCGCCAGGATGTCCGAACCCCCAAACCATTGTTGAAGTTGACTTTGAAACTCTCTTTGGTCCTTCCGAAACTGCTCTTGACTCGGAATCTCGATCAAGACCATCCCTCATTCCAATCTCTACTTCGGAAGCTCCCATATTTCATAATGTCTCCGGTCCAATCCCAAGCCTCCCTCCATTTGATTCTGAACCATTTCAACCTTCTCAGGTTGAGGGGGAGAATGCTCATCCCTCACTTCAATCAATTGTGGATGGTTTTCAAGATGCAGTTGCTGATTTCAATGATTCCAATCCTCTCAACAATTATGAAAATGAAAACCTTTTTGTGTTCCCTTCTGATGATGATGTAAATCTCTCCGGTTCAGAAGTTTAGGGGGTAGGAGCATCATTCTCACATTAAAATTATTCATGGGGAGCAAATAAATTCCATTGTTGATATAGGATAGATGGCTGCACAAGAACTGCCATGATTACATGTTTGGACAAAGAATCATCCTCCGAACCAAGTAATCGGTAACCCCAATGCTGGTGTACATACTCGTTCTGCTACAAATATTCAAAATGAATGTCATTTTTCAGCATTTATATCCATGGTTGAACTTAAATCCATCAAGGAAGCTTTGGAGCATGCTGACTGGATTACAGCCATACAAGAAGAACTGGCAGAATTTGACCGAAATGAAGTTTGGACCCTCGTGCCTCCTCCTCAGAATCATCCCATTGTCGGTACAAGATGGGTATTTCTCAACAAGATAGATGACGCTGGAGTTATTATTCGAAATAAAGAAAGGTTGGTGGCAAAAGGATTTACTCAAATTGAAGGGCTCGACTATGATGAGACCTTTTCTCCTGTTGCACATCTTAAAGCCATCGAAATCTTTCTTGATTATGTTGCTCATAAAGGCTTCAAAGTTTACCAAATGGATGTTAAGAGTGTCTTTCTTAACGGTGAACTTGATACTGAAGTATATCTGCAACAACCCCCCGGTTTTGTTAATATCTCCTTTCTGAACCACTATTACAAACTCCAGAAGGTTGTCTACGGAATCAAGCAGGCTCCCCGGGCATGGTACGAGACCCTCACTGATTTTATCAACGCTCCGGTTTTCAAAGAGGAATTCTAGACCCCACTCTATTCTGAAGATCAAATGGAAAGCATCTTATGCTGGTACAAATTTATGTGGACGACATCATTTTTTTGATCTTTGGATTCATCTATGGTTGCTGACTTTGCTAAACTGATGATCAATCTATTCCAAATGAGCATGAATCGGGAGTTAAGCTTCTTTCTTGGACTTCAAGTCAAACAGACTAACAGAGGAATCTTCATTCACCATGAGAAGTACATTTCTGAACTCCTCAAGAAATACTCAATGGACACATGCGCCTCAGCCAAGGTACCAATGGGCTTTAGACACAATATTTTTTCCGACCCTTCAGGCATTTCAATTGACGAAAAGAAAAATCGCGGAATGATTGGATCCCTACTCTATCTCACAGCAAGTCGTCCGGATATCATGTTCTAAACATGTTTATGTGCCTGATTCAAGTCAACCCAAAGATGTCTCATCTCTTGGCTATGAAAAAAATCTTCTGATATCTTAAAGGCACAAAGAGCATCGGAATCTGGTACCCAGCAAATGAAAGTTTCCTTCTTCAAGCATATTCAGATTCGAACTATGATGGTCTCCAACTTGATAGAAAAAGCACTTCAGGTGGCTGTCAATTCTTAGGTGGTCGTTTGGTTAGTTGGTCATCCAAGAAACTGAAATGCATTGCACTCTCCACAGCCGAAGCCAAATACATTGCTGCTGCCAGCTGTACATCTCATGTTCTGTGGATGAAATCTCAACTCTTGGACTATGGTTACGGTTTTCAACGTATTCCTAACTATTGTAATTCTCAAAGTGCCATTGCGATTTCCCATAATCCAATTCAGCACTTAATGACTAAGCACATCAATATAAGGTACCATTTCACAAACGATCATGTACTAAATGGTAACATTGAACTCATTTTTGTTCCATCTGAGGATGAGATTGCTGATGTCTTTACCAAGGCATTAGACGAAACCAAATTCAATGGTTTTCTGAACAAGATGGGTATGATGATACCAGATCCTCAGTTCTTTCAAGAGACGTGTTCTCTTTGATAGTTGTATTTGAAAGAAACCTATTTCCCATCTCAAAATTATCATTTCAGAAATACTTTCTCTCGGAATACATAGGCTCATTTTACTTATCTTTATTTCTGAGCATCACTTGAGTTTTTAACCTGTCCAGTTCATCCTGATTGTTTGTTATTCTAAACTGACATTGTCATTATACTCGGATTGTTATCTCGGAATATACTACATAATGGGCGTGTTCGACACGGAACATTTGAGAGCTTCTAGCTTCTATCGTTTGACAAAACATTCAATTTTGAACAGAAAGCCTCGTTCGGTACTACAAGCTTCTAGCGTTTAGTTTAAACAAAACACTTCAAATCCAAATGCTACTTCATGTAGCTTTTAACAAAACGCTACAAGCTACAAGCTACCCGCTACAAGCCACCCGCTACCAGCCAACTTTGCCGAACACGCCTAGTGACATCCGAAATTCCACTCCGGAAAGGTATTACGTTCTGCATTCCAAAATTTCAAAATTGACTCCGGAATTTCAAAATCGACTCCGAAAATACAAAATCGACTCCGGAATTTCAAAATTTACTTAAGAAGATTTTCTAAAATCTCACTCCGGAATGCTTTCTTAACCATGTTCTGGAAACTTGTTCAAAATCACTATTCTGGAATTTCTGCTCCGGAATCACTGGTCTTTTCGAATCAAACTGAATATGTGTTTCGGAATTACAAACCTTTTTCAGCACACTAAATTTAGACTCCGAAACTGAAACTCACTCTAGATTATTTCTCGTTCCGGACCCTTTTTCAAAAAAATATGTTCCGGAATACTACTCTTTGCCCTTCGGATCACACCTTGTCCGAAATAGATCATCCGGAAGTCCAAAGGATAATAAGGTGAAACGTTTTTCTCTCAACGGTTACTTTTTAGGAAGATCCTTATCCTATCTTCCTCATTTCTCGTAACACGTTTGCATGACCCCATAAAATTAGCCATCCAATCAACGGTTGAGTTTTCCATTCTTAACCACAAACAACCTTACCTTTCACCTCCCAGGTTATCTCAGCGCCCGTAAATCTCTTTACTATTTAATGCGACCCATTTTCTGTTCTGATCCTCATCATTACGTTACCGACCCAACCCACTAACCTTACCTATATAAACCAATCAAAACCCTCTTTTACCTCTTTACGCACCCAATACTCTCAAACCCTTGATTTCTCTTTGTGTTCGTGTTCTTCGACCTTTCATCTTCTGCAACAATGGCGACCCCACAGAAATGATCTCAAACTGCCCCCACCATCAAGAAATACATTTCCAGAAAGAAATCAACCAAGGATTACAAGGGTTCATCATCAACTGCCGGTCAAGAACCCGTTCTAAGAAACACCACTCAACTGTTTTCTCTCAATCCCATGGATTACAATGAATCCATCAGTGTAATGATCGAGTTTATCACAAATAACCCCATCTCCATTCCCCTCACCAAAATCCTTGAACCTCCACTACCACATCACCACCTTCATCGTGCATTTACTAGTATCAAACTCAAGGATGGTGCTTTGGAAACTACAATCATCGGTGACAGAACAGTTCCCATCTACAAATCGACCTTCCTTAAGGCGATTGGTGTGAAAGCAAACCCAAGGGGTTTCGTGGTACAAGAACCAACAGATGAAGAGTTTTAGACGTTCTTGAATTACATCGGGTACACTCAAGATTACAGGGCTAAAGATTTCAAGAAGTCCTCCGTCTCCGGACTCTGGACCATGCCCATGCACTTCATCATTAGAGGAATGTCCGGAAAGCATGGAGGAACTGATACGTTGAGCAAGGACTGGCTCAACGTCGTCTACATCATTTACTTTGGACGTAACAATGTAGTCGATCTTCCAGAAGTCTTATGGCAAGACTTCTGCAAATTCACTACCAAAAGAAAGGAGAACGAGATTTCAAGACCTAGGTTCTAGGACCTGACGCTCCAACAAATCTTCCAAGATCTGTCCAAACCACTTCCGATTAACATCATTCATCCGGAGGTATGTGTCTCATTCAAAGTAGTTAAGGCTTATAGGATTCCGAACCAATCCTCTTTTGGTCCGGTTCGAAGATTTCCAGACCACATGTTGGCCCTTATTCCTTCCGAGTCTATTTATTTTAAACATCATCTCGAGACTTCGGTTGTGTTCAACCCACGACAACCTGCCCCAGTCTCAGTTGAGCCCATCTCGGAAGAAGCCAAGCCTACTACGTCCGGACCTAAGGTTAAGAAACCTGCCAAGCGAAAGGCTTCTCCCACCAAGTCAATGCCTAAAAAGAGAGCCAAAGTTAGCTCTTCCTCTCCAAAGGAAGATGCTCATGACATTCCAGCTGACTCTGGCCTTCCGAAAACCCCCCTGTTCACTCATCTGAGGTACCCCTCAATGTTTCAAAATTACATGCACACACTCACGGGGAGTCTCCACATAATTCACCCCCACCTTCCTAAAAAGGTGATGTCGGTGTTGAACATAGTTCCTTGCAGCCCCCCTGGAACAAACCCACGAGTCACCTTTGATGATCCCATTGTTTCTTCCACACGCACACACTCGGGAACCCCTGTTCCGAACCCTAAGCTTTCCGGAGATGGAGCATTCTCTCCAACTCCGGAAGCCTCAACTGGTTTGATACCCGGAAGGCATACAGGACGAATAGGTACTAATGATCCTCTATGGGAAGATTTTGTAAACAGGGCTGCATCCAAGCGTTCGGATCTCACCAGAACTCAAGTGGAGTCCACACTTATCTCTATAAGGAATAGGGTCATTCAAAGCAACATGACTTATGTTCCTCCCACCGATGTTGATGATGCAAACAAACTTACTTCCGAACTACCTCCCATTGCCACTCATTAAAGCATTTTCCACACTAATCCGGATGAAGAGATTTCCGAGGAAGTCATGATAGATGATGAAGCAAAAAGTGTTCCGGCCACAAACTTCATGACTTCAACATGCTTTCAATCAAAGGCATCTGCATCCAAGTCTGCTTATGACTTCGGATCCTCCTCATCAACCACTCCGGATGATGCACTCAGATCCAACATGCCTGAAGATGATGTTGCAACCAAGTTGGGTCCCTCCAATACTTCCTCACACCAAGCTCCTCCGCAATCCTCTGATTCAGATTCAGAATCCTCTGCTGGTGACTACATTGACCCCTTCGCTCTCCTCGAGATCCAGAACAATGTCTCGAACACTATGAAGAAAGTGTCATCCATCGAAACTTCTGTCACAGAGCTCAACACGAAGATGGATCAAAAATTCTCCGGACTTTATTCCAAACTTGATGCCATTCTTCAATCTATATCTCAACAGTCCGGACCCTCTGTTTCTGTACGAGAAGCTCAACTGGATCAGTTAATCTCTCACCAGCTCAATCACACAATGGAAGAAGTTGACGCCAAGTATGATACTCTGGTTGATCACTATCTCAACACCAGTACTTCAATGCTCAAAGTCCATGACGACTTGGTGGCTGCTTCCAACGACCTGATTAAGCAGAACCACATTCATTATGAGAAACAAATACAAAGAATGGAGAAGGAGATCAAGAAAAAAGGATGAAATGAACATGATCCTTCAACATGTCCTCATCATGCTTCTCTGCTCAACTTGGAATATTGTTGATGATCCGAACCAGAAGTTTGATGAGATGCTAGCCATCCTAGGGCATCTGTTCTATCACCTTGCTGCGCAAGCTCCCACATCCGAATCCTATGATTACTTCACTCTTCAACTCAATACAAGGCTTCAGAAAGTCTTCACCAAATTCGATGATCTCCAGGACACTTTGGTACTTGCACCGGTTCCGAAGTCCACCGATGCAAAAGGAGGAGAAGGCCCAAGCAAACCTTGGAAACCCGCCTCAGAATTTACACTCCGAGATGAAGACTTAGATTCCGAAGAAGAAGTTCAAATCGTCTCCGGAATGCTAGGGAACTCTGAAAAAGAAGACAGTGAAGAAGAAGACGAATACATTTCGGATAAGGCTCCTAAGGGAGTTCTTGGTCTTCAAGCTCCCAAGTTGACCATTCTGAAGGAAATGACAGAAGAACAAAAGAAAATCTAGTATGCTACTTCCTGGCCTTCCTCTCTCCCTGATGCTCTCCGGATGGACATTCAATTGGCTAAGGAAAAATTGTTCTTAACTGCTCAAGCCTTCCGAGCCACGCCTTCCATGCAACCTCCCATTCCGGACCCAAAGATTGCTCCAATCGACCAGGGCTCTCTTCTCCGGATCCCTGATGAAATTCCGGAAGAACCTCTTCCAAATCCTACTCCAGAATTTGTGATTGGTGAAAATATGAAGCTTGTCATAACTGCACTTCAAAGAGACAAAAGGAAGAAGCCTATGACTGCCGAGCAACAAGCCCTTCATTCCAGACCTCCCCTAAAGCAAAAACTTGGATGGTGGCAGGAAGAAATCAACCAGGCATTAGAGGATAGCACTCGGATCCAAGCCCTAAAGGATAATCCTAATCCAATGTGAGGCATCTCTCATCTTTTTCGTGAAGGCATTCTCAAGGCTGAAGAAATAACCCCGTGCATGTACTACGATGTTTCTCCCAATGACTCTGATCAGCTGAATTTTCCTCTCTCTCCCTTCAGCAAATTTTACACTAAGTTTGCTCCTTTTCACCCATCTGACGATCCGCAAGTGATTATCTGGACCGAGCGAGAGAGACTCAAAACGTTCTACTCCAAACACGCTCAACCTCTCAAGGAAGTGTGGTCAAGAAAAAGGATTACCAAATTGGAAGGTTTCGGAAGAAAAATTCTTGTGAAATTTGAGCTCAACTGTCCTCTCTTTCGTTTTCACATCCTCCGGAACAAGCCTACTCCCCGTACTGTTACTGATGTGGACTTTCCCTCCATGAATCTGAATGACATCCTCACCTTAGCTACCTACTTCAGAGAAAATCAGAAGGATGACATAAGTATGGGAGCTTACCATACCACCCTAAGGTTCCTGAAGGATTACGTTGCAGATTTTTGCCGACGTGATTATGAGCTTGTACACCTCTATGGAACTGAACAATTTGTTGTCAAGATTGACTTTATTCTTCTGGAAGCTGAAGTCCTTGTTGATGGTCCCATTGAAGAACCGGTTCTAGGGTTTGTCTACACCACAAGGAAAACAAACAAGAAGGACTATTTCCGAGTGCTTGACAAACATCTAATTCTGACCAAAGCTCTAAAGAAGTTCATATACCGGGCATCCAAGTCTGATGCTCTGGAATAGGTCAAGGAAAAGTTTGTAAGTTAGTTGGCATGGTACATAGAAGTTCGAGAGTGGTTATTTAGAGCATACACCTTCATCAAGGAAGAAATGAACTAATTTTGTTGGATTGCTAAGTTCACTTAGAGGAGATTGTTGGAACCTAAAAGTGAACCTCTAGCAATCCTATCTACTCATTCTGAAGTGTGCATGTTCCGAAGTGGGGAGTGGTGTGGAACACTGTCTGGACCAGGAAAGAAGGCGAAGCAAAGACTGAAGGAAGAAGAGGATGGTAAGTCCCCTAGATCTTTGAATCAAGAGATATGAAACAAAATATATCTCAGCCTGATATATATAAAGTGTTCTACTAAGCGATAAACAAAGAAAGGTTACCAATGAAAGTAAACTATCGCTAGGAAGAAATAAGTAGCAACACTTGGAATGAATCTCTATACTGTATTCGACTCTAGCTAAAATACTCTTATAGTATTTTAAGTTGTATGATCTGTTCTATCGATATCTTGATGTATATAGCTTTGTATGTTTAGGCTTGCTGCATCACCTCGGCTACTCCCAGACACATGTTAATCATGTCTTGAATAAATGTAAGGTCCATAATTTGTCTGTGTATCAATCAGATCCGTTTGATGGTGCGGAATCCCAATCAAACGGATGATGTCAGATCAAATAGAAGAGAATGAGAAGAAGAATATGTTGAATCTTGAATGTATTGATGATATGAACTAAGTTCCTTACACAAGATTCACACACACTAACACACATTAAAGTCCCTCTCTCTCTCTCTGGCCTTAAACTCTCTTCGTGTTCATCAATTTTTTCCTCACACCCTAACACCTATATTTATACAAGGGGAACATGGGCTTGGTGGACATGGGGCGTAAATGGGTTTACGGTCGTAAACACTAACCGTAAACCCACATCACCGTAAACTAGATTGAAATCTCATAAAATATTACATAAAAATATAATTGCCCAGAAAAGCGAAGTATAAACCATATTTTGACCCAACAATCTCCCCCTTGGTTTATAACTTTATTTTCTTAATTGACCCAACAAGCTCCCCCTAAAAAGTAGCTGGCTTTTCTTGTCAATCTTCATCGAGAGCTTGGCTTCAACATTTATCTTCAATGAATTACTTCATCTTGAGCACTTGGGCAATTCTTCAAGATTTGGAATTGAACTCACATTGGGTGAGGATGCTTGATGTACTGATTCTTGAAAGATGGCTCTTTCAGCTTGAGAATCTTCAGAGAGAACAAATCTTCTTGATCACTTCAGCAGGTTTAAGATAGCAGCAGACTAATTGAGGAGACTTCAATGCAATCCATCACATAATCTTCAATTTCAGCTTCACCTTGCTTCTGGGGTTGAAAGATTGAATGTTGGAAGAATAATCTTCATTTCTTGCTCCTTCGAATGAGAATTCTTCAATGCTCACGGATGAAGCCTTTGGCTCAGAAATCTTCGACACAAACTCTATGAGTCTCATCTACACCTGAATTCATTTTTCAAGACAAAAAAACTAAAAGAAAACTTAGCATACAAATTAAAACAGAAAGAAAAATATTTTTGGATTTTTTTTTGATTTGTCTGAACAAGAAATAAAACAGAAATAACACTATTTTTTATTTTGAATTTTCTGATTTTTGTTTGTTTTTTTTTTGTGTTTTTTTAATTTTTTTTAATTCTCCCCCTTATTTAAATTAAAAGAACACTATGAACAAACTTAACAAAAACAAAAATAATAGCTTACTTTAAGAGTGATTTGGGATCAAAGTTGTTGGACAGCCTTATTCCACTTGTCTGTACCCTTATCTTCACATCTTCATCTGATCGATCGCCAGTATTGTGGTCCACTTAAACACGAAATATTTGTAACATGATTTGGACAATTTACCAATGACATGATACATGCATATATCTAATTATAACTTTATTATCATGATTGGCCCTAATTCTTAAATAGATTTTTCTTATGACCATTTAACTGACTACAACCAAGGATCTTGTTGTCCACATAAACCGAGCACCGAGATCTACAGACAATATGTATGTGTTCATATTTTAATTGTACTAGAACGTGTTTCCCGCTTCTTGATATGCTCCAGCCATCAAGGACTTCCAGAATACTCCTTACAACGGGTGAGCAGACAATTATTAAGAGAGAAGATAGATTTAGTAGAATGTTTATGTTGTACATCTAGGTCGGATCTCTTCCAATCACGCAAAGGATGAAACATATAACTAACTGAAGTTTCAGAGAGATTGAGAAGAGAATGGTGCATATATTGTGTACCAGGTCAGATTTTGAGTCACGTATAGGAGACAGTATATGGCTAACAGATGGAAAGAATTGCATAGAGAGAAGATGCAGAGAAATAGAGTTGCATATGTTACAGTCCGAGTCGTATCTCCCGATCACGCAGAGGAGGCAACCTATGACTAACAGACAGAGAGAAAGAAAACAATTTTCTACAGACCTAATTTATCGGAATTTACCAGTCGCCCCATCCAACTGGAATTGAGGACAGAATCCGCACATCGAGGAAAAATGAATCCACGGTTCTAGATACGGGTTATTTAATGTGACCGGTAGATTCCCCTGTATATCTCCCTGCTCAACCTATCCGAGCGTCGTGATGTCAGGCTAAACGGATCTAACTAGGTCAAAGATTGTCAAGTCCTTAAATTCATTAGATTCAACTTTCCTTAGTCAAGTCCTTTTAAAATCTTTCGTGCCTACCAGTGCATCGAGCACAGAGCATAGATGGTTCAACTTAGGTACGTTACGCAGATTCAGATTGCCCTTTATCACTTGCTAATTTCATTTCCCAAAACATTTCCTGCAAGCACATTCCATTAACACCATATTTTTGATTTTCTGATTTTCTAATGTTTTTGGATATTTTTAAATTAAGATTTTCTAATTTTTGTTTTGTTTTTATTTCTCCCCCTAAATTTGTGCATAGGAGAGAACCGAAAGTAAATGCGCAAATTTAAACTATCCTAAAACAAAAATTAGTCTTTAAAGCGAATCAGCTTAAGAAAAACTCAGGAATATAGAGAAGAAAACGCAAACCGTAATTCACCGATTGAATCTGCATTCAGAAGGTCTGAGAATAGCAAGCATAATCTCAGAAAAGATCCAAAAATTCTTCATGTCGTTAAGCACTAACCACATTTGTGATCTCTTCCTTTCTTCCTTTCCCGCAAAAGGACACATCCTCTCGAACAAAGTTCTTAATATTGTACAGTTGAGAGATGCCTCCTATCATGTGCCTGGAAGGCTGGAACAGCCACTACCAACAAACCGAAGTCTGATGATATGCCTCCATAGCTGCTCCGACACAGAGCGGGATTAGTTGGTCTTTGGAACCCAGTCCATTTTAAAACTGGTTCGGCCTTTGTCATCAACGCATGATACTCTCTCCCATGACATATCCTGCTTATCACAAACAAAAGACGATGAAATATTAGAGTCATTAGAAGATTTGGGAGTTTTCACCTTTGGTACCCATCTATATTCGTGTTTAACCCATTTCTTGTTCGATCCAATGGGTGCCTCGGCATTTGATTTGGAACTTGAAGCCGGCTGCCTAGATGACTTTGACCTAACCGGTCTTGGCTTCACAGTAGCATCTCTTGAACTAGACTTCTGGGCCAACATTCCCTTCTTGTTCTTGGGAGTTGGATGCTTGGCCTTAGGAGTTATATTATTGGCCTTCATGGCATTCCAGTCGGCATTGTCTGAACGTGACCTTGATGGGTTTCTTTTGAAAAATCTCCCTCTTGGCGCGTTCTGCCAGCCTTGTGCATAGTAGGGAACGTATGCGCGATTAGGATAATTTCTGGCAATGTGTCCAGGTGTTCCACAGTGAAAACATGTCTTTTTCTTCACTGTGAAGTTGTTTCTTCCTGCCCCTGGTGGCGTATCCTTGCCTTGTCTCTTATTGTTCCCAGATGCACACTTGCAACAAGCACTCTGTTGCGTTGGAATTGGAGGTCTGTATTTCTCAACGGCAGGTTTGTTAGGAGTAATAGAATTCGAAGCAACAAATTCTGAGTTCAAGGTGTCATTGGTTTGTTCAGTAGTGCTCTCCTTGTTCTCATCTTCTGCTACTTTACCTGCACTTGAAGTAGAAACATTAGTCTTTTCAACATTAATAACTCCTCTTGACATAAATCCAACTCGTTTGCCATATTGAAGATGTTCCTCCCTTTGCAATTTCTTGCTAAATCATAGGGATGGATGTGTAGTTATGATTGAAAGATGGAGGAACACTATCATACCCTAGACCCTTGTTTTGGTTATCTTTAAATTTTAATTGGGTTTCAAATAAGGACTCGACTGTCTGACTTGACACAGTATAATTTTTGAAACTAACGTCTGTTTTTCCACACTTAATTTTCAAAGCATCAAGTTCTTCAGTTGCATCAAGTTGTCACTTAATATAGTCATAATTTTCACACTTGTTGATATACTCTTCCTGAAGTTTCCTAAAGTCTTTGGTTTTTGCTTCTAATTCAGCCTTCAGGGGTTTCTGTCCTTTCCTAAGTTGATATCCTTCATATCTCAGGTCCTCAACTTCTCTTTTTAATAAATCAATTTGTTCCCGAAGAAATTTAATCATAGTTTCACAAGTTGGAGTACATGTAACTTCAGTAACCGAAATGTTTTCAGAACTCCTTATTTTTCTACACTTCAAAGCATCAAGTTCATCAATTACATCAGCAAGACTAAGATAATTGAGATCTTTTGTCTTCTTGATGATAACCACGTTCACGTCCCACGATTTAGGAAGTGAATTCAGTAGCTTTTTGTTTATCTCAAACTTAGAAAAGAAGATCCCAACTATATTCATCTCAGTAGTAAGTGTAGTAAATCGCTGCAACTGAGTTTCGAGGGTTTCTCCAAGGATATAATCGAAAATGTTGAAATTTTGTCTTAACATCTCCTGACGATTCTCTTTCATTTCTTCAATTCCCTTGTGATGGGTTTTAGCCATAAGAACTTTCCTATGTGCACATGCAAAACCCTATTGCTCGGATCTAGGCTTTCTAATTAAATATGCTTTGAATCCAAGACTTCTAATAACTAATTAGGAATAAGAACAATACTAAATCAGATCTAGAATCATACCTTTGAATCTCTTGTTTGATCTTGTTGTCTTGGAGCTCTAGAGTCACAATTGTCACTCCTCTAATGGCTTACAAACACCAAATAGCAAGGAGGATGATTTTGGAGATAGGAGAGGGGAGGAAATCGGCCAGGGGTTCTCTACTTTAGATCAAGTGCCGATTTGCCTTGCCCATAGGGTCTATTTATACTTGTAGACTCCTTAAGGGTTACAACTTAAACCCTAGTTGGATAATCTTCTCTTAAAGCAATCCATATCCTTACCATAGATAGCCTTGGACGATTTTAAGCTATCCTTAGTTTCTAGAATTCGTCCAACCCCTATCCAATAAGCATTTACAGTCTAAAGTTTAACTATCAAACAATTGACAGTTTATACCCTTTTATTTAATTAATCTCTTTAAGTCACCAAATTAATTCTAATTAATTTATGACTTATATTAATCAAATAACAATATTATTATTCTTTATATTATTCTCATAATATATTAATAATATTTATTCTCTCATAATAAATTATCATATCAAGTTGCTATGGTGAAGGCAACCTAAAAGGACCATGCACAACCGGGTCAAATACTTGCCTAATATAGTTGCAGCCTTAGACACTATTCCAACAGTCTCCCACTTGGATAAGTCTAGTAACTATATGCACAAGTACAATTCGATTTGCAATCGTAGCTCTCTAAGACGCTGTCAAACTCTGATCTAATCAATCTTGTCCTTTAGATAAGGGATCGTACAGTCTTTTGTTAGATATCATGCTGACAATCCTATGGAATGGTTAGTCATGCATTTAGGTTTCTCGATCTCCGATTTATTCGACATAGAACTTAATCGAACACATCAATTTAGTTTTGATCGGGCCCGGCACATAAGTCAAATCAAATCATCGAGCGGCCGAGATATCGCTTTTACGCTCTTAGATAAAAGTTACAGATAAACTTCGACTTATATGCATTTACTTATTCATTAACCAACTATACACAACAATGTGTTTTATAACACCAAGTTACTAATGCGTTCTCGCATTATCAATGTACAATCAATTAACAAATAACAAACCATATATCTAGGTTTTAAGACTACATGATATTATCGTCTTGCGATCACCCCTTTTATATCATATTCCATAAGGTGATTCCAGCAAGCGCGGGTTTGTTCCAATGCTCAAAACTAGTTCATAAGCACTCATGAACGTTGCAGCAACCCTTTGCTATGTCTAATACCATTTAGACAATCTACACACCAATTCATGACAATCTTCATTCATATCTACTTCCAACATATGAACGATTGTGGACAATTTGAATAATTCGATTATTCCTAATAAACTCAATTATTCTGGAAGTCAAAACATGCAAAGTGAAACAATAGTTAAATGATTAACATAAGACAGTAACATTACTCATAAATAAAACTCCTTTATTTAATCATCAAATGTTAATTACATTTATCTATTACACGTTTCTAATACTATCTAATCTATGCTAATATCATCCTTCAACCCAATACTCCTAGCATGCTGCAAGTGCTTAACCCTACTAAGTCCCTTCGTAAGTGGATCTGCTGGGTTATCTTCTGATGATATCTTCTTCACTACGAGTTGTCCTTCTTCTACACGATGTCTAATAAAATGATATTTTCTATCGATATGTCGTGATCTACCATGATCCCTCGATTCCTTGGTCAAGGAAACCGCTCATTCGTTATCACAGAAAATCTTCATGGGCTCCTTTATGGCAGGTACAACCACAAGATCACCGATGAAGTTCTTCAACCATATTGCCTCCTTCGACGCTTCGCTCGCTACAATATACTCTGATTCTCACGTTGAATCAGCTACGGTTTCCTGCTTGGAACTCTTCCATGTCACTGCTCCTCCATTCAGAGTAAAGACCCAGCCCGACTGCGAACGGTAGTTGTCCCTGTCGGTCTGAAAGCTGGCGTCACTATACCCTCGCACCTTCAAGTCATCACTCCCTCCGAGGACTAAGAACCATTCCTTCGTTCTCCGAAGGTACTTAAGGATATTCTTCACCGCAATCCAATGGGCTCTGCCAGGATTCCCTTGATATCTGCTAACCATGCTCAAAGCAAAGGCTACATCAGGGCGAGTACAAGTCATAGCGTACATGATTGAGCCAACTGCGGAAGCAAATGGTACTCGGCTCATTTCTGCTATTTCAGCTTCGGTACTCGGACTTTGAGTCTTACTCAACTTGGCATTACTTTGTATCGGTAATTCTCCCTTCTTCGAGTTTTCCATACTAAAACGTTTTAGTACCTTCTCTAAGTAAGTGTTCTGACTAAGTCCTATTAGTCTCTTACTTCTTTCTCTTACTATCCTTATTCCCAAAATGTAAGAAGCCTCTCCGAGGTCCTTCATAGCGAAGCACTTCCCGAGCCAGGACTTAACTTCCTGCACAGTCGAGATGTCGTTTCCTATGAGTAATATGTCATCGACATATAAAACGAGGAAGCTAACTATACTCCCACTGGCTTTGACATATACACATGATTAATCTTCGCTTCGTACAAATCCAAACTCTTTGACTTTCTCATCGAAGCAAAGATTCCATCTGCGAGACGCTTGCTTAAGTCCATAAATGGACTTCTCAAATACCTTTGGCTGAGCCATGTAAACATCCTCAGCCAACTTTCCGTTAAGGAAAGCGGTCTTGACATCCATTTGCCAAATCTCATAATCATGAAATACGGCAATCGCTAGCATCACTCTAATAGATTTTATCTTCACAACTGGTGAGAAGGTCTCATCATAGTCAACTCCGGGAGTTTGAGTAAAGCCCTTCGCAACCAATCGCGCTTTATATGTGTGTACGTTTCCATCCACGTCGATCTTCTTCTTGAAGATCCACTTGCACCCAACAGTCTTACATCCGGGCACATTATCAACCAAATTCCAAACTTGGTTATCATGCATGGATTGGATCTCGCTATCCATTGCCTCTTTCCATTTTGCAGATTCCGGGCCTACCATGGCTTCCTTATAGCTATTAGGTTCATCAAGATTTATTATTGTACCATCACTAATATACGTGTCCCCTTCGGTAGTAATATGAAAACCATAAAACCGGCGATGAACTCTAACTCTATCGGAACGTCTAATAGGTAAGGACTCATCAATCGGTTCAACCGGAGTTTCCTCCTCGAGTTGAGTGCCAGCGGTAGAGGTTCCTTCATCTATCGACTCTTGAATTTCTTCAAGCTCGATTTGCCTCCCACTGTCTCCCTGGCCTATGAGTTCTCGCTCTCGGAAAACTCCTCTCCTCGCAACAAAGACAACATTGTCCTTCGGTCTATAGAAGAGATATCCAAAGGATTTCTGCGGGTAGCCGATGAAAATACATCGCTCACTTCGAGGTTCGAGCTTGTCGTGAGTATCTCGTCTTACGAAAGCCTCGCAACCCCAAACCTTGATATGTGCTAACGAGGGAGCTTTCCCTGTCCACATCTCGTGAGGTGTTTTGGCAACCTTCTTAGTAGGGACTCGATTAAGGATATGGGCGGCAGTCTCTAAGGCATACCCTAAAAAGAGATAGATAGTGAAGCACGACTCATCATAGAGCGAACCATATCTAATAAGGTTCGATTACGCCTTTCTGCCACACCATTCAGCTGCGGTGTCCTAGGAGGCATCAATTGTGAAACTATTCCACACTCCTTGAGATAATCGTGGAATTCAAGACTTAGGTACTCTCCTCCTCGATCGGATCGAAGCATCTTGATTTTCCTGCCCAATTGATTCTCCACTTCATTCTTGAACTCTTTGAACTTTTCAAAGGTTTCTGACTTTTGCTTGATTAAATAGATATACCCATATCTACTATAATCATCGGTAAAGGTCACGTAGAAGCGGTTCCCATCCTTCGTGGTTGATCTAAATGGTCCACATACATCGGTATGTATTAGGTCCAATAGACCCTCACCCCTTTCACACGTACTCGTGAAGGGTGATTTAGTCATCTTTCCAAGTAAACAAGACTCGCACGTGTCATCTTCCCTAAGGTCGAATGAATCCAACACTCCATCCTTTTGGAGTTGGGCTATGCGTTTCTTGTTGACATGTCCAAGATGACAATGCCACAAGGATGCTTTATCCATACTAGTGGAAGAATCTATATTCAAAACATCATTTCCTAAGTTATCAATAATCATAACAGTTTCATAAATTCCATTACATGGTATAGCTTCAAAGTAAAAGACACCATTTAGATAAGCCAAAATAGAACCATTCTCATTATTAAAAGAAAATCTAAAACCTTGTCTAAACAAACCATGAAATGAAATGATGTTTCTAGCCATTTCTGGCGAATAACAACAATTTTTCAAATCTAAACATAAATTATTCCTAAGCACTAAGGAATACACTCCAATCTTGGTCACAGGCGACGATCTTCTGTTCCCCATGATTAGATTGATCCTTCCTTGCTCCACATCCCTACTTCTTCTTAGTCCCTGCACATTAGAACAAATGTGATAACCACAACCGGTATCAAGAACCCAAGAAATAGCATGATTAGAATCGTTAGATTTAATTGTGTATATACCTGCAAAAGATGGCTTGATCTTTCCTTCCTTGATGGCTTGTAGGTACTCTGGGCAGCTTCTCTTCCAATGTCCTATCTTGTGGCAGTGGTGTGCCTCCTTAGGGTTAGGGCAGGGCTTAGCGGGATCAACTTTGGTCCCACTAGAAGAGGCACCATCTCGGGCTTTAACCTTGTGATAGTTCTTAGACGAAGCCTTCCTCTTCTTTCCCTTTCCTTGACCAATAGCCAAGACAGGAGCAGCGGGTGGATTGGGAGTTGGTGCAACAGACTTGTCTTTGAAGTTGCTCTCAGCGACCCTCAAGAGTCCTTGGAGTTTGCTCAGGGTGACCTCCTCTTCGTTCATGTGGTAGGTCATCCTAAATTGATTGTACATCGGAGGAAAAGAGTGAAGCACCATGTCGATTGCCAAGTCTTCCCCAAAGTCAACATTTAACTTGCGAAGGCGGTCGACATACCTTTGCATCTTTTGCAGGTGCACGGTAAGAGATTCTCCATGACCTATCTTAGCGGAAATCATGTTAGTGAAAATCTCATAACGCTCTTGTCTCGCATTCTGGTGGTATCTCTCCAATAAGTCTTGATGCATCTCATACGGGTACATGTCCTCATAGGACTTTTGGAATTCGGAGTTCATGATGGCTATCATGATGCAATGTACCTTCGTTGCATCGCGCTCATGGGTTTCAAAAGCGGTAATTTCAGCCGAAGTAGCGATCTCAGGGTTGATCTTCTCAAGCTTCTCATCGAGGACATACTCCTTATCCTCATAGCGAGCAATGGTGCGAATGTATCTTATCCATTCGCTAAAGTTCGTTCCATCGAAGGTGACCTTTTGGCAAAGGCTCATCAACGTGAAAGTACTAGCAGCAGCGTTGTTTGCGTTCGACATCTACAAATAGAAAGGACAAAGATAGATTAGAATATGAATCCCTAATTATCACCCAATAAGAAAAATTAGGGCTAGGATCCAACAACAACATTTACATATTAGAAAAGGGATGCCGTAATCTAACATGTAAATAAATTGAAGGTAAGTGAATGACGATTCACTAATTCTCCACCAAAAACCTAACTATAAGACTTAAATGTATTGAGAATTCCTAGGTTCGGATGAGATTCATTGAAACTATTCAATGGCATGTTTAAATCTCGATATGCCCCTCTTGTTTGCGACTGGGATACCGAGGATCACAAAGCGGGTGTGAATTACCATGCAAATTCACATGGTGCCTTCATTGTAACGATCACCTATTCGATGCGCCGGTAAAAACCACACACGCTACATCGAACTATGATAAACAATGAATCACCCTTTGCCACCTTTGCTTAGAACCAATTAGTGTGCCGGTAAACCACACACGCTCCACTAACTTCTTAGCAAGGGTGAAAAGTGTAATTTCATGGGATTGCATCAATTCACTTTTCCTAAAGTAACTAAGATTGGGAAATTTTAAAAAAAGTGTAGTTACTTTGTATTACTTATTATACTTTTAATGAGAGGATGAGGTTGCCCTATCCTACCCGTTCGGCTAACGACCCTCCACCGATCAAGCAAGCGGTGGGTGTGAGTTTACACCCATTAAGCTTCATTTTATAGGCCGCAACCTTATACCCACCTTTTAGATCGGCTTCGTGAATGAGGCCTACTAACGGTAAGACTAGCATTTTAGTTATACATATATATTAATCTTGTAATATTATATTAGTATAGGGTTGTATTTTAAACATTTTAAAATCTAGGGTTTGAAATTTAAATTGTCTAAATTAAAACTTTTAATCACAAAATATAAATTTCAAAACTTGAGGACAAGTTTTAAACATTTAAAACATGGAGGATCAAATAACAAATAATTTTAATTAACAATTAATTTCCTAATTGTCTATATTTGATTTATTCAAGATTTCTTGCAAGATAATTACCAAATTAATCAAAATAATTAATTAATTATCATATAAAGAAATTAAATATTTTATTATTTGATAAATATCTTTAATTAGATCAAGATAATAGTCATATATATCAAAAAATCGGATTAGGGTTGATCTAATATGATTAAGGTAAGTTTCCATAAGATAATCATGAAGAAATCCCGAATCTGGCCATTCCTGACGCTTGGACTCGCCGAGTGCACCATGGTACTCGCCGAGTCAGGCCTACTCGCCGAGTCCACCATGGGACTCACCGAGTCCATGACTCGGAAACACAAAAAAATGAATTTTGCAGTTAAGTTTCAAACAAATAAACAACAATTTAATGAAAACCAAGCTAGTCTCTGATACCACTAATGGGTTTTAGCCATAAGAACTTTCCTATGTGCGCATGCAAAACCCTATTGCTCGGATCTAGGCTTTCTAATTAAACATGCTTTGAATCCAAGACTTCCAATAACTAATTAGGAATAAGAACAATACTAAATCAGATCTAGAATCATACCTTTGAATCTCTTGTTTGATCTTGTTGTCTTGGAGCTCTAGAGTCACAATTGTCACTCCTCTAATGGCTTACAAACACCAAATAGCAAGGAGGATGATTTGGGAGAGAGGAGTGGGGAGGAAATCGGCCAGGGGTTCTTTACTTTAGATCAAGTGCCGATTTGCCTTACCTATAAGGTCTATTTATACTTGTAGACTCCTTAAGGGTTACAACTTAAACCCTAGTTGGATAATCTTCTCTTAAAGCAATCCATATCCTTACCATAGATAGCCTTGGATGATTTTAAGCTATCCTTAGCTTCTAGAATTCGTCCAACCCCTATCCAATAAGGATTTACAGTCTAAAGTTTAACTATCAAACAATTGACAGTTTATACCCTTTTATTTAATTAATCTCTTTAAGTCACAAAATTAATTCTAATTAATTTATTACTTATATTAATCAAATAACAATATTATTATTCTTTATATTATTCTCATAATATATTAATAATATTTATTCTCTCATAATAAATTATCCTATCAAGTTGCTATGGTGAAGGCAACCCAAAAGGACCATGCACAACCGGGTCAAATACTTGCCTAATATAGTTGCAGCCTTAGACACTATTCCAACACCTTGTTGACCTCAAAAATCCATTAAAAACACAACTCGAAGCTAAAATAAAAGTTAAACGTCAAACTAAAATTTAAAAGAAAGCCCTTTGACTATAAACCTCAAAAGTCAACCTTAAAAGTCAAATTTTAAAAATTAAACTCAAAAGTCAAACTTGAAAAGTCAAACTTGAAAAGTCAAACTTGAAAAGTCAAACTTAAAAGTCAAACCGAAAAGCTAAATTTGAAAATTTAAGAGTTAAACGAAAAAGTCAAAGTTTAAAGTCAAAGGTGAAAATTTTAAATAAAAAATCGAAAATAAAAGTCAAAAATAGTTTTTTTTAATTATTATTATTATTATTATTATTATTATTATTATTATTATTTTATTTTAATTTTTTTTATTTTGGATGAAAAATGAATTTAAAATTAAAAGAAATTGAGTTTTGGGGTTAAAAGTGTCAAAAATCCAAAACTTGAAGCGAAAAAGACGGATTATAGATTAAATTTCGAGGGAAAGGAACAAAGATTCGGCTAGTTGAGTTGGATGAGGTGCTGATATGTTGATATGGAGGTCGCGAGTTTGAAACCCGGCACACTCAAAATCGTGTCCTATTTTTTTAAATGTGAAGCGAGGCTGCTGCTTGCGAGGACTCCTTCTGGCCGCGAACTTCGGACACGCTGCTGACCGCAAACTCTCTCACCGTAAGCTCACCGACGACCGCAAACACCGGCCGCAAACACTTCGGAAACCCTAGCTGCTGGCCGCCACCCCCTCGCTGATTACGACCAAAAACACCGATTTTTCGACTTTGAAGCTCCAAAACTCGATCAAAAACCCTTTTTTATGAAAAACACGAAGAACAAACCCCCCTTATTTTTCAGAGATCTATCCAAAAACGCAAGAATATTTCGAACATAAGATCAAATAATGCTCCAAATCTGACAAAATTGATTGATACAACCAAGCTCTGATACCAATTGTAAGGTCCCTAATTTGTCTGTGTATCAATCAGATCCGTTTGATGGTGCGGAATTCCAATCAAACAGATGATGTCAGATCAAATAGAAGAGAAAGTGTAGGGTTTCAAAGCACTCCATGGATGATGGTAATGGGCCCCTTAGATGAAATCTAGGTTAAAAGCCCAAGCCGCCACGTGAGGTTTCTTATGTAGTGTAGATTCTTTAGTCTATGCTGAAAGTGTAATTTATTCCTCATATTTGAATAAATCGAGTGATCATTCGACATAATCCTCATATTCGTGTTTGTTCTTATTTTCCGCATCTTGTTCATCAAATCTCAATTAGGGTTTTAATCTCAACAAGTGGTATCAGAGCGGGTCTTTGAAGATGTATTGATTTTTGAAGTATCGGTTCTTGGTTTGATGATTTTCTGCACAAGTTATTGAAGATTATTGGTGTTTTGACGTTTTGGAATCAAGATTCTTGTTCAAGCAACTGTTCATGCATTGTTCATGGAGACTCATGTATTCTATTACTGTTCATCTGGTATAGTTTCTATCCAATTCGTTTTTCTGTGTTTTCTGATTGGATCTAATCACTAGTTTTATCCAAATTCAAAGTATTGTCGATGGATCTGTTTCATTGCCATTAATTTGTTCCTTCACTGTATTGTCATTCAAATTCAATTGTTAGCTTCGTGGATAAATTTCGTTCCTTTTGGCCCCTAAATCCAATTCATTACTGTACATCTTGTTCAAATTGAGTCCTGATCTTAAATGATTTTGATTATCGTGATACGTCTCGTGCACAATTTTTTTTCATTGACCTGGAGGGCAAAAGTTTTGGCGATTGTTTCTGTTTCTCGTTCTCACGTTCTTATCGCATGTTCTGTTTAATGAATCAATTTCTTAAATCACAAAATTGTTTTTTTTTTCAATAATCGAAATCAAGTCTTGTTCGAGTCGAATAATCGAAATCCAAGTTGTTATGGTTGTGATAAATCTTCTTGATCTGGAAACGATTGAAAGAAAATGGGGTCGATGGTCAGCAAAAAAAAAAAAATTCAAAATTTGGTCTAACAGGTTTGCTGTGAACATTATCGAATTCGTATTGGATGGACTTGCAATCAGAATCGAAACCAATGAAATCAAAATTCGGAATGAGGTGTGACGATAATTTTCGCAATCGGGATTGAATCTTGACTGTAATGTTTTAAGGATGAACGGCTGGTCAAACGAAAAGTCAAAATTACGAACGGATCACTACGAACGCCTTACCTGCGAGCGTTTGAACGAGGTTTTCTGGGCTCGCAATTCTATTTCCACGATCGTTCGGGACTATGGAAACATTGTTGACTTTGATTCGCATCTGTTGACTCGTAGCGAACCACGTGCAATTGGAGCTACGAACCGACTCAGATCGGAACGAATGGTTTGTTTGGTGGAATCGGAGTTTTTGGGAAATGAAGGAAAATTGCTGTGTTCGTGAATCATCAGCGTCTAAATGAAGAAGATAGTAAAGTTTCAATTTTGGTCCCTGCAACTTCGAAGATTTGAAAATTCTGGTCCATGTATTTTTGATGACTTGGCATTTTTGGACCATTTCCAGAATTTGTTACAAATGAAGGGGAATATGTTGCAGAGTTATTAATTTTGTCCCCAGTCTTTCAGCAAATGACAGTTTCTGCCCAATATTCAGAAAAGTTTGCAAATTTGAGGTCCGATCAACAGTTTTGAATTTTTTAACGCACAGATTTTTTCATGAACAGAAAAATAAAGATTCCATCAAGTCTTGGCGGTTCGAAAAGTCGTTTTTCGTGATAACGTCAAATTTTCACGACTTTTTTTCGGATTTTATACTTCACTGTATATATCATTTTGTCGCGGGGGAGCACAATAATTTTTATCAATTCAAGATCATTCTCATGACCATAAGAAGGCTTTATAATCATGTTTTCGATTATAAATCGGGGGAGAATTTGGTATGGGCATTCGAAATTGGATTTGTGACTTTTCAAAGTTGAAGATTTTTTATAAAGTTTGTGGTAGAATTATGAAGGTAGCTTTTACAGCGGAAGTTCTTCATCGAGCTCTGCTAAAGCTTTTATAGAGAAGTATCCTTTACAGCGGAAGTTCTTTATCGAGCTCTGCTAAGGACTTGTTATATCTCCGACTTCTTGTATTTTCTCGATCAAGTGGCGTTACGAATCTTAAAGTTTGGGTTGTTACATGATTTTTTTTGATGGTTTATATCATTAGCTTATTTGAAGATCATTGTGACTTGGAGGGGGAGCTCTTCAAAGACAAGAAGGGATTCAGTTTCTTTGTTCTGAAATGGGTTTTTATGGCAGGTTTGGTTTTCATGAAGATTCTTTGGGATTACATTCGAAAATGAAGTTTAAAGACATTACTTTAGTGCTTGATTTATATATCCTAGAGCCCGTGATTGAAGACTATTGAAGAATCAAGATTCGTGGATTGCTTCATATATTCCTCGTTGCAAATCTTTTTATTTGCTAGATGCTTGTTTTGGAAGTTAAAGCATTGTCATCCATTCCATACTTTGAGGGGGAGATTGTAGGGTTTCAAAGCACTCCATGGATGATGGTAATGGGCCCCTTAGATGAATTCTAGGTTAAAAGCCCAAGACTTGTCTTTTCCCTATAAATAGTCATGTATTATTCACAATTAGGGTTAAGAGTGAAACAAAATGTAGCCGCCACGTGAGGTTTCTTATGTAGTGTAGATTCTTTAGTCTATGCTGAAAGTGTAATTTATTCCTCATATTTGAATAAATCGAGTGATCATTCGACATAATCTTCATATTCGTGTTTGTTCTTATTTTCCGCATCTTGTTCATCAAATCTCAATTAGGGTTTTAATCTCAATAGAAAGAGAATAAGAATATGTTGAATCTTGAATGTATTGATGATATGAATTAAGTTCCTTACACAAGATTCACACACACTAAAGTTCCTCTCTCTCTCTCTCTCTGGCCGTAAACTCTCTTCGTGTTCATCAATTTGTTCCTCACACCCTAACACCTATATTTATACAAGGGGAACATGGGCTTGGTGGACATGGGCCGTAAACACTGACCGTAAACCCACATCACCGTAAACTAGACTGAAAGCTCATAAAATATTACATAAAAATATAATTGCCCAGAAAAGCAAAGTATAAACCATATTTTGACCCAACAATAAATATAGTTGATCAGGCTATATTGATCCCAGACATGATTACATAACTATTTAGGTTTAACCGCAATGTCCAACATCCAAATACTTTTGTTTTGTTCTACTTATGATATTGTTTCTGGTACGTATGTATACTTGTATACTTCTTATAAAATACTTATATTTTAAAAAGTATACTTTTAGTTCGGAGCACTTCGGCCCCTTAGTGTTTATAGTTGTATACCAAGTAAGGTTTGGTATACTTAGTTCACTATAAACAATAGCTTTGATACCAATCTGTCACACCCCCAAACCGGAACGGCGGAAACGTTCGGGGGTGGATAACGTCATATGTAGTATCACAACAACTGCATCATAGTAATCAAAGTAAACACAAATATTACATTGAATATATAAAAAGTAGTTACATCTATTTGCTTCATATTTTTATACATCAAAAGTAGCAAAAAGAAGGACGAGACTCTATACGCTCCGTCTTCTCAAAAGTCTGTCGAGGTACCTGTCTACTGATTTCCTGAGAATACAAGCGATTTTTAAAAGAGTATCAGCATAAAGCTGGTGAGTTCATAAGAAAGTTTTTGTAGTGTAAACCAGTCATTGAATTCTGTAAAAAAAATGTATGCTTGTTTCCCAAGAAATATCCAATATTTTCTAACATGTATGTTCGTTACTGTATTCTGTTCGAAAACCTTGACTACCACTTGTATGTATAGTATGTTTTGTTTAAAAACCATGGATACCACCAATATGTATAGTATGTTATGTCTGAAAACCATGGCTATATGTTCTATTTGAAAACCCTGGCCACCACAAGTATGTATAATAGTTTTATTATTTAAAATAAAACCGAGTATTGTAACCCTGGAAATCCTCCAGTGTAATGTATAGTAGTTCTATTAATTAAAATAAAACTAATGAAGAACGAAGTAAACAAATGTTAGTTTATACTATTGTGAGTCGTATAACCATGCTTGATATGACCTAGTGACCTTTACAACGTTCTTCAAGTGTTGGATATATGACCTTTGTCACCCCAGGCATGCCTGCCTAACTATAGCTAGAAGTTCACGTGCGGGATTGCCAGTCCCGAATAGATCTATTCACAAATCTCATGCTCTCCCTACAGAAGACTCTGGTTATACTAAATGATAGGATTTATTACGTACCCTGAAGGGTACAATTGAAGAGATGTCTCACAATTATGTATTAACTAGTTTACGTGTGGTTCTGAACTGTTCTCTTGTATTTGCAACCTTTTGTATACATGTAATATAACAATAATTATAATTAAATAATTATCTAATGTTGTACCCTTGAAATCCGAAAGTAGCAATGTATATCATAAACTAAACCTGTTATAGTTTATATGTTTGTAAATGTATAAACTCTGAATTTGTAAAGTTGTATATTGAAATCCCAAACTATACCTATTATAGTTTGTATGTATTTTGTGTACTTGGTTCGTGCATTGATCTGGAAAACTATGCAATTATGGTTGTACGTTGAAAACGTCCCTTATGCTCGGCACGTTACAAAAGTGATAAAACTTCTAAATATTTAATAAAACATGGAAATATTTTGGTTTTATCAATTGCATAAGTTTTAAACCTATTGAAATTCTTTTGTATAAGTTCACAAAAATCATTTGTGTTTGGCTTGTATTCCCCCTGAAAACTTTAAAAATCATAAAAGCGTAGGGGTATGAACTCACTGTTAGTTGTGTGCAAGCGTCGAATCAACGAACTGGAAATGAAGGCCCTCGAGTTGATGTATGTGGTACCTAACGGAATCCTAATAACAATTAAATACGTATATGTATCTAAATTAGCGATTTCGTTAGATAAAGTGTTAGAAAACACTTGATTTCGGTTAAGGAATGTTACCGGGACTTGATTGAATCGGGGGAAACGGGTTTTCAGTCTAACTCACCACTTAGGGAGGGTGTGCAGCCGTGAAGGGGGTTTACGGTCGTGAACTGTTTACGACCGTGAACAACCTCTTGAAGGGTTTACAGCCTTTGAAAGTTTGAAGTGTGTACGACCATAAACTCAAGAGCAAGTGTGTTGGATTCGATGAAAATATGTTTTAGATGCTCCTAAACAACCTCCAAAGGTGATTCTTGATGATTTTTCGAATGAAATGAGGGTGTTTTGGGGTTTACGGTCGAGAGGTAGAGAGAGAGAGAGAGAGAATGAGAGAGTTTTCGGCCAAGAAAGTTCAAATGAAGGTGGGGGTCCCATATATATAGGTTAGGGGTATGGTGGGTGGTGAGGGCCGCCTAGCACTCTCCGTAAATGGGTTTACGGTCGTGAACTCCAGTCAGGCCGTGAACTGTTGTTTTGTTCGAAGGAAAACTCGGAATTTCGTGTGATTTTGGTCCCAACTTATATATATATATATATATATATATATATATATATATATATATATATATATATATATATATATATATATAATTCAATTATATAACTAAATGATTTTCCAAACCAAAGGAATTTGACGCGACTCAGTAAAATTCAAATTTTATTAACGGAAATTGGCTAACGGTAACGGAAAAAGGTTCGGGTTATCACACTCAGCCACCCTCTACTACCACTAACCACCCAATACAACCTTTCTCAATCTCTATTCCCACCTCCCTAATCATCGTTCATCCACCTTAACACCACCTTCGTTTACTGAATCTAGCCAAAACAGAACCCACTACACATCCATCATCGAAGACCCTACATCACCTTCCTTTCCACCATCTTTCACCATGTCACCACCATTGACCCTTTCATATCGATCCCCTATTCTTGTGTTACTACTGTCATGGAGTTTCAATTTAGAACAAAAAAGTTGAAAGTGGAAGGAGACCTGCTATCGATTCAAGAAGATACAAAAGTGTCGATTGAATGTGAGAAAAAAAAAGAGGGAAAACAAGATCAACTTGAGTGGTGGAGAGAAAGAAGGTGCAACCTGTGATCGACTTAGAGAGAAGTTGAGATATTTGGTGTCGATCGATTTTTGAGAAAGAAAGAGGGTCGATTTAAAGAAAAAAGCAGCACCAAATCAAAAGCCCCATGTGAATTGTTTTTTTTATTGAAGGAAGTTTCGATCAAGGGCTTTAACGAAAGTACTCTATGGCGAATAGATACTTCATAAATTCCGACGAGGAGTTCCAAGAATACCTCTGAAACAAATCCATGGAAGCAAAGAGATAGTAATTGAGGCTTACAGACGCCACAGTTCAAGATGCAATCGACCAAGGGGAGATGTAAGCGACCAAGGGTGGTGGCGGCAGTGTAGGAGATGGTGATAGATAAAAGGCAAGAAAGGGAGAGGGTGATGGGTTGTTCTTCAATGTTGGATATATATATATATATATATATATATATATATATATATATATATATATATATATATATATATATATATATATATATATCAAGAAGGGGAAGGATATGGGGATGCTAGTTAAAATTGGTAGTCGATGGTGGCTATAGAGATGTTTCTGGCAGGTGGGAGGAGATGCAGGTAGTAGACGCGATGCAGGTGGAAGATGAGACAGAGTGAAGAAGAATGTAAAAAGTCATACGACGACTTTTTTTGGAACCGACAATTTCAGGGCATTTTTTAATATATATATATATATATATATATATATATATATATATATATATATATATATATATATATATATATAGCTACATTCAGGTGTTTAATGTATTTATTGTGTTATTGTATGCATCAATGTGGACCAATCAAAATTAAACAAAAAATTAAATAATAAAATAAATAAATAAGGGTAATTTAGTAATTTGTTTAATTACTTCCAAAAATAATCTCTATAAGCATGGTATTCACATAAATAAATAAACGTGTCTTCCTCTATCTCCCACCCGATAAAGCCCTAGCATCAGGTATTTACGCTTTCAGATCACAAAGAAGGCCGGAGAAAACAAAGCTCACAGGAAGCCATCATCGACCTTGTAGACCGATGCAGGTGAGTCTTCCAACCACCGTCACCGATCAATACCTGAACCCACCACCAAGCTACCATCGCCCCCATCGACCTTCTTAGGGATTGAAGTCTAGGTTTTCCGATTCAGATTTATAGAGAGAAAATGGTGAGAGCACCATGCTGCTACAAGACCGGATTGAAGCGAGGACCATGGGCATAGGAAGAAGACGACCTTTTGATTGATTACATCAAAAAAACAGCTATGGAAGCTGGCGATCTCTCCCAAAACTCGTTGGTACGTATCTCGATCTTCATACTACTATCATGGCAATCTTCATACGAATATCATTCTCACATATGGAGAATGATAACCATTATATAATAAACAGCAGAATACACTCAACCTAAGCCACAATTCTCCAAAGTGCCTGTTCTTTTCTTTTCTTTTTTCTTTTTCTTTTCCACTTTTCTTGGTTACATCAAGATTAATTATAACCATTATATAATAAAGCCCCAAACTTTAGTCTAGGAATTCGAATGTAACAACAAATGCAAGATGGGGTTTGTCTAGTTTGGCTCTTAGGCTGAGCAGATTATGCAATTGCCTTAGACTACAGGTTGATGCATCTCAAGAACAGATAGGTAATACACTCACAAAAGAATCTTGAATCTTGAATCCTGTCATTAGGGAAATGAAAGATATTTTTATGTATTAATGTTATTTTATTTATGTATTTTTGGTAGAGGAGAAGTTGTACAAAATGTTGATGGATCTTCTTAAGGATTAGACATGAGTTGATAATCAAGAAGTGCTTCACTTATTCTTTTCTTTGAATGATGATATGCCTCTCAAAGGTTCTTCTTGTTCTCAGTCAAAGGTAATTAGTGCTTTATTTTATTAAAGAGAGTAGAGACCCAAAATGTGGTCCAATGTACACTCACAGATTTTGTTATTTTATTATATACTTGGTTGAAAATCCTTAATATAGTTAAATAACTTTAACTGCTTTGTAAAACAGGTAGCCATATCTAAACTGAAATAGAAGATAGTAATGCTTTTGGTTTCAAAGCCGGATCTTTTGGTTTCAAAGCCAATAGATCAAACTCTATTACTGCTACAACAAACACATGAGCAAACACATATTTGCACTGCTACAGATGGCGGCGAATTCCGATTCTGTGGGAATTAAATATCGATATTTCCTTTGTGATTTGTGTATTTTCTACGATTGTAGTTCTATCGGGATAGAATCACGAATTCCAATTCTATTGGAATGGAATATTGAATTATGATTCTGTCAGAATAGAATCTTGAAGATGAACATTGTATGGGATGAATATGAACAATGACCACTAATCTTCAAAATAAAGGATTATTCTACCATAATAATATACAATGTATTGAAAAAAATATATATGTAATAGTATATTCTGGTAGATTGATTTATATATTGTGTTTTTTGTTATTAATAAGTGTAACATTCTCATGTAATTCATAACAATTGTTACCCGTATTCTATAAGAAATTATGAATTTTTTGTTTTTATTCTTCAACTGATTGTTCAAGAAATTGTTATTCTCCAAGAAGTTGTTAAAGTTATGATCAAGAAATAGGTTCAAAAATATTTTTATTATTTTATGGTTCAAGAATATTTTTATTTTTGATAAATATATTCTTTAAGAATATCCGAGAATTATCATCACTACAATCAGATTTTTAAAATTAATAGAATCTATTATCCCTTAAAATATGCAATTTTCCTTTTTAAAATTTATGTTAATTGACTAAAATACCCTTAAAATGAAATTAGATGGTATTTTCTAATTATCTTTAAATTAATAATATGTATTATTCACTTTCTTAAAATAAGTAAAACTGATTGGCCCACATTTATGCATACAATAACACAATAATTACTTTGAATAAAATGACCTAAGCCTATATATATATATATATATATATATATATATATATATATATATATATATATATATATGTTTGTTGTTTTTAATATATTAGTAATATAAAACGAGTAAAAGAAAGGTACAAAATATTTAATAAGGGTATATAGTCTTTTTACCTTGAATAGGGACGAAACGCGTAACAAAAATATATAATAATGACTGTCCAAGTTAAAAAAAAGAGTATAGAAACCAAACATGCAAATTTCCTTAAACCATAAGGACCATTCGTGTAATTTACCCATAAACACCCATATATATATATATATATATATATATATATATATATATATATATATATATATATATATATATATATATATATATATATATATATATATAGGGAGTGGTTCAAATGAGAACCAAAAAGGGTTAAGAACCGTAAGAACCTCTAACTTTAGATGTTTATAAAAGGTTTAGGGTAACCCTAAACCTTAAACCCTAAACCCTAAACCTTAAACCCTAAACCCTAAACCCTAACCCCTAACCCCTAACCCCTAAACCCTTTATAAACACCCTAAACCCTTTATAAACACCATAAACCCTTAACCCTAACCCCTAACCCCTAAACCCTAAACCGTAAACCTGAACCCTAAACCCTTTATAAACATTTAAAATTATAGGTTCTTATGGTTCTTAACCTTTTTTGGTTCTTATTTGAACCTTTACCTATATATATATATATATATATATATATATATATATATATATATATATATATATATATATATATATATATATATATATATATCACATTGTGAATTCTGAAAACTAAATTATATATAGTTTGGATTCAAAGTGTGAATAAACTCACTTGCAAATTTTACAAAACTACTTTAAAAACAAAAAAAATAATAATAATAAATAAAATAAAAACTATGTTCTTTTTGTTGTTTTTTTTTTTTTTAAATATTTAGGTATATTCTTTATCGGAAAAACAAAATACGTATATCAAAATTCATAGTTTTGTGTACTCTTTAAAAATATATTCATGTTGATGTATAAAAAATAAATTTTTATCGAAATTTTAGCTCAGATTCACGTTGTGAATACTGAAGAATAAATTATATTCAGTTTAGAAAAACAGTTTGATAATAGTAAGTTGGATTCAAATTATGAATCTTAAAAATTGAATTATATACAATTCATATTCACCGTGTGAATAAATTCACTTGTGAATTTTACAAAATAAATTTATGAGTAATCAAAATATTAAAATATTATAAAATTAAAAGAAAATTATACTTCGATTCAGATGTAAATTTCATGAAAGTAATTTGTGAATGATCAAAGTTTTGAAGTAGTAAGTCAGATTTACATTGTGAATGCTAATAACAAAATTATATGCGGTTCAGATCAATGTTTTAAAAAACAGTTTTTTAGTAGAACCAGTATGGCGACTGGTTTTCGGTTTAACCGATTCGACCTTTGAGTAAACCGATTTTTGTAATTCTCATCTTTTTTCGTATTTTCCTACAGATACAAACACACATAAATAAAAAATCTTATGTCCACGAGTTCAAACATTAAAAATATATATTAAAACAAGTTGTAGATCAATCTAAATACATTAATATAACACATAACCATAAGTTTTTACATCAATTCACGTGCATTAAAAAGAGAATAAAGTCATAGATGAATGTAAACGCATCAAAAAAAAACTTTATAAGATTTATCATGTGTCTTTATTCAGAAAAATCTTAATAGATGTGAAAAAATCATCAAAATTTATTTTGTAAAATGTTTCAATTTCAAGTGTTTTTATTCAATTTAACCGGTTCAAATGGTTTAATTTAACCTGTTCACTCGGATTTTTGTAAAAACCGACCAGTTCGTTTCGGTTCAAAAATAGACATAAAACCGGTTAATGTTAAACCGCTTCTTTCCCCGATTCTTGGTCCAACCGGTTCAATCGGCGAGTTCAAATCGGGTTTTAAGACATTGGTTCAGATTCATAGTGAATCTATTCACAATGTAAACTTAGTTCACTATCTACCAATTAATTTTACATATAAATGCAATAGTTGCATATAAATGCAATAGGAAGCTTATTTTTTAACATGCTATTTTTATTCATCCACTGAAAAACTAATACATAGATAATTGTACCCTTCAACCCATTTTATTTGATTAAACACATCATTTTCAATAAATAAATTGTTTGTTTTCGACTGTATATTCAAGTTGCAATTTTGAAAATATTGTATATTACTCTCATCTAATTACATCAATATTCACAGTTTTGTTTATTATAAAAATCAAGTATCGGAAAATTTAAAATATACTACAAATACTGATAAATAATGCATACGTTTAAAAAAAGAAAAAAAATGCAAAATTTTAAAAAATGAACGAAAATCCAAGAATGTTATTAATAAGCAACGTTTATGCTAACTAGAATCATACCTTGGCATATCCAATATCACTATTGAAGAAAAATGGTGATTTGAAGTCGGATTAAGAAACAAATCAAGCATGTATCATGCAACATCATGTCATGATTAAGGCGGATATCATCTATGAAATTGACATCTAGAAAAGGATCATATGGTATATGCTTTGGTATATGCCATTTTTTTTTTAAAAAAAACCAAGATTTTGTTTTTAAAAGAAAATGGTTAATTTTGTTTTTTTTTTTTTTGGAAAAAAAGGTAAAGACTTAAAAATATAATATAATTTACGATGTGTATATTTTATCATTTAGTTTTTTTCGTCTATATTTATCCTTTTAACTTGTTTAACTGTACACATTTAATCCTTATAATCAGCCAGTTAAAACGAAAAAAATTACTTAAAACGGTAATATATTTATTACTTTGTACACAGTTAGTCAATATTTTTTTCACATTCAGTCCTTAATAATTTTTTTGTTGCAAAATAAATCCTTGTTGTTTTTACACACTCAGTACTTATGTCTGTTTTAAGGTTTTCTCACGTTATCTTACATTGCACAATCATTAATAAGGTGTTCGGGTTATTTATGGTTATGGTTATCGCGACCTACACTGTTTGGTTGGTTAATTCTTGTGGTTTCGTTTAAGTCTTGTGTTCTGAACGTTGTAACTTTTTCATACGATCACATATTTTAACGATCTTTATATCCACACGTTCGTATTTTAGTCTATTAAAATTTTCGTTTAGATTACTTCCATTAAAAACTAGTATATTTTTACTTAGGATCTTTATATCCATGTGTTCTTTATGAATGTATGTACGAATATTTTTTTATAATATCTTAATTAAAACTATATGATTTTTAAACAGAAGTAATCTAAATGAAAATTGTAGTAGACTCAGATACAAGCGTTTGGATATAAAAATTGTTAAAATTTGTGATCGTATGAAGAACTCACGACGTCGATAACACATAAGTCAAACCACAATAACTAAGCAACCAAGCAGCCGAGGTCGCGGTGGCGCGGGCCAAAAGGATGAATAGCCTCGAACACTTTATTAATGATTGTCCTGCGTAAGATGTCGTGAGAAAACCTTAAAAAAACGATCATAAGTAATAAATGCGTGCAAAAACAAAAAGACTTATTTTGCATATATATATATATATATATATATATATATATATATATAATCATTATTCTTATAATATTATAATAATATAAGGGTTGAATTTTAAACTTGTAAAATTCTAGGGTTTAGAATTAAACATTTCAAAATTAATCTTTTTAATCAAAAATTTAAATTCCAAAACTTGATGGCAAGTTTTGAAACTTTTCAAAACTTTCAAGATCAAAATTCAAATAATATAATTAAACAATTAATTGGTGATTATTTAATTTTGACGTAATCTAATTCCATGGCAAGATAATTTAATCAAATAATTCAAATAATTAAGGTTTATCATATAAAGCAATAATTATCTAATCAATTGACAAATATCTTTTATTTTGACAAGGATAATCACATGATATCAATAAAAATCAGATTTTATTTATTAAAAACATTTTTGGTAATTATCCCAAGTCAAAATAAGCCAAAATCCTGAAAATCCCTCTGTCTGACACTCCGACTCGCCGAGTCACCATTTGGACTCGTCGAGTTCATCTGACTCGTCGAGTTCATTAGGGGACTCGATGAGTCTATCAGGAAGAAGGCAGAATTTTCGATTTCAAGCAATGAATAAACATACAATGCATCAAATACAATTGAAACCAATCAAATCTCTGATACCACTGATGGGTTTTGAGCATAACAACAATCATATGGTGCACATGCAAACCCTAAAATTTTGGATCTAGGTTTCTCTTATTGTACATGCAAAATTATCCAAAGCTTATAAACCCTAGATCTAGCATATCAAAATCGAAATAACATATAAAACAGGTTTAGATGATTACCTTTTGATTGTTGCAAGAATCTTTAAGCTTTGAGAGCCTAGTATCACAAATGTAATGCCTCTAATCGATCATAAACACCAAGTCAAGAAGGTTAATCTTGGAAAAAGGATATGGAGGCACAAAATCGGCTCTAAGGACTCTAGGGTTCTTTTGGTCACCGATTTTGGATGCCCTAGGGGTCCTTATATAGCTGAGCTGCTAGGGTTTCAGTGAAAACCCTAGTTGGATAACTTAGGCGTTAAGCAGTCCAATGGAACATTCTGGAATGAGGCTTGGACGATTTCAAAGTGGGCTTCCACCCTAATTTCGTTCACCCCCTTAATCCACAAGAACCACAACCCAAAATCCAATAATCTTATAATTGCAATTCCAGTCCCCTAAGTTCAATTAATCTCTTTTGATCACAGAATTAATTCTTGACCAATATTAATTAACTAATATGATTTCTCTTTTAATATATTATTCTTATAATATATTAATAAACCATAATAGCCACTTTCTCCACTAATTACCCAGTCCAGTTGCTTTGGTGAAGGCAACCCAAAAGGACCATGCTACAACCGGGTCAAATACATAACAAATATAGTTATGGACTTAGACACTAATCCAATAGTACTATGTTGTATGAGCAATGTTTTGGCCAGAAAAGCAACCACCACCACCGTGAGGTGGTGGCTGCCACATCATGCCACCGTTTTTCTGCCGTTTGCCGCCACCAACTGCCACTTTGGGTGGCTGTGTGTATGTGTGTGTATGTGTGTTTGGAATGTTTTCATTGTTTTGGCCTAAAAATCATAACTGCCACCACCGTTAAGTGGTGTCTGCCGCCATGGAGCGTCGCCGACCACCACTACCCGAGGTGGTAGCAAGTGGTGTCCGATTTATACACACATATATATTTATTTAATTAACTAATTAACTAACTTATGAGTTGTAAACCCTAATTAGGGTTTAGAAAACCCTAATTTGGAAGTTAGCGGGACCCGCATTGAAACTATTTATTAGACTTAAAATATTAATTAATATTCCTTTTAAATTAACTTAACGTAATATTGGAATTAATAGATTAAGTCCTTAATGGGTTAAGTGTTTTTACTTAACCCTAATCGTCATTTTATGTGAAAACCCTAATTTTTTTGGGCCTTAATTTGGGCCTTTCTGTTGGGCTTTGGTGATTGGGCTATTGATGGGTCACCCAAGAACAAGAATATGGACTAGAATATTTTGATGGGCATTAGGGTAAGGCCCATGTGAGGGGTTTAGGCCTAATTTGGAAAATTAGGCCATAAATGGGTCATAATTAGGCCTTGATGATTGTGAGATATTGGACCATCGGAATGTCAAATGTTTGGACTAGAATAAAAATATTTGGGCCTTAAGGTAAAACCATGAAGAGGTTTGGTCCCAATTTGGAAAATTGGGCCATAGTTGGGCCTTGATTAATTATTTGACTTTTAGGCCTCCAAAGTTTGGGCCTTCGCCTTGGACCAAGCTAGGTTCGGGGTAAATGGTCTTTTTACCCCAATTATGGACTTATAGTTACACATTGGAACCCGATTGTTAATTGGGTTTTGATTTGACGATTAAATGTTTGGGGATCTGTTAGCCAACAACCAGAGATTTATTCGCGAGATTTTAGCAATGTGAGGTGAGTCTCCTCACTGTGTACATGGGTCGAACGCACCAATGTTGACCCATTTAGTTGATGCATGATAGGAAGACGCAGGGGTTAACCCTAGGCATTATGTATGAAAGACCAGGAGGTGGCTCCTGGCACACTGTATGCTAATTGGCTAAGTAAAGTAGTGTGTATGCTAGTTGTCTTTGTGATGCTTGCATGAAAGATCTGGAGGTGGCTCTTGGCACTTGTCTTTAAGACCGAGGGGGTGGCACCCAGCTTGGCAAGAAAGACCACGTGGCGGCCCGTGGCATAATGGCAAGACTATGTTCTGCACATGGCATCTTTATTGATTATGATATATGTATGGTTCATGGTTATGTATGACCATATGTGATTTGTGTGCTTATGTGCTAGATAGTATTTGGTTGAAAGAGATTGAAGGGGTAGGCCAGCACCTAGATATGCTAGGCAATATGTTGATATTTATGGTATGTGGTATTGGGGAACGTGCTTACGGTTTTCCGCAATGTGTGATTTTTGGGAATGAACTCTGATAAATGTTTTTCAACGTGTGAACAAATTTATAATAGTGTTTTTAGTTATATTAAAAATGAAATTTTTGGTCTTGAATTTTTGGATGTTACTAGTTGGTATCAGAGCCTTGGTTTGAGGAATTCAGGCATACTCTCGTGTGTCTGAACTCAAACTGAGGGTTTGATGAAATTTTTATAAAATAAACATTTAATTACAAAAGAATTTTGAAGCAAAGAAAGGGGTGTGATGTATGCAATCGGCCAAGCTCAAGTAAGTGGTTCCCAAAATACCAATACATGTTTGTTACGTGATATGATATGATAATGTGATTCGCATGCTAGGTTAGGGCTAAGGATCTAGGAAGCATGCCTTATATGCCTACTGTATGTGCTTAATGAATTGCATGCTAGTATTGATTTATCAGTGATAGAATGGTTTGATTGAAGTATGTTGGTTTGATTTTCCATTATCTAAATGCTACGTGCTTTGTGCTTTGTGGGACTCTTAGCAATGTGAACTAGCTACTAAGTGATTATGCTAAGTCACATGTGTTGGATTAGTGTCTAAGTCCATAACTATAATTGGTATGTACTTGACCCAAGAGTAGCATGGTCTATTTGGGTTGCACTTCACCGGAACAATTTGGACTTTTGAGAAGAGGATAATTATAATTTATTAATATATTATAAGTTATAATATATTAATATGGAATCATATTATTTAATTAGTATTGATCAAGAATTAATTTGGAATTAATTTTGTGATCAAAAGAGACTAATTAAATATATAGGGATTGATTGTGTAAATCGTTCATTCTTATAATGTGGGCTAATGATTTATGATTCCTTATGTTAGGCTTAACCCATGTAGTGACCCATGGATACTCCATGGAGGTTAAAACCCATGGATCATGAGGAATGTGGAAAGTCATGCACATTAGGGTTTACATGGTGTAACCCTAATGTAACCACACTATATAAGAAGCCCTTTGCTTCAAGAAATGGGCACCCAGAGTCTTTGCAAGAGTGTGGCTGATTTTTGTGAGCTAAATAGTCCTCTTCCAAGTTTCCAAGTGTGAGTGGTGATTTTTGATTCCACTTGAGGCATTCACAATATTGGTGCTAGGCTCTTAAAGCTCCAAGCAACAAGCTACAACAAAAGGTATGTTATCTAACTTGTTTTATTACCCAAGTATCAAAGTTTTGTATGCTAGCAAGGGTAATACCTTAGAAAATGAAAGTTTGCATGTATAATAGAGAAAACATAGATCCAAGGTATTTAGGGTTGCATGTACACCTTAGGAATGTTAGAATGCTAAAAACCCTTCAACATGTGGCACAGACTGGATAATCTTAGAGTGATGGATTTAACCCTAATACGCAGATCTCGTCTGAGTCCAACCATTCTAGGGATGTGTCTTTTACTCCTAGGATTATCTAATCTCTGTTACATGTGGTTATATTCATGAGGTCCTAGGATTATCTAATCTGTGTTACATGTGGTTATATTCATGAGGTAGCTAGTTGACGTTAATGGGAATCCTCCAGCAGTTGAGGACTGGGTAGGTTTGGAAACCTAGGAAAGCCTAGGGAACGCTTTAATGGATTTGGTTGTGCTATGAATGAGAATTTAGAGTATCAGTGTGAGAGGGTGACTTGGAGGATTCGGGATGATTCTTGCGGAAAGTATGGATAGGTGTGGAAGGTAGTATTGGGCCCATACTACTAAAAGCACAGGATCCATACTCGAATCGGGTAGAGTCTTGGAAAATCTAAAAAGCCTGGGGGATGAGGATTCTTTGGTATATTCATATCTCTTGCATGTCATTTCGATATGGTGTTGAGCACTCAAGAATGGGATTCAGACTTTAGCTCCGGCTCAGGAGCAGGACATGGGCCAATCGATGCGCGATCGCAAAAGTTAATCTCATCGGAGATTACTCGCAGAGTTTTGGAATGGACCTCGGTGGTTTTTCGTTCATCCAAGGAAGGGATTTTGGAGCCCTCGATAGTCATCTCGAGGACTTTCAGGCCAGATTTATCGTAGGGTAGTTAGGGGCTCATCTGGAGCCCAAAGCATGTGGATCCTTAGAATCTTTTAGGAAGGAGAATCCTATTGTTAGTTCATGTCATCGGGATCGAAAGGGAGTTTTGCACCATGTCCTTAGGATTGATCGAGGTAACTCAGGAGGAGGTGGTCAGGATTTCTTCAGATGTTCGCAGGTATGTCATCTTCTACCACTTCAAAGTGGATATCAGGAAATTGTATCTCTTTGGAATTTTGATTGAGTTTAGATAAGTTAGATCTCGATTCGGTTCTCTGCTATGGTCTAGGTTAACAAGGATTTTTATATGTCCTTCTGCATGTCAAGAAGTCCTTTAAGGGACCTATAGATGGACGTATCTTGCAGAGTGGGTTCTACGTGTACCGTTATCATACCGGGTCCTCGTCGGGATCCGTTCAAGAGTATTGTTTGGAGGATTTTTGGTCAGGAATTAGCAGAGTAGTGCTCCAGTGAAGCCAGGGTTCAGTGGTTCTGTCATCTGTCAAGGTATGATCAAAATTTGCCTAGGGAAAAACTTTGGAGTGCAAGGAACTATCGTTTCTAGAAAAGGAATGGTTGCATGAAGATGGTAGTGTCAGTTGCGTGAGTTGTTTGATCATTGGATGTGTCCAGGGAATCATACCTTCATGTGGAATGAAGTCGGTTAGAGTTCAATGATTCCTTGAGGATAGAAATTAGAGTATAGATTTGTCAGTGGATGGCAAGAATTATGTGTTAGATAAGGTGTCTAAGTCCATAACTATTTCTGGTATGTACTTGACTCGACCCGGCATGGTCCATTTGGGTTGCATGGAACCATGCAATTGGATAGACTAAATGAGAGAAATAACACTTGGGGATTATTAATATATTATAAGTTCTAATATATTAATAATATTATTTAATTAGTTTGATCAAGAATTAATTTAGAATTAATTAAGTGATCAAAAGATAACTAATTAAATATATGGGTTGATTATGTAAATCATCCATAACTTGTATAGTGGGCTAAGAGGCTCCATGGATTATCAAGTTGGGATCCACCCATAGGATGCTCCATGGGAGTTACAAACCCATGGGTCATGGAAATGAAGAGTCATGACACATTAGGGTTTACATGGTGTATCCCTAGATGTGTCAACACTATATAAAGAACATATTCTCCACCAAAATCGGTTACACATAAGAAACAAGAGGGCTAGGCCGATTTTAGAAGTGTGTATTCTCTCTAAAGTCATTCCAAAAGCATTTGGTGTTGTGTGAAGCATTTGAGGCATCACACTTGGGGTGCTAGGCTCACAAGGTTTCAAGGATCATAAGCAACAACAAGGTATGTTAATCTATCTTTCATTCAAGTTAAAAATTGTTCCCCATGTATACTAGATAGGAATATAACCTTGGAATTCAACTTTGCATGATTATTAGACAAACATAGATCCAAGGTTATTAGGGTTGCATGTATACTTAGGAAGTGTTAGAATGCTCAAAACCCATCAGTGGTATCAGAGCCTAGGCGTGTTTGTTTGTTATTTGTGCAAAATTGTTGAAAAAAGTCGATTTTGTGTTGTCTGCCTGCTGAACTCGCCGAGTCCATGGGGGGACTCGCCGAGTTCATGTGTAAATTCATCCTACTCGCCGAGTAGGTTCGTGCACTCGACGAGTAGGAGCCTCAGAATGCAGATTTTCGACTTTTGTTGCTGGAAATGGACTAGAAACATTACCCTAAATTGTTTTGGTACTTGAAAACTTGTTTTAGATGGTGTAATGTTTATGCTAATCCATTTGCAATGGCAATTATCAAAATTACAAGGTTTTTAAGTGTAATTTTTTGATTCTTGAAATGCTCATATTCATGTTCTTGAACTTATGAAGATTAGATGATCATAGGAATTGCTTGTAACCTTCATGGTAGTTTAATTCATGATAAAAAAGTGTTTTAATGGAGTCCATAACTTGTCCTCAAGTTATGGAAAGCCAAAAGTCACGCTTTTATTAAATCCATTAAAAGAACACTAGAGTTATAAAAATGAAGAGTCTTCTTTTTCTAAATTCATAAGTTATAAAAAATGAAAAGTTTTGAAAGTCTACAAAACTTGCCCTCAAGTTTTGGAACAAGTAAAGTCTTGATTAAAACTTTAGTTCCAACCCTTAGAATTTTAAAAGTTAAAATTCAACCCTTATACTTATAATATTATAAGTTAATAATATATATATATATATATATATATATATATATATATATATATATATATATATATGTATAAGATCAAGTCGTCTTACCGCTAGTACGCCTCATTCACGAAGCCGGTCTATAAGGGGGGTATAAGGTTGTTGCCTATAAAATGGCAACTTAATGGGTGTCCACTCTCACCTACCGCTTCCTTGCTCGGTGGAGGGTCATTATCCGAACGGGTAGGAAAAAGACTTATAAATTATCATTAAAAGTATGATGAATATTATAAAGTAACTAAATGTTTTATTAAATTCCCAATCTTAGTTACTTTAGGAAAAATGTGAATAAGGTGCTAATCCATGAAATTACACTTTACACTTTGCTTAAGTCGTTGGTGGAGCGTGTGTGGTTAACCGACACACTAACTTGGACTTAACAAGGTAGGTAAAGGGTGACTTAAGGTTTATCATAGTATCGGTGGAGCGTGTGTGGTTTACCGGCACATCGATTGAGTGATAAACTTTAAGGGTACCAAGTGATTTGCATGGTTACTTCACACCTCATTTTGTGATCCTCGGTATCCCAGTCACAAAACTTGGAAGGCACACTCGAGATTGAAACATGCCTTTGAAAAGTTCATTGAATCTCAAAAGAATCTAGGAATTTCTAAGAACCAATTAAAAACCTAATATTCAATATTTTGTTTTTCATGGTGGAAATTGGTGAATCGTCATTCACCTACCTTTCAAATATGTTATAGCTTGGATTACGACATACCTCTTCTAAGTTATAATATATTGTGATTGAATCCTAGCCTTAATATTATATTTGGGTGTTTTATTAAGGACTCTCTTAATATCTAAACTAATCTTGTCCTTTTCTTTCAGATGTCTTCCAACAATGCTGCTTCTGGCTCTAATCCTAATGGCTCCTTTACCCTTATGAACTTATGTGGGAAAGTCACTTTTGATGGATCCAACTTCAATGAATGGATCAGAAACATCAGGATGATTACCCGCTACGAGGACAAAGAATATGTCCTTGACAAGGAGCTTAAGGAGATTGATGAGACCACTGCAACTCCCCAGGAGATCGCTGAGTTTCAGGCACATGAAAGGGATGCTACGAAAGTGGCTTGCATCATGATGGCCACAATGACAGCGGAACTCCAAAAGTCTTATGAGGATTTCTACCCTTATGAAATGCACCAAGATTTGATGGAAAGATACCATCAAAGTGCACGACAAGAGAGGTATGAAATCATCTGCTCCATGATAACAACCATGATGAAGGACGGAGAGTCCATCACGAGCCACATGCAGAAAATGCAAAGGTATGTGGATCGGTTGTTGAAGCTTAATGTGAACTTCCCTGAGGAGCTTGCAATAGATATCATTTTGCACTCCTTACCATCGTGCTATGATCAGTTCCACATGACATATCACATGAATAAGGAAGAGGTCACACTCAGTAAACTTCAGGGACTTCTCAAGACCGTAGAAACAGATCTTAAGGGGAAGTCGGTTGTTAACACTCTTACTCCAAAATCCGCCCCGGTTTTGGAAATCGGGAAAAGTCGAGGGAAGAAGAGGAAGAGCTCTTCGAAGGTTACCAAGGCTACGACCCTTGATGGCTCTTCTTCAAGTGGAACCAAGAAAGGTTTCGTCACTCCTTCTTCTGACCCAAAAGAGGCTGAATGCTTCTATTCCCATGAAAAGTCACATTGGAAGCGAAACTACCCAAAGTACCAGCAAGATGTGAAGGATGGGAAAGTTAAACCCAACCATGCAGGTATTTACACTATCTTATCTAATAACTCACCCCATTCTAACTCTTGGGTCCTTGATACCAGTTGTGGTATTCATATCTGTTCTGATTTGCAGGGACTAAGAAGAAGTGAGAATGTGGAGCAAGGAAGAATAAACTTAATCTTGGGGAATAGGATAGCTTTACCTGTCACCAAGATTGGAGTTTATACTTTATCGCTAAGTAGTGGGTTTAGTTTAGATTTGAATAAATGTTGTTATTCGCCAGAAATGGAAAGAAATATTATTTCCTTTCATGCATTGTATAAACAAGGTTTCACCTTTTCATTTGATAATGAAGTTGGTTCGATTAATGCTTTCTTTAATAATGTTCTTTATTTTAAAGCATTACCTTGTGATGGTGTGTATGAAACTGTATCTGTGGTTGATAACTTAGGAAATAATGTTTTGTGTATTGATTTTGTTAATGATAATAACTTGGATAAAGCATCATTATGGCATTGTCGTCTTGGACATATAAGCAAGAAACGCATAGGCCAACTCCAAAAGGATGGAGTCTTGGAGTTATTTGACCTAAAGTTAGATGATAGTTGCGAATCATGCTTACATGGAAAAATGACAAAGTCATCCTTCATAGGTTCTTGTGAGAGGGGTGAAGGTTTGTTGGATCTTGTACACACGGATGTGTGTGGGCCCTTCAAACATGCCACAAGGGATGTTAATCGTTATTATTTGACTTTTACTGATGATTACGGTATATATGGATATCTCTACTTAATAAAGCATAAGTTAGAGACTTTCGAAAGGTTTAAAGAGTTTAAAAAGGAAGTCGATAATCAATTGGGCAGGAACATTAAGATGCTTCGATCCGATCGAGGTGGTGAGTATCTTAGTTCATAGTTCCTCGACTATTTTATGGAATGTGGGATTGTTTCACAATTGACACCTACCAGGACACCGCAGTTGAATGGTGTGGCTGAGAGGTGTAATCGAACCTTGTTGGATATGGTTCGTTCCATGATGAGTCGAGCTTCGCTACCAATCTCATTTTGGGGGTATGCCTTAGAGACTGCCGCCCATATCCTTAATCTGGTCCCTACAAAGAAATTTGCCAAAACTCCTCATGAGATGTGGACTGGTAAAGTACCCAAACTATACCACATCAAGATTTGGGGTTGTGAGGCTTTCGTGAGACGCGAGACTCATGATAAGCTCGAACCTCGAAGCGAGAGGTGTATTTTCATCGGCTACCCACAACAATCCTTTGGTTACCTCTTCTACAGACCTAGTGAAAATGTGGTCTTTGTATCTAGGAGGGCGTTCTTCCGAGAGAGAGAGAGAGAGAGAGAGAGAGAGAGAGAGAAAGTTCATAAGCCAAGGAAACAGTGGGAGGCAAGTTGACCTTGAAGAAATTCAAGAGTCAAGCGGTGAAGGAACTTCAAACCCTAGCACTCAACTTGAGGAGGAAACTCCTGTTGAGCCAATTGACAAGTCTGTACCTCTGAGGCGTTCCACAAGGGTTAGGAATGCACTTGAGCATTACTATCGATTCCATATTACTGCGGAAGGTGATACACTTATCAGTGATGAGACACTGATAGGTCTGGATGAACCTAACAATTACGTGGAAGCCATGGCAGGCCCTGAGTCAGCCAAGTGGAAAGAGGCAATGGACAGCGAGATACAATCCATGTATGACAATCAAGTTTGGAACTTGGTTGAGAATGTACCAGGTCGTAAGACTGTAGGGTACAAATGGATCTTTAAGAAGAAGACCGACATGGATAGTAAGGTACACACTTATAAGGCACGACTGGTTGCAAAGGGTTTCTCACAGACTCTGGGAGTTGATTATGATGAGACCTTTTCTCCAGTGGCCAAGATTAAGTCTATTAGGGTTCTGTTAGCCATAGCTGTATTTCATGACTATGAAATTTGGCAAATGGATGTCAAAACCGCTTTCCTTAATGGAAAGTTGGCTGAGGATGTTTACATGAGTCAGCCAGAAGGTTTTGTCAATACAGAGTACCCTAATAGAGTGTGTAAGCTTGAGAAATCCATTTCTGGATTAAAGCATGCACCTCGCAGATGGAATCTTTGCTTTGATGAGAAGGTCAAGGAATTTGGCTTTTCTAGGAGTGAAGATGAATCTTGTGTATATGTCAAGGCTAGTGGGAGTATAGTTAGCTTTTTGGTATTGTATGTGGATGACATACTACTCATAGTAAATGACATCCAAACTCTGCGGGAAGTTAAGTCCTGGCTTGGGAAGTGTTTCTCTATGAAGGACCTAGGAGAAGCTGCCTATATTCTAGGGATAAGGATCTTGAGAGACCGGAGTAAAAGACTAATTGGACTTAGTCAGAGTACCTACTTGGATAAGGTGCTGAAGAGATTCAGCATGCAGGACTCCAAGAAAGGAGAGTTACCCATCCAGAGTAACGCCATATTGAGTAAGACACAAATCCCTAGTTTTGAGGCTGAGATAGTAGAAATGAGTCGAATACCTTATGCTTCGGTTGTAGGATCGATCATGTATGCTATGTCGTGTACTCGACATGATGTAGCCTTTTCCTTGAGCATGGTTAGCAGGTATCAGGGGAACCCTGGCAACGCACACTGGACTGCGGTAAAGAATATCCTCAAGTACCTATGGAGGACTAAGGACAGGGTTCTTATCCTCGGTGGGAGTGATGACTTAAGAGTTGTAGGGTATAGTGATGCTAGCTTTCAGACTAATAGGGATAATTTCCCCTCTCAGTCAGGCTGGGTCTTTACCCTAAACGGAGGAGCAGTTTCTTAGAAGAGTTCCAAGCAAGAGACAGTGGCTGATTCAACTTGCGAATCAGAGTATATAGCAGCTAGCGAGGCAACAAAGGAGGTGATATGGCTGAAGAACTTCATTGGAGACCTTGGAGTTGTACCAGCTATTAAGGAGCCAATGGAAATTTTCTGTGATATTTAAAGTGATGTTGCCTTAGCCAAGGAACCAAGGGATCACGGGAGATCCAGACACATCGACAGAAAATACCATTTCATCAGACATCGAATAGAAGAAGGACTCCTCGTGGCAAATAGGGTATCATCGGATGAGAATCCAGCAGATCCCCTCACGAAGGGACTGACTCGGGTTAAGCATCTCCAGCATGCTCGGAGCATAGGGCTGAAGGATGATATTAGATTTAGTAGTTAGATAACCTTGAAATTTGTAAAGTGTAATTGACATTAGATGATGAATAAAATGTGTTTTATTTATGAGTAAAGTGTTGCTATCTCTTGTCAATCGTTTACTATATTTCTTTTGCATGTTTTGACTTCCAGAGTAATTATGTTTGGTATATCATATTATTCGAACCTCCACAGTCGGTCATATGTTGGAAGTAGGTATAAATCAAGACTGTCATCATTGTTGCAGAGGTCTAAGGTGTTGGACATGGCTACAACAATCATGAGTGCTCATAAGTTCTGAGCATTGGACTCAACCCACGCTTACTGGAATCACTTCATGGAATTTATCTCGAGTGATCGTGAGACGGTAATATTATATAAGTCTTCAAACCTAGAGATATGATTTGTTACTTATGAGTTGGTTATGCATTGATTGTACGAAAACGCATTGGTAACTCGATGTTATAAAACGTGCTCTTGTGTATAATTCAATGAGTGGTAGAACAAACATATGAGTCGAAGTTTATCTGTTCCTTCTTGGATTTGAAGCTGATATCTGGGCCCCTCGATGATTTTGTTTTGATCTATGTACCGGGCCCGGTCAGAACTAAGTTGATGTGTTCAATTAAGTTCTTTGTCAAACAAATCGAAAATTGGGAAACAAACTGCTGGACAATAAGTAAGACGTTGTTCCATGTATTTGTCCGGCTGATATCTCGAATAGAGGATTATATGTTCACTTATCTTAAATAGTGTATCATCATCTTCTTAGTTCCGAGAGACCTTGAAAGAGCGACGATTGCCGTTCGGTTCCTGAAGTATTACAGTTATAGTTATTAGACTTATCCAAGTGGGCGACTGTTGGATAAGTTGGCTAAATCCATAACTATTTCCGGTATGTACCTGACCCGACCCAGCATGGTCCATTTGGGTTGCATGGCACCATGCAACTGGATATACTAAATGAGAGAAATAACACTTGGGGATTATTAGTATATTATATATCTCTAATATGATAATAATATTATTTACTTAGTTTGATCAAGAATTAATTTAGAATTAATTAAGTGATCAAAAGATAACTAATTAAATATATGGGTTGACTATGTAAATCATCCATAACTTGTATAGTGGGCTAAGAGGCTCCATGGATTATCAAGTTCGGTTCCACCCATAGGATGCTCCATGGAAGTTATAAACCCATGGGTCATGGAAATGAAGAGTCATGACACATTAGGGTTTACATGGTGTAACCCTAGATGTGTTAAGACTATATAAAGAATTCTCCACCAAAATCGGTTACACATAAGAAACAAGAGGGCTAGGCCGATTTTAGAAGTGTGTATTTTCTCTAAAGTCATTCCAAAAGCATTTGGTGTTATGTGAATCATTTGAGGCATCACACTTGGGGTGCTAGGCTCACAAGGTTTCAAGGATCATAAGCAACAACAAGGTATGTTATTCTATCTTTCATTCAAGTTAAAAATTGTTCCCCATGTACGCTAGATAGGAATATAACCTTGGAATTCAACTTTGCATGATTATTAGACAAACATAGATCCAAGGTTATTAGGGTTGCATGTACACTTAGGAAGTGTTAGAATGCTTAAAACCCATCATTATGGTCCTTAGTCGTCGACATAAGAACCCGAGGAATTGGTATGGTATCATGGGAGGTGGTTTGGATTATCAGACTCGTTATGGTCTCAAGTGTATTCTTATGGATTCCAGGACTTGGGTAATCGTTGAGGTTAGCTAGTAATGGATCGTTAGCATTAGTAAGAACCGGTTGTCGACATATCGATTATTGGAAGGTAGGAAGGATCAGAAATCCTTCCATTTCTCCTATGTCATACAGACTTAGTCGGATCGAAGTGGGGGAGAACCGTTCAGGTTCCCAGGATAGAAGCAAGCATGGAATTGGGATGAGCTTGTATCCCCATCAGGAAAGGAAAAGGTGGCCCAAGTGGCTGCCTGTATGGGGGATAATTTGAATTGGAAGTTCGGGAAACTTCTCGACTTGGGTGTGTTCAGATTGGTAATCAGTGGTAAGACTATGGTTATCGGTTGAGTTAGCATGGGAAGTGATATAAGACTATGAGATAGATGTAGCATTCACCAGCAGCCAGATAGCATGGAAGGTGCTACAAGTTTGCGAGATAGTCATAGCTTTCACCAACGGCCAGATAGTGTGGGAATGTGGTAAGACTGTGGGGTGGCCCGTAGAAGTAGTCATCAAAAAGTGTAGAAGTGTTGTAAGATTGCGGGGTGGCTCGTAGCATTCACTAGTTAGCAGGTAGTATGGAAGTGTTATAAGACTGTGGTGTAGCCTGTAGCATTCACTAGTTGGCAGATAGAGTAGAAATGTTGTAAGACTGTAGGGGTGGCCTGTAGCATTCGTTAGTTAGCCGTTAGCATAGTGGTATAGTAAGACTGCGGGGGTGGCCTGTAGCATTCACTAGTGGTTAGTTAGTATGGGAGTATTGTTAGACTGTGGGGTGGCCCGTAGCATTCACCGGTTCCCTATTCGATAATCAGAATGTGACAGATTTGTGATTCACTCACAGATTCCTTTAGTTGATTTAGGCCAGGGTGGGCCAGCCTCACGAATGTGAGTAGGTCATAGTATGATCGGAATCGAAAAATGGTAGGTCGTTGGAGACCAGGTGTGATGTAAGACTACAGTGGTTTTGGTAGCATTCACTTTTCATATTTGATGCGATGGCGACATGTAGTCGGACCGTCATGATCAGGAAGATCAGAAGGAATAATGGAGCCATGAGTAGTAATATGGTTAGGGCAGATTTCGATAGCCGAAGTCCTGTTTGGAAGACGCATAGGGCGACTGTTAAGTTACTCTTGGCTCAACAAACATACAAGAATTTAGTATTCCAGATAAGCTAGGGACCAGGGAGGTCTCGGTTGCCTTGGAAAGCAGGTAGGAGGCAGTGTGACGCTTCAGACAGCAGTAGTGAGTTAAGGATCCGCGTGTGTGTGGAGTAGCTTGTTGATAAAAAGTGCTAAGTCACTTGCAGTTTGGATTAAATAATCTCGGAGTAATTGATTTGACCCTGTTATGCAGCTCTTGTTTGAGTCTAGTCGTTGCAGGAATGAATCTTTTACTCGAAGGATTATCTGAGCTTTTTGTCAAGTATAAGTGTACTACAAGGAAATTTGGTTTATGACTTTGTTTTCTAGTGGGAACCTCAGTTTATCAGAATTTTGAGAAGCTAGTTAGGAGATAAGTGCAATGAATTTGGTAATGATTCAGTGTGGGCGGTCTGTCAGGGAGACATACCATCTCGAGACTTCAGATTTCAGATGGAGTATATGTGATCATGTTGCAAGGAATTCGTTCAGCTTCGGGTTTTAGAACCATATGAGGGATGGTTTTGGTTACCTCGGGAAGGCTAAGGTATGCTCGGGATTGTGGCCATGTTGCTCGGGCTGTTTGGCGTGTCGAGGTTGGTAAGGAATGATTTCGAGGATGAAATCTGATTTAAGTAGGGGAGAGTTGTAACATCTCATTAGAAATTAAATTAATAATAAAATCTAAACCTCCAAGATGTAATTTGTATTATTATTTTATCTTATTGTAGCCAATATCAGTAACATTTAGCGGAGTGTTGGTTTCGAGGAGCCAAATGATATAATTTGGATTTTCGGGGGTTAAAGTGTAATTCCGGGATTTTTGTAAAAATTTTCAGAAGTCAGGGGGTGTTTGGTAATTGTTGGACTTAGATTGAAATGATTTTAGAACGTTAAGGGTTAAATGGTAACTTCTGGGACTTAAATTGTTACGAATCTTGGATGTTGGGGGTTGTTTTGTAAATTGTAGTCTTAATTTGAAAAAGAACCTATGGGGAGGGATCAGACTTGTAAAATGTGCCAAAGTTTGAGTGGACACGGGATTAAACCCGTGCCTTCCCCCTCGTCGCATCGTTAAACCCTAAACCTAGGAGACATTTTAGTCGCCGCCATGCATGACCCTTTCAGCCGCCACTATCCTTCGTTCGTTGTTCCAATCAAATAAGCCGGCTACCGGCAACCTTGCCATCGAAGCGCCACCACTACAACCTTGATGTCGGAGACGTTGTGTGCAACCGGAGAACCGCCGAGACCGGTGAAGCAAGTCGTGTTCATCGTTGTGCGAGTCGTGAGCAAAAAAGAAGCTCTCGGTAAGGATCATCGCCACCCACTTATCCCTTCTTCTTTGTTCTTTTTGTGGTTTGACGTCGTGTATGTCGACTGGGTTCGCCGGTGACCTTTGGTCTCCATTTCCGTGTTTCCGGCCTTTGGTCGCCGTTTCTGTGTTTGGGCCATATGTTGGGCCTTGATTTATTATTTGACTTTTAGGCCTCCAGAGTTTGAGTTTGGTCCTTGGCCTTGGACCAAGCTAGGTTAGGGGTAAAATGGTCTTTTTACCCCAAGTATGGACTTATGGTTATGAATTGGAACCCGATTGTTAATTAGGTTTTGATTTGATGATTGACAGTTCGGGGATCTGTCAGCCAGTAGCTAGAGATTTATTCGCGGGACTTCAGTAGTACGAGGGTTAGCCCAAGGCATTATGTATGAAAGACCAGGAGGTGGCTCCTGGTAGGCTGGCACACTATATGCTAATTGGCTAAGTAGAGTAGTGTGTATGCTAGTTGTCATTGTGATGCTTGCATGGAAGACTAGGAGATGGCTCTTGGCACTTATCTGTAAGACCAAGGGGATGGCTCCCGCTTGGCAAGAAAGACCATGGGGCGTCCTGTGGCATAATGGCAAGACTACGTTCAACACATAACATCTTTATTGATATTTATGGCATATGGTATTGGGGAACTCACTAAGCTTCGTGCTTATGGTTTTCATTTTTCATTTCAGGTACCTCCAGTTTTCAAGTAAAGGATCTCGGGACGATCGTAGTGCATACACCCGTGTTTTTCTGCAATGTGTGATTTTTGGGATTGAACTCTGATAAATGTTTTATTTGAAATGTTTTTGAATGTGTGAACAAAGTTATAATAGTGTTTTTAGTTATATTAAAAATGAAATTTTTGGTCCTGAATTTTGGGATGTTACAATGGAAATCAATTAATATCTACCCATACCACTTCACTACTCATAGAAGAAACCCTAAGATGTTCATTGTTGTTCCTTGATATTGAGAGGCTAAGAAAGAGTTTTTGGTGCATTTAGATAAAGGAGTTGAAGATTGAGGATCATGGAGCGCGAAGGAGACTGTAGATCCAACATCTACAACGTTTGGACACCCATTTGAAGGTAACAAGTTGTTATCTTGATCATTCTAGCATTAGATCCCCATTTTCTTGGGTTTTAGGCCAATCTTGTATACTTGTGAAGCATTTCGGGTGTTGGGTAAGATCTAGAGTTGCAATTTCAGATTTGGACTCCTTTAAGTCCTTAGAGTTATAAAGTTGCTGAATTTATCAAGCTTGGTCCTTCCCTTTGACTACAACCTCTTTCTTAACTTGGTTTTAGCAATTAAGAGCTTGCATGCACGTAAAGTTTGCAACTTTACGTGGAAACCTTGCCTTAAGAGGCTAGATCTGCAATATGGAGCTTGGGAGAAGCTTAAAAATGTCTGAACACAAAAAGGACTGAAGGAACTCGTTGAGTCCTATAGCCAACTCAACGAGTCGAGTAGGGTTTACCCTTTTTCAAGATTCCGAGTGATTTCTGTGAAGGAATTGGGGTTTTCGGTCTACATGGGTTTTCGGTCTTCTGGACATTAAGGAACTCGACAAGTTACACAGGTAACTCGGCGAGCTGAAGAGTTACTCGGGTAACTCGATGAGTTGCTGGATACACTCAACGAGTTGAGGTTGACCTTGACTGTTGGCCTTGACTTTGACCATGGTTGACTAGGGTTGACTTTGAGGATATTTATGGTAATCTAGGATTATGACAAGTCAATAACATGATGATTATATGAAGTTGAGTTGGAGCAACATGTGGGATTTATCTGATCTTAGCTTGTTAGTTCAGCATTCACGAGAGGTGAGTCTCCTCACCATACCAATGGGTCTAAGGCACCAAGGCCGACCCATTTTATGATATGTGGTACACTAGCTGAAGTTGTATTATGTGGAATGATAGTTGGTTATGTGCTAAGAAGTATGCTAGTTGTATATGTGGTATGCTTGTATGGAAGACCATGGGAGAGCCCATGACACGTGGATGTAAGAGCATGTGGAGAGCCCATGGCTCTCCTATTAAAGACCATGGGAGATCCCATGGCACCCAGATTTAAGAGCATGTGGAGAGCCCATGGCTTTCCTATTAAAGACCATGGGAGAGCCCACGAAACTTAGGCGTAAGACCATGTGGGGAGCCCATGGCATCCTAGAGTAAGACCTTGGGGACGAGCCCACGACATTCCTATATATTGTATGCATGGCTTATGTGGTATATGTAGCTTTTATAGCTAATATGATATGTGTTTATGTGGATTGTATGTGGGGTGTGCTCTGGGAAACTCACTAAGCATTAGCTTACAATTTGTGGATTTGTTTCAGGTACACCTGAGCCCAAGGGCAAGGGCAAGGGCAAGGCTTGATGGCGCGACATGCACTCTCTCTCAGGCTTTTTATTTGGGACACTCTGATTATTGGAATAATATTGTTATTGTTAAGAATTTGAAAGCAAATGTATTGAGATTTTATGTTTTATGGAAAGTGTTTTGACTATCTAAAAATGAAAAAGAAAATCTATTGAAAATTTGGGTCGTTACAATTAGCAAATTGATGTCATTTTGGTTTATTTTCAAAAAATAATGTTAACCTTAAGGAAAGTCAAAACTTTAAAGTCAATCTAGGTTTTCTTTTCGAAATAATAACTTAAAAGGATAACAAACACTACTATTTATATTTTTTTTATTAGGGAATATATATGATTATCAATAATCTTTTATTTTTGCTCAAAAAATATCATTTTACTTTTTTTTATATGCATTTACCCATTTACCATTAGATGTGACATATTATTTGGTTGTTGATCTAAAACTATGATTTTTTTTCACACATTTTACCATTATTATTATTATTATTATTATTATCATTATCATTATCATTATCATTATCATTATTATTATTATTATTATTATTATTATTATTATTATTATTATTATATATTACAAATTTATTAAAAAGTAAAAATTAGTGTTGCTTGGTAAAAAGGGGAGGCGCATATCTACTACCACAAAGCCAATGCAAGTTTCAAGATTTAATTTAGGGTTGTTATCACTGTAGCCCAACAAAATTACGTATAATGGTTTAAATCATCCCTCGTGACTATTTCTTGCATTTTAAGAGCATATACTTGTGTTTTACCAATTGGAAAAGTCATGTTACCCATTTTAGCAGGTTAACCTGCCTCATAATTTACCAAGTAAGCATGTGAGTTAACCCTTGAGTCAATACTGAGTTGACTCGATGACACGACACATGCAAAGAGTAATTATTGTCTTTAATTTCCACCAACACCCCACCAACCTTACATTGTCGATTCGATTCCACGCACACATCTCGAATTAAAAGGGGACACACCCATGTGGCGTTTGAAGTAAAACAACCCTCAAACTTGTTTACCATATTTGGGCAAACAATCATCTTGAAGAACCCTTTAAAAGCAATAATGTCGGCTCCACCACCTTCACCCGACTCATTAAATTCTGGTGAAGACATCAACTACAATGTGCTCCCCTCAATCTTCTGTGATTATGGTTAGAAGATTTCAGAAAGCCAATCTAAAATGCTACGGTTGAAGGAGCAACTCGGACAGGACTATATCGTGTGCAGGATCGACCATACAGTCTCCAGCATAAGTTGGATGATTAGGATTAGAAATTTAAAGTCGTTGGTGTTGCGATGGGTTTCATGATGGTGGGGATGCTCTTGTTGTTGGTTGTTGTGCTCCATTTCATTCTTAAGCTTGGGTGATGGGTGATTTGAAACAATGGTGGTTCGTGGTTAAGAAGCTTATTAGTATGTAGATTTTCTGTTTTTTATTTTTTATTTGTTTTTTTTGGCAAAATACGTAAAAGACCTGTCTAAATGACAAGTATTTTGTAAGCGAACTCCAATGATGAATGAAAACCTATCTAAATAATATGCATTTTGTAAGCTTGGGTGATGTTCTTTGTTCATTGCTTATGATTGTATTTACTTGTTAATTTTCATAAAAAATTCCATTGGATGTGCAATAATGATGGGAAGAAGGAAAAGATAGGGATGTTGGTGACCCCACTTGCCTTGCAGAGTGGGGGTAATATAGTCTTTTACACATACTACCAATTACTTAAAAGTTTCTTCTATACCTACTTGTTTCATTATAGCATAGTTTTTTCTTCTTTAAATTCTCTCAACTATGAAGCTACATAATGAACAACATGGAATGTGGATGTGGAGCTGAGACTATAATAGGAATGTCACATACTACCAATAACCCGGGAAGGCCCTTTTATGCATGTCCCAAAAAGGTAATTTACCATTTGTTCAATTTATGATGTTAACCCTAGTTTTTTTAACATGTACTAATTCAAGCAAATAGTTGGAATCAGGATGCTCGTTCAGGTTTTATAGCTTGGGTTGATGAAATGCAGTACAACAATGAAGGTGTGGTCATAAATGGGTTGTTTAGGTCGAACAAAAGCTTCAATATGAGGTCTTTAAGTAGAAGGTGTACCTAATATGTAGTTGGATATTTTTTGTGTTTAATCATGTACAAATTGTAATAAAGGTCATTTGGGTTAAATTACGAACAACTTGTAATGTAGTTTGTTTTGGTTTGTATGTTAACTTGTAATGTACTTTGTTTTGTTTTGTATGAACAAATTATGAACAAGTAAAATATTGGACCACATGTGTTAACTGATTTTACAAGGACCACATGTTCCCTTGTAACCTAACCAAGTTAACATTGATTCCTGGAACTATTGACCCAATGTTCCCTTAGGTAACCTGCACCATGCACGATCAAGAAAACAAGTACATATCTTTCTTAAACAAACTAAATTTCTCAAACAACATAAGTAGTCCAAACAAATAAACAAGTACATATGTTTCTCAAATAAACAAAGTCAATACAAATCCAAACTTAACAACCTAGTACAACCTAATTCCAAACATAACAACTAAGTCCAACCAAACACAACCAAGTTAAAACATAACAATTTAAATGAAATCATATCCTAATCATTAAGGTCCAATGTGTTTGCACTGATATCTCCTTTCCCATCTTTGACCTTCACCTTCTTAGCAAGTTTTATCTTGATTATTCTCTCTAATTTCTTTCTTCTACACTTACCCACTATTTTGTTTCCATTTTTCCCTTCATGCACTGATTTTGGTCCACTGCTTCCTGCATCAACAACTTGTGCTCCTTCACCATTTTCATTGACACCTGCTCCTTCACCATTTTCATTAACACCTGTTTTCTTTTTTTCACATTTAGTTTTGGCCTCCTACTAACTTGAGGTTTTTGCACTTGAGGACTTTCAACTTAAGGATATGTAACCTTGTTATTCCCCACTTTTTTACACACACTGCATGATATTTTTTACCCTACCTTAGACACAGTGTGTCTTGGGAGCTTTTTTGATGCATCTCTTCTTCTGTTAACCTTTGGTCTACCTGAAATTCTTCTCTTCATTGGTGGAAGAGGTGGTATGAAGTCAGTAGGTGGCCATATATTGCTACCATTCATCCCATAAATTATATACTTATAATTGTTCTTGTACATTGCACCATAGAACATTGTATCCACATAAACACCATCATCTCTATTCAGAAAGGATATAGTTGCAACTGAATGCACGCATCCATACCCATTAAGTTTCCACACTCTACAAGTACAATTCTTCTTATCCATGCCAACAACATTGTACTCAGCCATGTTTCTTGTTTAAAATTGGTTTAGACCACTTGGTAAAACCTGCCAATACCTATTGCAGAAATAACATAAGTACCTACATACAATTATGAGTGTAAAGATTAAAAAGTACCTTTGAGAACTTTTTAATTGATTCAGTAAGAGTGAAATTGTTGGGCAAGGCTTATAATCAGGCCATGAACTACCTTTGATCTTTAAATTGTATATTCTCTCTGTAACATACAATATGATCTCCCCTAACATGGTGATGATTGGCTTTGTCCTTGCATCTCTGATGACACTGTTGATGCTCTCAGATAAGCTATTCTCCACTACATCACACATCCTTCCATCTTGAAAGAATGATCTACTCTAATATTTGGGGTTTGTTTCCATAAGATAAGCAAAGGTTGCATGGTTAAACACTTCAATCTCCCTCATGGAAACATTGAATAAAGGCTCAGTGGATGCCTTGCTTGCTTTCCAAAACATGGTTTCATAGTGCACACCAATGAGTCTTTTCCTAAAGTAGGCAACAATATGTCTAGTACATTGCCTATGTTCAGCAGTAGGCAGTACTTCCTAGATAGCCTTTAACAGCCCCTATACAACAATGGTAATATGTTAGATAAAATGAAACCGCCAACTACAATATTAAAAAGTAGGAAGTAAACAACTTACCTTATGCTGATCTGACATTAATGTTATACCAAAACCATTATCCAGTTGAAGGTCATCTCTAAGGTTTTCCAAAAACCATTTCCAATTTTCTTTGTTCTATACACAGACAACTGCCCATGCAATTGGGAATATGTGATTATTGACATCTCTTCCTACAACACATATTAGCTCTCCAATACATAACCCCTTTAAGAAACATCCATCTAAATTTATAACCCGTCTGCAGCTCCCTCTCCACCCTTGCTTTAGCCCATCAAAACACAATTAAAACTTGCTAAAATAATTCTTAGCATTTGGCATAGAATTAACATCCATTTTGACTCTTGATCCTGGATTTGATCTTCTAATCTCCTCCTTATATGACCACAACTTTGCATAGTGACCTACTAATGTTCCTTCAATCAGTTCAATTGCATATTTTTTTTTATATTCTACACTGTCCCATACTCACATCTATACCAAATTTCTCTTTAACCTCATCCCTAAGTAGCCAGACACTAACCTTTTGTTTCTATAAGAATTGTGTTGTGTAATGAGTACCTATCTAGGAATAGTTCACAATTGAACCTAAATTGAAGTTTCTTGCACAATTATGCTCATTTTTTAGACTCTTAATCTGGAAAGACTTTTCCTCACTAATCTAAGAAGCCTATCCTAAACTTGCACTGCCCAGAACAACATTTCACTAATAGTCTCCTACTATCATTTTCTTTTGTAACACAGCTGATAACCACTTGCTAAAGTATAGTTACACATCATACATTTCAGTTGTTTAGGACTTACAAATCTTATATCTAATATAGGTTTCTGCTTTTTCCAATGAACATTCTCAATGTAAATAGCCTAGTTAGTAGATATTACCTCATCCTATTGTGGTGGATCATATGTGTCTTCATGAGGTGGACTGTGAGGGTGACTTGCTCCTTTAGGTACAACTTACTCAGAAACTCATCATCTTTTGTCTTGTTCATAGGAATGCACTCATCTGGTTCAATGTCCACATCCATGTGAACGACATCATCTTGCTCACCTTGCAAATCCTCCTTTGCACCTTGGATATCATCCCTACCACCATGTAAATCCTGCATGTCAATTCCATCATCCATATCCATACAACTGTGCACTTCATCATTTTCATTTGCACCAAATAATTGGTCTAAAGAACTGCAAACTTCTGCTTGCTTTTCAAGAATCCATTAATGTACATTAACACCAATATGGTCCATATATACATCAATTACACAACCAGAAGCATATGCTACTTCGATTAGTTCCATGTGATCCAAGTCGGTGGCGATTATCCTCAATCCATCAAGAAAATCAATATCGGGCATGCAAAAGTACACATTCACACATCTCTCAACAACGAATCTTTCAAGGAACTCCACAAATTCATTCTTGTCAATTCCAGCAAAATCAATATCATCAAACATTTGCTCGTCTCCATTTGAGTAAGTAATACCTGGTAAAAGTTCCAGCAAAATGTAGATCAATCTTCATGAAAATGACCATAGCAACGACAAAGTTCGCCTATTTGAGCGACAAACACTTGAAGAAAAGGGTAGACTAAAGAATAGTTAAACAACAGATTTTAATGAGGAAGTTACAGAAGAAAGTGTTCGAAAGAGACAGTTGAGGGGTTTAAAATGTACAATATCTCTCATTAACTCCTATATACAAGTGTCAATGACGTAGACTAAATTAATCTAATTGCATAATACATGGACTTAGAAAATTGCTACGTGGGATGGGGGTCACCGGGTGACCCGTTCATATTTCCAAAAGTGTCCTTTTAAAACTAGAAATCAGAAGTATATGCCCTTAAAATGCAAAAAATAGTTACGAAGGACCATTTAAACAATTATACGTAACTTTGTTGAACTAAAATCATAATAATCATTTAATTTAAACTTAGCTAATATAATATATTATTATAAAATCTGTTGTTTTTAAAGGAAAAAAGAAAAACGGGGGATACGAAAATCGAACATGAGATTCTCCCTAGTTTGGCGAAGCTTTACCACTATAATTAACATTGTGATTGAAGTTAATATCACCTACATTTACATAGCCTTGTGATTAAAATTAAACCACCCCCATTGCATATATGCATACACTAACATGTATTTTTGTATATTTTACTTCAAATACGTATTACATAAATCTAAATATATATTTTACATTTAAAACTATGTTTTATACATAACAATACATAGATAATATATACAAGTACATATTTAAACATAAAAATATATTTTTAAATATAAAAATACATATTTATATACAAAGGTTATATTTTGTTTTGTTTTTTAATTTTGTAAAAATACTTTATTTATACGTATCAATATGTTTTATATTTATTTATAGATATTAATATGTAAATAATATGTATTTGTATTAAAAGATTGCAAATTACATATTAAAAACATATAAAAAAGTGATGTTAATGTCAACTATAAGGCTTGATATAATGATAAAAACCTCATCAAACTAAGAAAAGACCCATGTTGGATTTTTGCCTCCCATATTTTGGTTTTTTTTTATAATATTTAACGGTCTTTTCTTTAAAAGCATATAAAAAGAATGATATTAATGTCAACTATAAAGTTTGATCTAATCATTCATCGTGCAAATACCAAAAAAGATGTTTGGTCTCTATTTTCAAAAATTAATTCAGACCGTCATTCGTTTGTTTAAAGCTTACACGTTTCATCCCTTAAAGACGAATTTGTTGCAGTTTTAGTCTGTTCCATATTTAAAATGTATTTGCTTTTCAGTTAATCTAATAATATTTATTCTTATTTATAATTTAAAAAGAAAATGGACCCCTCTCCCAACACCCCTCAACCAGCACCACCCTACCCATCCACCCGTTATCGCCCTCTTCCGATCTGCTCTTCTCCGACCACCCCAATTTGCACCTTTCACATGCAGTTCCCAAATCTGAAACATGTACCCAAACGATTTTAGAAATTGAAAATTAGTTTAGAAATCAAACTCAAACGAAAGAGTCAACTGAAACCCAAATAGTTCCAGAAAATCAAAAATAGGGATAGGTATTTGTGAAAACATGTACGATGTTGATCGAAGATGGTGGTAGTGGTGCTTTTATTCACCCGATCTGGTATTTTGTTCTCGCTCGAACATACCCATTACCTTTTTGCTTTTTGATTTGGCAGATCAAGAAAAGGGAAACATTGATGAGTAGAGGGGGACAAAGGTAGAAAACGAAGGTAAAAGGACCAGGGGAAATGGAAGTGGATGGGGGTGGGAACCCAGATGAATAGAAATGGATCTGGTGAATCTTTGTCACCGGAAAAACGGTTCTTATGAAATCCTTGTCGTCGAAAAAACGAATCTTGAACCCCGACGAATAGAAACCCTTGACATGATCTCTTGGATAGCATCCAGAGAAGATCTGCACACAACATTCTTGCATATATGTCTCTTGGAGTCAAGATTTGCAAACAATTTCTTGCATCAAACTCCAGATTCAAGAAATTGGTCAAAGTTGCTGGTTTCGAAGGGGAGATGAAAATGGTATGACTTGCTAATTTGGAATGGGAGATGAAAACAATAAGAGCTTCTGGTGGCTTTGAAGATGTTTCCGGTAGCGAAACTTAAAGAAAGAAGGAGAGGTGGAGCAATAGTGGCTAATGGTTTCCAGTGGAGTTGTGGTGGTCGACGTTTCTGGCGAGAGAAAAAGATCCTGGTGGTGATGATGTTTACTGATGATCGTTGTTCGATCGATGGAAAGGAACGAAGCTACGGAAAGGGAAAGGGGAGGGGTAGGTTGGAGTGTCGATAAAATAAAATTGATAAGTATATTATTAAGGGAAAAATAGTCATTTTTTGTATCGAGGGACGAACCGAGTGAAAAACCAATTATACAGAGACGGTCCGAGTTAATTTTTAAAAATATTGACTAAAAATGCATTTTGGCACATATACGAGGGACGATTGGTGTAATTTACCCAATAATGTAATATATTAGAGAAAATTGAAAAGGTTATAAATATTTCTCTAAAACAAACTATTCAAATTGTCTTCAAGTTGCAAACAAATCGAATATATTGTATAAAAAGCAACGAACTTAGGGTTTATATGTTTTGACATGCTATTAAAAGCTAACCATGCCATTTACCTATTTATATTTTTAGCCAAAGTTTCAAATTTTATTACAATTTTGTCAGAATTTTTCTTTTCAAAATTTTTTTTACAACTTTTTAAAATCTTTTTGCACAATTTTGTCGGAATACTTTATAGTCTTTTTTTTTTTACAAAAAAGTAAAATAAAAATAACTCTTTTTTAAATGTTTTGTTAACTTTTCTTTTTTGTTATAAATTGTTTTACAACATTTTTGAACTTTTTTATAAATTGTAACCCTTTTCTACACAATGGTTAAATGTTTTTTATAATCTTTTTTACAACATATTTAAAGTTTTTTACAAATCTTTTTAAACTTATTTTACAACCTCAACATATTGTAAAAACATAAGGAAAAAGTTTAAAACGTAAAAAAGAATCTTAAAAGGATGATTTCACAACCAAGGCATAGTAGGTTTAGAGTCATAAAAAACTTTTGAAAAATTTTGATTTTTTTTTAAAACCTATATATTCTTCATTCTTCTTAAATATTTTTATTTTCGTTTCAAAATTTTAAACATTTTCCTTATGTTTTTTCAACCTTCTTAGGTTTTAAATTAAATTGATATTAAAAGTCAAAAAAAAAATTGTAAAAATGTTATGTTATAATTAAAAAAAATTATAAAATGTGTTTGAAAATTTGTGAAAAAATTTAAAAGGTTATAAAAAAACTTTAAAAATATTGTATAAAATGTTTAAAAAAAACTTGTAAGAAGTTGATCAAAAAGTGTTTTAATTTTTTGAAAAAAAAAACATGAAAAGAAAAAATAGTTTTGGGACAATTTTGTAAAAATAAAGTTTGGATCAAATTTATAATAAAATTTAATTTTGTTCAAAAATGTAAATTTACCGTATAAAATTGTAATAGGATTTCAAAGTATATAATTATAAGTTTGTTACATTTTTACAAAGAATTTCGAATTGTTAGTTTGTTTCATAAAATTAGTGATAATCCATATTGAAAATAAAAAACGTTTCGAACTCAACATAGATCATTTGTCTCCTTTACTTGAGATTAGTAGTTTGAAACCAAACAATTTTGTTTCATTTTCTTTTTTTTTAATAAAATATGTACAAAGAAAACGTTCAACGGTAAATTGTTTTAAAAAAAATGTCATAATTACATTTTTTTTTTCGAACGGCAACAAATATCATTAAAACAAAACTAACAAGATGCTAGAGCATTACAAAATACAAGATATAAAAATAGGAGAACAACACCAATTTGTTTAGTCTAAGGACTTCAAACAATATATATGTTTAACCATTTGAAGGAAATTAATTGTATATCATCTGCCGTCTTCATCGGGTATCTACGAGCATTTTTGAACAAAATGTCATTTCTTGTTGTGATAACTCAAATTAAAATAAATATATAAGCATATGGTATAAATATATTATTATAATTATGATTAATGAATTAATTAGGAGTAAATAGAGAAATTATGGAATTTTAATTCCAAAACCCATCACTTGATTAGAGTCATAAATTTGGACTTTTGGGTTAAGTAGAAAGGTTACAAACATGGGCATTATAAAAGGCATGAGAAATAGAGTGGAATGCCACAAAAATTGTGAAGAAAGGTGGAGAAACAAGGGAGAATTCGTTGAAGGAAGTTTATTTTTCATAGTTTGAACAATTAAGGGTGCAGGTGAGCAACAAAGCTTCGAATAGGATTTGTCGGTTACAAGGTGAGTTTTTTTTTTCGTGTTCTGTGGTTGCTCGCACATAAGTGTTTATCATACGTTTATTATGTTGTTTTTATTTATTTATTGACAGCATGTTTTATGATAAGTATGGTTGTGTGCAAATGTTATTTTGGAATGGTCGACTACTGTATGTGTGTTTTTTTTGTGACATGTTTAGTGGGAACGGGTGGGGTGTTTAATCGCCGTGAGCATGACAGATGTGTGTGATCGGCGGGGATGGGAATTGAGATTTATACTCATTTCCTTGGATATTTAAAATACTTTTTTTTTGGAAAGGGAACTTCCCTAACGAGGGTTTCCGGGCCAGCTTTCGCGCACCAACTAATGCCCCGCTGCAAACATGAGGCTGTGCCTCATGCCCTGGAGTCACTGCAGGCGAACCTCCATGGCCACAAGGGCTTAGTAGTGCCAGGATTTGAACATGGGTCAATAGGTTATCCACCATATCTTCCACATGCCTTACCAAGTCACCACAACCCAAGTGGTTGGATATTTAAAATACTTGAGTACAATGGATGATGAGTTGTCTCAAGGAGAAGGGAAATGAACCAATAGTTCTTTCTCTGGATAATTAATCGTTCCCCTAAATTATGTTATCGGATGATATGTTTTGTTGTATGATTTATTGAAGATATATAATAAGATTATATGTTTTTTTAAGTGATGGACATGTATGTGCAACACGAACTCACTAGGCCCTAGGCTTACCCATTTAGAAACTTTAAATGTGTGCAACCCAGGAAACTATTTAGCTAGTGGCAGAGGAAAGGACAAGGAGGATGACTAATGAAGAAGGCAACAAAGGAATTCTGTGAATACGTAACACCCGAAATCTCTTCGGTTGAAGACTTTATATTATTTTATTTTGCTTCCGCTGTAGTTTAGTCTATAAGTAATTTCATAATTGATCTTGGGAGATGTTGGAACGACAATTTGTCATTTAATCGATATTTGAAAATCGTGGTGTTACACTTTTCTTCCAAAGAAGCAATAACTCAAAGCACACCTTAACTTAAGCCCACCTTAAAAGAAGCAATACATTGCTCAAAAGAAGCAATAACTCAAAGCACACCTTAACTTAAGCCCTTTTTTGCATAGCCTCAAATTCGCCAACATATATCATATCTGTTTCTAGGAGAGAAAGGAAACAGTCCATACCATTTTTGCAACCAATTCCAGACAGCAACCATGAAGGAACAATCAAAGAACAGGTGATCAACACACTCATCTAAACTAGCACAAAGGGGACACAAGGCCGAGTTCAAGTTCACGCCTCTTTTAGTAAGATTGCAAGCAACATGTAACTTATCCAAAAAAAGTCTCCATGAAAAACAATTAACTTTGATCGGAACCCAACTAACCCATAAAAAGTTAATATAACCAACCTCCATATCTGCTTTCGCCATAATCATTCTCAAAGATTACACAGAGAAGGTTTTGGACTCATCTCCTTTCCAAATCCAAGAATCAGGCACATTAGATAACGAAACATTTTTTATTTTGTTGCACATCTCCATCAGAGAATTAAATTCTCTACCCCTCTTTGGGTTTCTAAACCAATCCCACTTTAAGCTATTTGATTCACATTGTGGAATTCTCTCATTGATCAAACAATTTTTTCGAGCTTCTATACGATATAAATTCGAAAAAACAACTTTAAGAGCAATACCGTTACACCAAATATCTTTCCAAAAGTGTGTCTTATCACCCGACCCTACATTTCTCTCAATCAAGTCTTCAAGATTTATGTTCCAATTATCCAAATCCTTGTCCATTTTTTAAAAAAGCCACGTACCTGGAAGAAAAGTATCATCAATCACACGACAAACTTAAATATGTGTTAAAACCTAGTGGTAGTTTTAAACAAAAATAAAAAATTATCAGTAAATCATATAAAAAATATGGGTGATGCTAAAAGAAACCCCTTTGAAGGTTTTTTTATTTTGTTTTCCTTACTAGTCTAATCAATTAAAATTAAAACAATTATTTTCATTTAATTACTTAATAAATATTAATATAACTCTTCTACTTTTGATTACTTAATCCTTCTTAATAAATGAAGGTTTTTTTTGTCACATGTCAATCTCTCATGAGTTTTGACACTTGTCATTTTGTGGTATTTTTGAAATAAATATTATCCACTTGTTAATTTTTGGTTTGTTTAATTTTTAAAATTAAAATCGTATACTTATATATGTAAAGTATTAAATAGCATATATATGACATGAAATTGTAATAAATATGTTTCTTTCTTATTTTAAAGTTGTACATTAAAAAATATTTTTTGTTTACACTTTAATGTTTAATCTTTTTTAAATCAACCCGTGTAATACATGGGTTTCACACCTAGTACATATATTAATAGTTTTATTTTAATTCGCATGCAATTACACAATCCCTCACGTCTTCGTTTAGTTCTTCTTAATTACATTGTTTCATTATATATATATATATATATATATATATATATATATATATATATATATATATATATATATATATATATATATATATATAGGAGTAGGATCAAATGAGAACACCTAAAAGGTTGAGAACGCGAGAACAGATCTGAACCATTTAAATACTTAGATCTAAGGTTATTATTAAATGACTATTTATGAAAAATTCTAAAACTAATGGTATTAAAGTGTAACTTTGAAATGATCAAAAGGGCATAATAGGAATTGCAACTTTATCTATTTCCTATAATTTCTCACCCTCTCGCCTATTTCCTCTCATTTTTCTCCTATTCCACCGTCTCTCTCGTCACTCTCTCTCTCTCTCTAGGGTTTTATAACAAATCCGCCTCCATCATAAAACTCACGCCATCATCGATCTAGGCATCACCCAGTATTACACCATCACAGACCCAAAAATCGAATCTATACAACTCTTCTTTCTCTTCGATCGACACCACACATAAGAAAAAATCACAGGTAATGGTATCAATTATAAAACTCGAAATTGGACCTCTTCTCTTCTTTAATCGATCGTACCCTTCTTAAATTCTCTTCTTTCTTTCTTGAAATTGATCACATGTTCTGTTATATAGAGTGTAATAACAAGCCACTAGTTGACTTTTGGTGCTTGACTGATCACTGAAAAGGAAAAATAAAGGCAGAAGATTTTTGGCCCAGTGGTTCAGTGATGGCAGACCCTTACCATCGAACAAAAAAAGAAAGCGATCGAACAACCGCAGTTAAGAAAGAAATACGAAGGCAAAAAGAAATCGGGTCCGGTGACTGCTGATCTTTCGTCGAGAGATTCGCGATGTGGGAGGCGTCTCCGAGGTCGACGAGACCGAAGAACAAAGACGTGAAGAAGCAGCGAAGGTTCGATCGTTCTCATCCGGCTATGAGTTGCGAAGGAAGGATGTAGTACCCTCGACGTTTGGCCAGACCGAAGAAGAGAGAGGGAGAGACGGAAGCAGGTGGATGGGGCAATCGATTTCCTACGAGTCCCTTTTTGGGTCTATTCTTCGTCGCCGGTAGTAGCAAACTAGAGAAAAATCAAGCAGCAACAGTCGCAACGAAGAGGGGGGCTGTTTGGCTTGCTATTGTTCGATTCTCACAGGTGAATAATAGTGAATGAATAGCAGTGCATTCATGTGTGAATAGCAGTGTATTCATTTGTGAATAACAGTGCATTTATGTGTGAATAATAGGGAATGAATAGTAGTGTATTCATTTGTGAATAACAGTGAATGAATGTATTTATTTATGATTACAGGTATTCATTTATTCAATTCTGAATAATAGGGTACTTATTTCTTAATAGCATTGTATTCATTAGTGAATAACAGTGTAAGCATGTGTTAATGAGTATATTTATTTATGATTAGAGGTATTCTTTTTATGAAGAAATGCTAATTTTTACACTCTTTTTATTTTCAATTGATTAAATTGGATTACTTGTAAATTGATGTGTATTTATTTGTGATTGGAGTAGTATCAGGTTTTTTGAAAAAAAAAATCATTTATAAATACAAATGTACTAATTTGGTGTTCGATTTCTATTCATTTTTTTAACACAAAAAAAGAAAACGTGAAATAGGAGAAAAAAATTGTTTTTTGTAAGAATTTTTTTTTCAATTTTAAAATAAATTTTGGTAAAAATGATTTTTATATTCCATTAATAAGAAAAATAAAAAATTGAATATTTATTTCTTTTTTGGTAACTGATCCTAAATTTAAGGGAATTTGATTGAATTTTATTTTATTTTAATTTAATTAAAATATACAATTACTAGTATGCCCTTATATATTGATTGGTCCAGAATTGTTCTCGCGTTCTCAACCTTTTAGGTGTTCTCATTTGATCATCTCCCTATATATATATATATATATATATATATATATATATATATATATATATATATATATATATATATATATATATAAGGTCCAAATAAGGATCTTTACCAGTAATCAAGCAATAAACAATCACAAAAATAAGAACGAGATGAAAAGAAACCAAGCTTGCACACGATTATATTCAATAAATCGTCAGGTACAACTCGATGGACTGCTCTGTAAACTCTATGGCATCAACAACTACAAAAGACCAACTCATCCACTATTTATACTCGACTTAGACCGCAAACTGTGTTTGCGACTGTAAACAGGGTTTACGGCCGTAAACTCTGTTTACGGTCGTGAACACACAAAATGACCAAATTCACATAAACACCACATAAACTGTATTACAGACTCTTGCCAAAACAAAATACACGAAAAGCCTAGACCAAACCATTAACTGGACTCTTCAATCTCCCCCTTGGTTTGGTGCTAGCTTGGACTCAGTTGTCGACCACCAGTACATCGGACTTTCCCATCGCTCCGTTCCATATTTTCTTCTCTATGATTGTAGCCACCATCGATGTATATTCTTTTGTAGCGGGCTCAAAGGTATCCTCAGCCACCACAATCTGATGAGCAGCGAGATAATGTATGTCCCGCTTGTCAAATTGAAGCAAATCCCTCTTGTCATACAGACGGATGCAATCTTCCTTAAGCTTGATGACAGCAGCATCTGTGGATTCATCATACACCCAATATTGCATTGATGCGAGACAACCATCTGAATAGTTTTGAAGAACGGGAATGTGCTTAACTTGTGCAGTAGCATGCCACATCACTGACCGAAGTGGCTGACTAGTTTTGGGATCAATGACCTTTTTGTGGACCTTGACAAAAGACTCTACAGTCTTCATTGACAGAAAGCCCTTGGCCACTTGATCTTCCAAGAAGGATTTGAACTGACTCGCCATGGGATTGCCTGATGGATTTGAGAAAGGAGCATTGGACAGCTCAATAAGATCAATCTTGGTAAAAGAATGAAAGTCATGAGCATCTTTGTATAGTTCTTTATTGTCGCTCTTTCTCCTCACCATAAACATGTTCATGGTGTCATGGAATTCCCACGAGATGATTCCAGACATATCGCCATACATATCTTTGAAACGATGCACGCCCAGATCTGTAACGGTGATCTGTGGACTATCCCAGGGTGCCTTATGATCTACGCTCCTTTTAAATAGCAATTGACCTTTGCCAGAAGACTTGTCAGTAGACTTGTCCAATTTGGCGCGTTTCAATGTTGCTGCACTTGGAGCTTGAGCCGGTTCCTCTTCAAAACGGTCTTCGATGATGGTGGTTCTGGTAGGCTGAGGTACAATGGGAACATCTTGGTTGGGAAGATAAATATGTGGCTCGTCAATGGATGACTTGAAATCATCGCCAAGTTTATCTTCCAAGTTTTTCTTCAACTCGTAGTAGCTGGCGGTCAACAGGCCAAAATGTGTCTGAAGATCTGTAATCTGCTTTGTCTTCAGAACTTTATCCTCATTAAGTTCGGCCACTTGAATATTGAGCTATGTGTTTTTAGTTTGAAGGTCTGCGACCTTGATAGTCAACTCAATATTTCTCTGATCAAGAACAATGTTCTTCTGATTCAGTACATCGATCTGCGTTTGGAGTCCAAGAATTGAAGGAATCTCTTCTCCTGAGCTGTCACCCCCAATAAAAATTCATTTTCCGTGTGGGGGTGGTGTAGAAAACTGTTCTTCTGCCAGGAGCCTAACTAGCCTGACCGAGGCAGCATCATCCTCTGTCCTGGGAGGAGAGAAACCTGTTGGGAATGAAGAGCCACCAGCTTCATAGAAGGTACTAGGACCTTCACTGACAGGTTCGGTAGAGACTATGGTAGGTGTGGTTGTTGGTGGAGCTGTAGCACTTTGAGTTTCCAGTCTAAGGACAAGTCTGCGTCTTTTACTTAGAGGAGAAAAGACTTGAGTAGTGGTGTGATCACTTTCCACTGGCTCAGATGTAGGCAAGACAACATCAAGAGGAGGAATTCCTGATACTGTCACCATAAGAGTTGCTATTTCTACCGATGGATTGGTAGTAGTAGGAGTGGATTCAAAAACATCTTCTTCTTCCCTTGTCTCTGTTGCCGGATGAGCAACTTCATCGACATTATCAAGTAGCTTGTCGAGGCTTTCTCCAGTCATAAAGTCTTCATTGCTACCGAAGTTTAAGGGAATATCATCATTATCGAATCCTGTGAGGTCGAGATCCTCATACAGTTCAGTCTCAACTCCCGACCCCTCATTGTAATCCCCTTGAACCTGTACCGATTGCAATTCGTGTTCCTCGGCGACTTGGGCATTTGCAGCTGCAGTTTCATCGGCATCATGATCTGAAATGGTGATGACATCATCAGAAACAACCCTTTCAGAGGAAGTGGGCTCAAATGATGCTTTATCAGATTCTCCATGAGACTCGGAAGATTCATCAAGCTCAGCAAATTTCCCAAACTTCACTAAAGGATGCAATCCTTGGAAAACGACCTTGCCCTTCCAATTTTGTTTGATGAGACCAACAATGTGAGGACCCAAGGATTTTATTTCCAGCTTGTCACCATCCTTAACCATCTCTGGAAATTGATCGTCGATGAACGCTTGAATAAACCTCAGATATAATAAGAATGCATCTCTGGTTCCCCGGGTCATGGCATTTACGTTCACCAAGAACTCATCAAGAATGAACTTTGAGAAGTTGAATTTAATGCCTGCAGCCAAAGAGACAATCACCCCTGTGTTTCTGAGGGAGATTTCATCAGCTCCTGATCTCCTGCCTGAGATGCAGCTCACGAACACGTGTGCCAGGAATCGCCAATAAAGAGGCAAGAGCTTTTTCACTGTGGGAGGGTAGGAACCCTCATATCCCATCCTCTCAAGGATCCGTTGTACATCATCAATTCCAATTTCAGTAGGAAAATTGGATTCGTCATTAACCAGCAAAGTATCTCTGATGTACTGCTCCGTGATTCTGATTTTGCAGCCCTTAACGACAACTTCGATCGACGTCTCTCCATTGACTTTTGACATCTTAGCCGTCTGCCAAAACTCCCTGACAATGTTCTGATAAATGATGGGATTCACTGTGATGGCACAAGACAAGCAGCACTCTCTCAGTCGGTAGGTCATTGATTTGAATTCTGCATGAGCGACCGGAGGATCATCCAACACAATCGCCAGGTTGTGCATGTCCGCAAACTTAAGATTCGTCATTGATCTGCACTAAACAGGCCAAGTAAGAAAACACAGTATTTAACAATTTAAAGCTTTAAGTTTTCTTAAACAAACAATTTTTATTTTGGCCTTTAAAAATTAGTTTGACTGCAAAAGAATAGAATTTACAGTCAAAATTTGTCAAACAAGGAGTTTACGGTCAAAGTGGGACAAAATACGGTTTACGGTCAAAGTTGGTCAACGGACCGTAAACTGAGTTTACGGTCGTAAGCTCAGAGGAGTTTACGGTCGTAAGGCCATATTTGGTTTACGGTCGTAAGGCCAAAATATGTTTACGGTCGTAAGGCCAAAATGGGTTTACGGTTCTTGAATCTCCCCAAACCCTAAACCCCTCAAGAACAGTAAATGCCGACAATCACAAAAACACAAAATACTCCTCCGGTTTTGGTCGGAACGACGAATAGAAAGCAGATTCTCGGTCGGTTTCATCATACCTTCGAAGAGGACTAGTTGATTTCACAAAATCTCGCAAAAAGTTTTTCGAGGAGAGAGAGAGTAGAGAGAGAAAGTGCTTGCGGCTGTAAAGAGGAGAAGAGGGAGTGGAAAGGGTTTACGGAAGTAAACTCTTCCTTTTATACTCCTTAAGCTTTTACATGTCTCCCACACAGTGTAAAACCCGGTCCAAATTTCGATTAAATTTTCAAAAATAAAACATTTTGAGGATATTAAAATAAAAATAAAATTAAAATTAAACTAAAAATAAAATAAACTAATTTCTAAAATTTAAGAATTAATATATATAAAAATTAAATTTTTGACAATTATAAAATTAAAAATAAAAATAAAAATAAAAGTAAAATGAACGCAAACAAAATTTATCTCAAAATTTACTAAAACATTTTCTTGCGATGCTGAGATCAAAGTTGTTAGACAGCCTTAATCCACTTGTCAGTGCCTTTCATCTTCACATATTTGTCTGATCGATCGTCGGTATTGTGGTCCACTTAAACACGAAGAATTTTGACAATTTTAGGACATACTAATAATTGTAAGACAAAGTGATCCTAAGTTCCTAGATTCTATATCTGAACCTAAGTTCCTAGATACTATATCTTAAGGACCATTCAGCTGACGACGACCGGGGATATTGTTGTCCACCTAAATTGAGCAGCGAGATCTACAGACAATCTGTATGTGTTCAATTTTAATTGTACTAGAACGTGTTTCCCGCTTCCTGATATGCCCCAGCAATCAAAGTCTTCCAGAATACTCCTTACATCGGGTGAGTAGACAATTATAAAGAGAGAAGATAGATTTAGAATGCATATGCTATACACCCAGGTCGGATCTCTTCCAATCACGCAGAGGGTGAAACATATGACCAACTAAAGTTTTAGAGGGATTGAGAAGTAGAATGGTGCATATACTGTATACCAGGTCGGATTGTGAGTCACGCAAAGGAGATAGTATATGGCAACAAATAGAAAGAATTGCATAGATAGAAGATGCAGAGAAATAGAGTTGCATATGTTACAGTCCAGGTCGGATTTTGAGTCACGCAGAGGAGGTAACATATGACTAACAGATAGAAAGAAAGAATATAACCTTCTACAGACCTAATTTATCGGAATTCACCAGTCGCCCCATCAATACCGGAATTAAGGACAGAATCCGCACATCGAGGAAAAGTTAATCCACGGTTTTAAGTACAGGTTCTTTAATGTGACCAGTAGATTCCCATATATATCTTCCTGCTCAACCTATCCAAGCGTCGTATTGTCAGGCTAAACGGATCTAACTAGGTCAAGATTTGTCAAGTCTATAAATTTCCTAATTTCAACGCTGCCTAGTCATGTCAATTTAGAATTCTTTCGTACCTACCGACGCATCAAACCAGAGCATAGTCCCTTCAACTTTGGGTATGTTACGCAGACTTAGATTGCCAGTTATCACTTGATAATATCACTTTCCAGTCCTTTATCAACAAGCAAAACTTTATGCAACAATTTTTATTTTTCTAAATTTTTTAAGGTTTTTTGGATTTTTGAATGTTTATGAAAAAAATAAAACAGAAGCAGAATGTTTTTGGATTTTTAAATTTTCAATTTTGGTTTGGTTTTGTTTTTATTTCTCCCCCTAAATTTGTGCATGGAAGAGAATGAAATGAATGAAATGCTCAAATTTAAACTAACCTAATTAACAAAAATTAATCCTCAAAACGAATCATTTTCAAAAATCCCACAAGCACCTCGAATCGAGCTTTGTTAAAAGGCTTAGTGAAGAGATCCGCCACATTATTGGCAGTGGGAACCAGTTCTAGCTGGATGAGCGAACGCTCATAACAATCTCTGATAAAGTGAATTTTGATGTCAATGTGCTTGGTTTTGGAATGTTGGACCGGATTTTTAGTGATTTGAATAGCAACCTCATTATCACAATGAACTGGGGTTTCTAGATAATTCAAACCGTAGTCCAACAGCTGATGTTGGATCCAGATAACTTGAGAACAGCAAGTTGATGCAGCAACGTATTCCACTTCTGTTGTTGAGGTAGAGACGGTATGTTGTTTATTGCACTGCCACGACACCAGCCTATAACCAAGGAATTGGCACCCTCCTGATGTGGATTTTCTGTCAAGCTCACAGCCTCCATAATTACTGTCAGCAAAAGCATATAAATCAAATTCAGAATTCTTCGGATACCAAAGACCCAATTTTGGGCTGCCTTTGATATACCGAAAATCCTTTTGACAACAATAAGATGTGAAAGTTTAGGATTAGCCTGATAGCGAGCGCATTGACACACTGCAAACATGATGTCGGGACGGCTTACAGTGAGATACATCAGGGAACCGATCATCGATCTATAGTGAGTATGATCTACAGATTCACCATCAATATCTGGATTTAGCAGGGGTCTTTCAGCCGTTGGTGTCAATGCATGCTTTGCGTCTTCAAACCCGAACTTCTCAAGAATATCCTCCACATACTTAGCTTGATGTAGCAGGATTCCGGTTGAACTTTGTTTGACCTGAAGCCCCAGAAACATGGTCATTTCACCTAGAGAACTCATCTCGAATCGCTTCTTCATCATGCCTTCAAACTCTTTGCAAAGCTTTGGACAGGTAGACCCGAAGATAATGTTGTCAACATAGATCTGAACTAGTATCTGATCATTACCCACATGCTTGATGAATAAAGTTTGATCCATAGTGCCACGAGAGTATCCATGCTCAAGCAAATTCTTTGTTAGGGTCGCATACCATGCTCGAGGAGCTTGATGTAACCCATACAACGCCTTGTCCAACTTGTAGACATGATTAGGGAACTTTGAGTTAACAAACCCAGGGGGTTGATCAACATAAATTTCTTCCTTTACCTTGCCATACAAGAAGGAAGTCTTGACATCCATTTGGTAGACCGTGAATTTCATGTAGGAAGCGTATGCGAGAAAGATACGAATAGCCTCCAAACGAGCCACATGAGCATACACCTCGGTATAATCAAGACCCTCGATTTGTCGAAACCCGTGAACCACCAACCTTGCTTTATTACGCACTATTACACCAGAATCATCCTGCTTGTTACGATAGACCCAATGTGTGTCAAGAGACCTTTTCCCTTTGGTAACTCAACCAACTTCCAAACCCCGAGCTTTTCAAACTGATTTAGCTCTTCATGCATTGCATCTACCCAGCTGGGCTCATTCAAAGTCATGCCAACGTTCTTGGGCTCTATTTGAGATATAAAGCAAGAGTAGAGACATGCATTGACATCTCCACTATGACTTCTGGTTTTAACTCCATCACCCAGCTGGCCAATGACATTATCGATCGGATGATCTCGTTGAATTCTTGAAGATATGTCTTGGCATATATCATTGAGTGAAACAGGAAGAGTGTGTATGTTGAAACCTCCATCATCTGCTGATTGATTCACATTAGATGAATCTGCTACAAAATCATTAGCAATTTCTTCAGGAAAGAGTGGTTCCATAAAAGTTGGATTGACAGCGGAAGCATCTCTAGACATTAACTCTCTCTCAACAGGTGTAAGAGGTGTAGCATCAACATCAGGAGTTTCATTTGTAACCTTAGACTCTGGACTATTTGGTTGATCAGATGACTCCCCCTCAGGTGGAGCAGAGAATCCCCCCCCCCCCAAATGGAGCAGAGAACTCCCCCTCAACCGTTGGAGGTCTGTAGACAACTTCTTCGTCTTCGTCTTCAGAAAGAATCTTCGAACAAGAAGAAGATCAACTTGAACTATCTGTAGACACATTTAAAGATTTGAAAAGTGATGTGTAATCAAATAGCCAGTCGGGACCCACTCGAGCGTCTGTTTCATTCTCCTCCAACCAGTGCATGTCATAGGATTCTACTATCTGCTTAGTCTTTTTGTTGTAAACCCTATACGCAGTGCGCACAACATACCCTACAAAGTAACAATCATCGGCTTTGGCATTGAATTTAGGGTTGGATTCCAAGTGAAGAAGGGTGCAAGGGCAGCCAAATACACGGAAATGGCTGACAGAAGGCTTGTGTCCATAGAGAATCTCGTACAGTGTCTTCATCTGTGCTTTATTGATTAGAACACGATTCTGCACGTAGCAAGCAGTGTTAATCGCCTCATCCCAAAAGAAAACAGGTAGTTTGGAATCACAAAGCATTGTCCTTGCGGCGTCTTTCAAATTTCTATTTCTCCTTTCAGCAACACCATTTTGTTGAGGCGTGTGAGCAGAGCTATATTGACACACTATCCCCTTTTCTGCGCAAAAATGGTCAAGAACTGCATTCTTGAACTCAGTTCCATTGTCAGTACGATGCGCCTTCACTTGGTTGTTGGTTTGCTTCTCAATCATCACAACGAACTTCTTTATCAGATCATCAACCCCTGCTTTGTTGGATAAGAAGAAGACCCACGTAAACCGAGAGAAATTATCGATCACAACAAGACAGTACGAGCTTCTATTGATGCTCAGGACGTTGACTGGACCAAATAAGTCCATATGCAATACTTGGAGAACTTGACTGATTGAGTTGACTTGCTTGGGCAGGTGTGGTTTCCGATGATGTTTGCCTTGAGCACAGGAAACACACAAGATGTCCCTGCTCCAAATGTGTCAGTTGTAGCTTCTTCTTCAAACTCTAAAGACTCTGATAAAAACCTGGCTCTAGCTACTGGGCTAGTTAATTGCTACAATGCTTTTGTAGCTGGAGATCTTCCACCTCAGCTGTCATTTGCTTATTTGGATCAGATTCATCCTAAAGACGTAGAAGAAATGGACATTACGTGGCAGATTGCTATGGCTGTTTTCAGGGCCAAACAGTTTGCTAAGAAGACAGGGAAAAGCAACTGGGGCATGAATGCTGATAACAAGGTAGGATTTAACAAGGGCATGCTGAGATGTTTCAACTGCCACGAACCAAGTCATTTTTCTCATGAATGCCCTAAGCCAGATCGTAGGATCAACAACAACAGGCAAATGGTAGCAGTGGGAAACAACTGTGCAGGTGCTGCAGCTAATGGTGAGACTGCGATGGTCGCTCAATCCTTTGACTAGGAGGACCAGATTCAGGCTTTGAATATCTCAGGACCACAAAATGCTCATCTAGCTCAAATTGATGATGTTACCTTGAAGAATGATGATGTTGATCCTGAAGCAGAAATGATGGAGCTGCAGTTTTCCCTAATGGTGTCTACTTCTTCCGAGCCCAAGAAAAGCGAGGTAAACCTACCATCTTGTTTTCATGCATGTAAAGAATATGTTAAAGTTCTTCATGATGAAATCCAATTATTACGTAGAGAAGTAGAGGACCTTAGATATGAGGGATACCAATTTAGGAAAGGACAAAAACCACTTAAGGCCCAGTTAGAAACCAAAATAAAAGATTTCAGAAGGATTCAAACAGAATACAGTGAAAAATGTGAATTGTATGATTATGTTAAAAGACAAAATGATTAGTTAATTACTAAGCTTGATGCATTAAAAAGGGAGTTTGACTCTGCAAACTTTGTTTTTCAAAAATTTGATGGATCAAGCGAGGTAGTTAACACCATGATTGATCATTGCATGCAATTTAAACGAAATCAGTCTAAGGGTTTAGGATATAATAGTGTACCTCCTCTTTATAATCATACATATTTGTAACAACCCCTATCCAAGGAGGAGATTGCCAATGAACCATTTATGGTTTATGGCAAGCCATCTGGTTTCGTTTCAGGCGGATTTATTAATGTTGAAAGTATTAACATTTCTACTTCCCCTGCAGATCAACCCTTAGACTAGGCAAAGCATGGAGTCGGAGGACCTGTTTCTGTTTCTGTTTCTAATTCTGAATTTTCTGTTTCAAATGAAAATGTTTATGTTTATGATGTTAAGATTGATAATGTTTCGTGTGATGCCTCCACATCGGATTATGTTGAATTTAATTTCTTTGATATGTTTGATGAACTGTTTGGTAATTCTGATGCTTGTGATACTCATGAATCACCATCAATTCCACAAGTCACAACAACTCAGACACCCTCACTTATCTCTCAATCTATTCCTCATGCATGTTCTTCTGAGAAAAATGAGAGTGTCTGTCAAGAAAATAAATCTGAAAAATGCAGTACAAGTTCAAATAATAAACATATTTGTTTTAATTGTGGTGTTGGTGGTCATATAGCTAGGAATTGTCAAAATATGATCTTTGTAAACTACTTGTCACCAAGAGGAGAGAACGAATCTCGAGGAAGGTCTTTAATTAGAAAATCCTCAAGAACTCGTTCTCAAAATGATGATTGGAAAGATGATCGAAGCAGAAAAAGGGCTAATTTTCAAAAGAATAAAAAGGTTTTTACTAACAAAGCTTTGATACCAATTGTAAGGTCCAAATAAGGATATTTACCAGTAATCAAGAATTAAACAATCACATAAATAAGAACGAGATGAAAAGAAACCAAGCTTGCACACGATTGTATTCAATAAATCGTCAGGTACAACTCGATGGACTGCTCTGTAAACTCTATGGCATCAACACTATTTATACTCGACTTAGACCGCAAACTGTGTTTGCGACCGTAAACAGGGTTTACGGCCGTAAACGTGTTTACGGTCGTAAACTCTGTTTACGGTCGTGAACACACAAAATGACCAAATTCACATAAACACCACATAAACTGTATTACAGACTCTTGCCAAAACAAAATACACTGAAAACCTAGACCAAACCATTAACTGGACTCTTCAATATATATATATATATATATATATATATATATATATATATATATATATATATATATATATATAAACACCTATATAGTTAAAATATTTACAAATATATGTTTTCTTAAATATAACAATAAAGTTGTTAAATGTGATATAATAATTCATATACGAAAGTGATATAATATATTGATTACTTTAAATTATATTATAATATATACATCCATTAAAACTACATAATATCAATCGTTTGAATGACATCTACCCCCGCGGGTTACTCATAAATGAAAATAAAAAATAATATATGGTTTAATGTTATTTGTTTTTGTTAATTAATGTTTTTTAAATTTATTTGTGTAACGTTCTAATTGCTATCATTGTAATTATTTAAAACATCAAAAAAAAAATTAAGTAACAATATAATCGTTTATATAAATTTAGTTTTAACTATTGTTATTGTAAATTATGTTAAGCTACTTATTTGAAAATTTAAATGATTATAAAAATATCTTTAGGAAATATTGTAGTTAAATTGAGATTACAATTTAGTTTTTTCATTTAACACTACAATTTATCATTTTTAACTATTCACAAAATATTATTTGGGTTTTATAAGTGAAACTGAAATTTATGTTTATGTTGACCATGTAATGTTATATTTAAATTAACAGTTTAGTATTTTATCCAAACTATTCAAAAGTTGTAGAATTAAACTGATAATGGTTTACATATAACAGCATATTAAATCTAATAAATAAAGTATAATATGTTAAATATTAAAGACAACTTTATAAGTAGAAGTAAATATTTATTTTATTTATGATTACTCTTTAGGTTTGATATTTATTTAACTTTATTAACCAACTTATAATCATTATTAGAAAGATACTAGAATTTGTCACTTTTAACTATTTACAAAATATTCTTTGTGTTGTTAAAGTTGAACTAAAATTTATATTTAAGTTATCCATGTAATGTTATATTTAAATTAACAATTTAAGTATTCTATCCAAAACGTTCAAAAGTTGTAGCTTTAAAATGATAATGGTTTACATACAACAACATTTTAAAATTAATAAATAAAATATAATGCATTAAAAGTCAAAGACATAACTTTATAAATAAAAGTAAATATATTATTTTAATATTGAAATTTGGTTTATATATGATTACACATTAGGTTTGATATTTATTTAACATTATTAATCAACTTATAATCATTATTAGAAAAAAATTGAAAAGTCATGAGAGTTTCAAATGAATGTAGTGTCTATGGAGTTTCAAATGCATGAGGTTCAAGGAAAAATGCTAGCTTTATAAGATATAGTAGGCGAATGGCCGCGCGTTGCGCAGAAACACCTATATAGTTTAAATCTTTACAAATATATGTTTTTTAAAATATAACAATAACGTTGTTGGTAAATTTGTGACATCCCCAAATTCACGGCTAGAAAAGACCGATTTAATTTATACTTTTAAAATAATTCAGAGTAATCAATTGATTAAAAGAGTTGCAAAATTTGTTCCCAAACCAAAATATGATAAAAATTTATCAAATCATTTCTTAAAGAAATGTATTTTCATTATATAACAAAATCTCGGGATGTTATGTTCCAATACAGACCAAAAGCATAAACAGTACGAAATAGGCCTTACAACGGTTATTTACAACTACTGGTCTATAATCCAAAATATCTTGATAAGTCATCCAACTTATGCTCTGGTGCCACTACCTGTAATACAAAGAAAACTGAGTGGGTCAGGTTTGGGACTCTGGTGAGCATATCTGGTTTTCAACCCACAATACATAATTATATTAATATCATCAACCAGAAATAACTCAATTACTCATTCTCGTTATCCTCACTTTAAGTCCCTAAAACAACTATCACAAGGGACCTAGCCTAAGAATTTTCATCGAGGCGACAACACTGCTTTGGGGCTTTCCAAACAATTTATGTCAAATAAGGCAACCATGTGGGGGATGGAGTACAACAATTGAACACCCAAGTTCAATAACACCTACAGGTGGTGAGTCTGCCAGCGTTCCACTGGACTGTCTAGAAGAGTTGGTGGTCGTCATCTAAACTCCGCTAGATGACTGAATCAGCAACAACATTGAGGCCTCTCATCATTTTATTTAATCACACATTAACTATCTACTCATGTTTCACCCAACATAATTGTAGATAAAAATACATATACAGCGTAAAACGAGTATAAAACATTCATTCAACACTTATCTCAAATAAACAAATAATATATAAACACATATCACGTATTTTATAGAGGATACTTCGTATCTATGTGTCAGAAGAAAATGAATATACACTCACTTGATAAGACGATGATCGGACAACACTACGGCTCTTTAAAGTAATATTCTTCGATGAACCAGGATGTTTTCTCAAAAACTGGGCTTCACGCGGGCAGAGTTTCAGCTCGAAAACTCTTTTTCTCGGGATCTTCGGGGCTTCAGGTGTCGGGATAATACCGGGACTTCGGGGATATTTCTTGCAATATAGGAGAAAGTATAAGGGGTGAAGGAAATGAAAATTACCAACAAAACCCGGAGGTCTCGCTTTCTGTTTATAGGAGGAGCCTGGCCAGGCCAAACGCAGCGCGTTCCGGCGGGGCGAGGTCCTCTGCCCAATGATAGTTCGTGTCAGCTACGACGTGGCTCATCCGAGGCCGAGCAAAACGAACGCGGGGCATTCCCCTTCTGAACGCGAGGCGTTCCCTTTGGATAAGCTTCACTATGTGTGCCTCAGACTTCAAAAATTCATAACTTTCGCATACGATTACCGTTTTCGATGTTCTTTATATCCATGCGTAGGTGGGATTATGATCTACAACTATCGTTTAGACTACCTCGGCTAATTTTGACTTTATTTTTATTATATTATTTTTAGTAGGTCGGGACAGGAAAAATCCGTTATAAATTCATAACTTCTTCATCCGACGTCCGTTTTCGTCTGTCTTTTTTACTATCGTACTACTATTAACGAGGTCTTCAATTCTCGTTTAGATTGTTTTGGCTAGAAATCACTCGCTCTCATATCCGAACTTTGGGCTGCATACTGTTAAGTCGAAACTTCGAAAAATCATAACTTCCTCATACGAAGTCGGATTTAGACATTCTTTTCATGCACGCTCTCGGTTTAACGTATTCTACGACTTTCGTTTAGATCGCTAAGGCTAAAAATCGCTCTATCGTAAATTCACTATTAACGTCACGCAATGTCGTACCGATTCTGTCGCGAAATTTCAATAGGTCATAACTTCTTCGTTATAACTCGGATTTCGGCATTCTTTATATATCCGGAATCCTTGTCACAACCACTACCTCTTTATGTATAGATATTGGGCTTATCTAATATTTTATTTTAACGCTCATATTTATTCTTAATTCATTTAAGTCACACAATTAAGCATAAAATACATAATACTCAAATAATACATTTTTATTATTTCAAAACGGTTTACAAAAGGTTAACCTAGAATATTACATCATCATTAATGACTAGCCAAGAAACACGGGCGTTACAATTCTCTCCCCTTAGGATGATTCCGTCCACGGAATCATACATCAACAAACAAATGTGGATAGCGACTCATCATGTCACTCTACGTTTCCCAGGTGAGAATTTTCCCATTCGTATGTTTCCAATGGACAAGCACTAATTCCACCATCTTGCGTCGCAACTTCTTAGTCTTACGGTCAACGATTGCCTCTGGTTCTTCAATTAACCTCTTGTTTTCATCAATCCTTAACTCAGAACTTGGAATTATGTCAGGAACTTCTCCCGTGAACTTCCTCAAATAACACACATGGAAAGTGTTATGAATACCATTCAGTTCTTCTCGTAATTCAAGCTTGTAAGCTTGGTTTCCAATCCGCTGAAGAATTTTAAATGGTCCAATAAACCTTGGACTTAATTTCCCCTTTTACCAAACCTTATAAGTCCCTTCCACGGTGAGACTTTAAGTAAAACCAAATCTCCAACTTCAAAAGTCATCGGTCGTCTTTTCTTGTCAGCATAGCTCTTTTGACGATCCTGAGCTGCTAACATTCTCTCCCTGAATATATTCAGCTTTTCAGCAGTGTGATGGACTATCTCGGTTCCCATAAACTGCTTCTCCCCAGCCTTAAGCCAACAAGATGGAATACGATACTTCTGTCCGTACAAAGCTAGATAAGGTGCCATCTCAATGCTCGAGTGGAAACTATTATCGTAGGAAAATTCTACCAAAGGTAAATGTTCATCTTAGTTACCTTGGAATTTCAGGGTACATGCTCTCAGCATATCTTCAGGGTACATTAGCTTTACCGGGGTGGTAAACTATCTCATAGTCGTAGTCCTTAAGTAACTATAGCCAGCATCTTTACCTCATATTCAATTCTTTTTTATTAAAGAGATATTGGAGACTCTTATGATCAGTGAAAAGTTTACACTTCGTGCCATAGAGGTAATGCTGTAACGCCCGTAGATCTGGGCTAGTCAATTTAGAGATAATACAAAAACAAAAACCGTATGTAGAAGTTATGAATTTTACGTGACCTACATGAGAATTGAAGATCTCATTAATAGGAACTCAACGGTAAAAAGACAGACGAAAACAAAATCCGTATGTAGAAGTTATGAATTTTACGCGGACATTTAACAGTATAATCACCTCGTACTGTTAAATTTAAGATCAATCGAGAATTAGCCGACAGAGTCAAAATGAAAGTTGTAGATCTTATTTTTACCTACACGTGGATATAAAGAACGTCAAAAATGGAGGTCGTATGTGAAAGTTACAGATTTTAGAAGTCGGAAGTGTGCTGTGCGAAAATGGGTGATGTGGCACAATCTTGGTCATTGCTTTCTCCTCAAGTCTTGCCACTAGATGGTGACATGTGGCACCAAGTTCAGCCATTTTTCACCCTATAAATAGAACGTCTCCCACCCTTATATTTTTCACACCTTTCCCATTCTTTCTTCTTTTTACTCTCTCTCTAGAACCTCTCTCTAGCCCCGAAACCCGCCGAAAAGCCTAAGGAACCTCCCTAGCATGAGGCGGAAGCCCCGGAGTGCTCGACGGCTCCGAGAAGAAAAGCGTTTCGTCTCGGGAACGCTGCTACAAGCAAAGCCCGGTTTTCTATAAAACCCGTTGATGTGTGTAAAACCAACTAGTTTTAATCCTACTAACTTAGACACAAAAGAAACACACGAAAGGCAGTGTACCTATCGATTAGTAATATAGTTCAAGCAAGTAGGGTATCGAACACAGGGAACGGTAAACAATTAAAATAACTGCTAATATTATCTAAATAAAACAAATAACAAAAAGGGTTTTTCTCTAGTTTTACAAGACTAGAAACTTAATTAGAATAACCAACAGACAAATTAACTAACTAGCAACTAAAACAATTAATTACCAACTAAATTCAATAGTAAAGAGGACTTCTGTTTAGGTACGACTCATTTGTTCCCATGGATGATTTTAATGTATCGGATTAATTCTTCATTGACTACCGATTAAGATAATTAGGTTCATGTTCGCTATTCCTAATTCTTAGAAAATAAATTAACTCAAGCAATGGCCAGTTGTCTAAATTAATGGGTTTCCTAGATTATTGATTCGGGTTAAGTAAGACTTGTAGTGGTTAATTAAATTGCCCCTTCAATTAACCTCTTGTCGATGTTCATCCAACAAGCTTACACATTAACTTACCTATCTTCTAGTTAATTCTAGTTTCACGTTCGTTATTCCTAGACATACAACTATGTGGTCACAATAAATCATATGAAATTAATAACTAAGAGATGTCCATACAACTTAATTAATGATTTATTAACAGAAGAATAGTTATTGTCAACACATAAGGTTCTTTAACAAGCTTAACTAAACATAATTACCAATTAAAATTAATCCTACTCAAATAATCAATCCATGTTCACAAAATTGTCTACCCTCACAGAAGAATAAGTTTTTAGCTCATGATTGCAGTAAACATAAACTCAAAAACGAAATCAAAGTATGTAAACATGATTCAAATCAAAAAGTTACTAAGAATAAACCAAAATTGTCTTGATTCTCTTCACAATTGAATGTAGGGTTGATTCTTCAGTTCCTCACGACCTAGCAGCACTTCCAATCGTTTCTCAGCCTCCTAGGGTTTCTCTCCATCCTATGATATCGATCTGAAAGTCCCTTTATATAGATTTTCACAAAACAGAGGCTACTCGGTGAGTCCAGTGACCTACTCGGCGAGTCCGTCACTTAAAACCCGTGTACGGCAAGTCAGCGCGTCCAGAATCGCGAAAGTTCGATACAACTCGCCGAGTAATCGACCCTACTCGCCGAGTACATTTCGAATCATCATTTTCTCAAAACATGAAAGTCGTCCAAAATTGTGTCTACTTTTCAAAACATTTTGAATCTCGTCAATCGGAGTTACGATTCATGAGATATGGCCAAAACACTGACGAGGGGTCAAGCTGTCCAGCAACATCCTTCTTTCTTCAAAATCCAAGATCCAAGCTTCCAATTGCTAGTTCCACTTCCTTTTCCATCCGAGCATGTCTTTGTTACTGAAAATGAAATATTTAAGCTAATTAAGCACCTTTGGTTCATTAAATGAGACAAAAACAACATAAAGTATTAAGATAATGCATGAATTATATGACTAAATATGCTCATATCACCCGTTGTAAGTGAGCTACGCCTACGCTATTTTTAATATAGATTTTATTTAATTATAGTAACATTATTAGGAACTTATAATAAGTACTTGGGCTATTATTATGGGTTATATAAGTATTGTATAACGCTTATATAATAATAATAATAATAGCTAGACTATTAATTAGTCTCGGCGAATAATAGACTAAACTCTAGTAGTAATAATACTAGGTTTCGTCGAAGGAAATTATTTTTAAGAAGCAAAGCGCTGTCTGAGTTCGGATTCACCACCTTTTCAAATGAGTGCATGGTCCCTTTCATCTTACACATAGATATGAAGTATTTTATATAAATTACGTGTTATGTGTGCATATTATCTGAATACTTGCTGTCTATGATGGATGAATGATTTTATACATGTTTTAAATGATGTAAATATATATTTATTTTATATCTACAAATATGTTGGGATAAAACATGGGTAGATGAAATAGTTGGTGTGTGATGAAATAAAATGATGAGAGATAGGTGATGATAGGAAGGTGATGATAATTAGGTGATGGATAGGTGATGATGAATCGGTGATCTAGGATGAAAGATACTATAACCTTGTCCGGCAATTTGGAGATGTAGTCATCTACTAGAGTATAGATGGCGACCACGGACTATTCTAGACAACCCATGGAAACAACAGCAGACTTATAACCTGTAGGTGATGAATTACGAGTCCAGGTGATGTTGTGACTGTATATTCATGTGATGATACTCTAAACCTTACTATGAATTATGAGTTCAGGCGACGTTGTAACTATGTATTCATGCCTTAGGAACGAGCATATAAGGAAATGTGAGGTAAAAAGATGAGAGGTAAATATGATATAGGAGATGACCCTTAAGATAATTATTTAAGGAATATCAAAAAAGATAACGGGGATGGGTAATCGGGTTAATTGTTTGATGTTTAAATATAATAATTATATTATTGTGGGTTGAAAACCCTATGTACTCACCAGGTTTCCCAACCTGACCCAATCCAGCTTATTTGTATCACAGGTGTCGATATGAAGCTACTTTGTACTGAGAGATTTAAAAGAGATGTAGATCACTAGTGTAAATGAATGTAAGTTCTGTTTATGCTTATGTTTATGTATTGACGATGACATCCCAAATGTTTTAAATGAATAAAAATACAATTCTTCGAAAATGCTTTGATAACGTATTTATCATGTTTTTCCTGGGAACAAATTCCACAACATTTTTATTAAAAGAATTACTCTGATTTTTATAAAGCATAAACAAAATCGGTCTTTTCTGACCGTGAAAATGGGGATGTCACAGTTGGTATCAGAGCATTAGTTTAAGTGAACTAGGAATAAGGATTTATTTCTAGACTTAAACTTAGAATGTTAAGCGATGATTGTGAGGAGTGTGTCTAATATATTTTAGGAAGTACACCTCAATAGACACAAACGCTAGCTTAATCAGGGAAGATGTCTAAAATGTTTTTATGTGCTAAATGATTTGTGATGCTTTATGCTATTATTTGATCGGATCTATGGTCTGTTACCGACCAGATATGAAAATTTTATGTGCTCAGGTTTCTAAACGTTTAATTACGATATTAGTACTGGCATGTAACTTTTCGGAGTAATACAGAGGAATATGCGTCTAAATCTTCCTTTATCTATATTCTCATCTCGATACACCGAATGCCTGCTTTGGTGTATATAATTTCATGATAACGACTCATAGCAGACTGAGCAAATGGAGGAAATGATAAGGCTTACGATAATGAATGATACCTATCAGAAGATATTTTAAGAGTGATATCTTGCCTTTAGAATGTGTCTAATAAATATTACGTCTAGTACGGGAGAAGTTCACTTTCGACTAGAAGAAAGAAAGATTTTTGGTAGAATCCATGAAGTTATCCCATCGTCTGACATTTCCACCACCAACCGGGTTGAAACAGAATTGATGATTGAAGATATGCTTGGAAGAAGTCCTAGTAGTATCTAGAGAAAATTATATGATTGTTTGGACACATTTGTATCTGTTAAAACTTTTTTTGTGATAATAACTTGGAGAACTGCGAGACAATACTTGAGATGAGTATGAGTAGGTGTGAATGGTAGTAGAGGCCTATACTACCGGAAGCACAAGACTCACCCTTGGATCAGGGAAAGTCACAAGGTTACCAAGAAGCTAGTAATTGATATCGTTTTTTTTTCAAATATGTCGTTACCATTTTTTCAGTAATGACTAAGAGGATGATTGTTATTCTGACCCTAGTGGTCATATCGAATCGAGTCCGACTACGATGAGTATGTTACGTGGTTCAGAGAACCAAGTTTGATGTAGCAACTAACTTAAGTCGGAAGATTGAAATAAAAGATAATCAAAGCGATCGGTAGAGGTATCACGATAGTTGCTTGTAACTAGAAATGCTACCTTTTAAGATCTGATTAAAACATAAAGAAATGTATAGTCTGTTCTGGAAGACTCTAAGAGACCCGAGTCTAAGTGTGGGAACATACGATAATAAGTCATTAGAATATGACACATCGGTCCATTGTAGTAATATAGTAACTTATCTTAAGTTTGTTAAGAAGAAGAAGCAGTCTCCAGTAAGGATCGAGATTGTGACTTGAAGGTCATAATTTGGAGTCTAACGTAAGATAGGGAGCAAGTGCAAGATCGAGCACTGCCTGCAATCAGGAAGTCTCAGAGTTAGATACTCGTTCGAAGAAACATCAAAGTTACGGTTATTACTTAGGATGAAGAGATAACGTATGGATTCATCATGTGAGCCCTGTTTCGTTGATGATTTCGGGACGTAATCATCATAAGGGGAGATAATTATAACGCACGTAGATCTGGGCTAGTCAATTTAGAGATAATACAAAATATTATTTAGAATAAATAATCTTAACCAAGTTGTTGAATATGTCTCAAGGGTTCTGTACATATAAAGAATGCCGAAATCCGAGTTATAACGAAGAAGTTATGGCTCGTCGAAGTTTTACGGCAAAACCGGCACGACACTGGGAGACGTAAATAGTGAATTTTTGATAAATGACTTTTTAGCCTTAGTGATCTAAATAAAAGTTGTAGTATACATTAAACCGAGAACATACAAAAAAAGAACGCCCAAATCTGACTTCGTATGAGGAAGTTATGAATTTTCTAAGATTTGGCATACCAGTGCACGGCCCGAAATTCGAATTTTAGTACGAGCGTTTTTTGGCCTGCGCGACCTAAATGAGAATTGAAGATCTCATTAATAGGAACTCAACGGTAAAAAGACAGACGAAAACAAAGTTTGTATGTAGAAGTTATGAATTTTACGCGAACATTTAACAGTATAATCACCTCGTACTGTTAAATTTAAGATTGATCGAGAATTAGCCGACATAGTCAAAATGAAAGTTATAGATCTTATTTTTACCTACGCGTTGATATAAAGAACGTCAAAAATGGAGGTCGTATGTGAAAGTTACGGATTTTAGAAGTCGGAAATGTGATGTGCGAAAATGGGTGATGTGGCACAATCTTGGCCATTGCTTTCTCCCCAAGTCTTGCCACTAAATGGTGACATGTGGCACCAAGTTAAGCCATTTTTCACCCAATAAATAGAACCTCTCACACCCTTATTTTTTCACACCTTTCCCATTCTTTCTTCTCTTTACTCTCTCTCTAGAACCTCTCTCTAGCACCGAAACCCGCCGAAAAGCCTAAGGAACCTCCCTAGCACGAGGCGGAAGCCCCGAAGTGCTCGACGGCTCCGAGAAGAAGAGCTTTTCGGCTCGGGAACACTGCTCCAAGCAAAGCCCGGTTTTCTATAAAACCCGTTGTAAGTGAGCTACACCTACGCTATTTTTAATATAGCTTTTATTTAATCATAGTAACGTTATTCGGAACTTATAATAAGTACTTGGGCTATTATTATGGGTTATATAAGTATTGTATAACGCTTATATAATAATAATAATAGCTAGACTATTAATTAGTCTCGACAAATAATAGACTAAACTCTAGTAGTAATAATACTAGGTTTCGTCGAAGGAAATTATTTTTAAGAAGCAAAGCGCTGTCTGAGTTCGGATTCACCACCTTTTCAAGTGAGTGCATGGTCCCTTTCATCTTACACATAGATATGAAGTATTTTATATAAATTACATGCTATGTGTGCATATTATCTGAATACTTGCTGTCTATGATCGATGAATGATTTTATACGTGTTTTAAATGATGTAAATATATATTTATTTTATATATACAAATATGTTGGGATAAAACATGGGTAGATGAAATAGTTGGTGTGTGATGAAATAAAATGATGAGAGATAGGTGATGATAGGAAGGTGATGATAATTAGGTGATGGATAGGTGATGATGAATCGGTGATCTAGGATGAAAGATACTATAACCTTGTTCGGCAATTTGGAGATGTAGTCATCTACTAGAGTATAGATGGCGACCACGGACTATTCTAGACAACCCGTGGAAACAACAGCAGACTTATAACCTGTAGGTGATGAATTACGAGTCCAGGTGATGTTGTGACTGTATATTCATGTGATGATACTCTAAACCTTACTATGAATTACGAGTTCAGGCGACGTTGTAACTATGTATTCATGCCTTAGGAACAAGCATATAAGGAAATGTGAGGTAAAAAGATGAGAGGTAAATATGATATAAGAGATGACCCTTATGACTGTTGGAATAGTGTCTAAGGCTGCAACTATACTAGGCAAGTATTTGACCCGGTTGTGCATGGTCCTTTTGGGTTGCCTTCACCATAGCAACTTGATAGGATGATTTATTAAGAGTGAGTAAATATTATTAATATATTATGAGAATAATATAAATAATAATATATTGTTATTTGATTAATATAAGTCATAGAATTAATTGGAATTAATTTGGTGACTTAAAGAGATTAATTAAATAAAAAGGTATAAACTGTCAATTGTTTGATAGTTAAACTTTAGACTCTAAATCCATATTGGATAGATAGTGGACAGATTCTAGAAGCTATGGATAGCTTCAAATCGTCCAAGGCTATCTAAGGAATGGATTTGGATTGCTTTAAGAGAAGATTATCCAATTAGGGTTTAAGCTATAACCCTTAAGGAGTCTACAAGTATAAATAGACCCTATGGCAAAGGGAAATCGGCACTTGACCTAAAGTAGAGAAGCTTTGGCCGAATTCCTCCCCTCTCCTCTCTCCCAAATCATCCTCCTTGCTATTTGGTGTTTGTAAGCCATTAGAGGAGTGACAATTGTGACTCTAGAAGCTCCAAGACAATAAGATCAACAAGGAATTCAAAGGTATGATTCTAGATCTGTTTCAATATTGTTATTACACCTAAATAGTCATTAGAAGTCTTGGATTCAAAGCATGTTTAATTAGAAAGCCTAGATCCGAGCATTAGGGTTTTGCATGCGCACATAGGAAAGTTCTTATGGCTAAACCCCATCAGTGGTATCAGAGCCTAGCTTGGTTTTCATTAAATTGTTGCTTAATTGTCTGAAACTAAACTGCAAAATTCGATTTTTGTGTTTCTAAGTCATGGACTCGGCGAGTTGGCCTGACTCAGCGAGTCCCTTTGTGCACTCGGCGAGTCCAAGCGTCAGGAATGGCCAGATTCGGGATTTCTTCATGATTATCTTATGGAAACTTACCTTAATCATATTAGATCAACCCTAATCCGATTTTTTGATATATATGACTATAATCTTGATCTAATTAAAGATATTTATCAACTAATAAAATATTTAATTTCCTTATATGATAATTAATTAATTATTTTGATTATTTTGGTAATTATCTTAAAAGAAATCTTGAATAAATCAAATATAGATAATTAGGAAATTAATTGTTAATTGAAATTATTTGTTATTTGATCCTCCATGTTTTAAATGTATAAAACTTGTCCTCGAGTTTTGAAATTTATATTTTGTGATTAAAAGTTTTAATTTAGACAACTTAAATTTCAAACCCTAAATTTTAAAAGGTTCAAAATACAACCCTATACTAATATAATATTACAAGAATAATATATATATATATATATATATATATATATATATATATATATATATATATAACTAAAATGCTAGTCTTACCGTTAGTAGGCCTCATTCACGAAGCCGATCTATAAGGTGGGTATAAGGTTGCGGCCTATAAAATGGCGCTTAATGGGTGTATACTCACACTCACCGCTTGCTTGATTGGTGGAGGGTCGTTAGCCGAACGGGTAGGATAGGGCAACCTCTTCCTCTCATTAAAAGTATAATAAGAAATATAAAGTAACTACATATTTTAAAATTTTCCCAATCTTAGTTACTTTAGGAAAAGTGAATTGATGCAATACCATGAAATTACACTTTGCACCCTTGCTAAGAAGTTAGTGGAGCGTGTGTGGTTTACCGGCACACTAATTGGTTCTAAGCAAAGGTGGCAAAGGGTGATTCATTGTTTATCATAGTTCGATGGAGCGTGTGTGGTTTACCGGCACATCGAATAGGCGATCGTTACAATGAAGGCACCATGTAAATTTGCATGGTAATTCACACCCACTTTGTGATCCTCGGTATCCCAGTCACAAACAAGAGGGGTATATCGAGATTTAAACATGCCATTGAATAGTTTCAATGAATCTCATCCGAACCTAGGAATTCTCAATACATTTAGGACTTATAGTTAGTTTTTTTATGGTGGAGAATTAGTGAATCGTCATTCACTTGCCTTCAATTTATTTGCATGTTAGATTACGGCATCCCTTTTCTAATATGTAAATGTTGTTGTTAGATCCTAGCCCTAATTTTCTTATTGGGTGATAATTAGGGATTTTTATTCTAATCTATCTTTGTCCTTTTCTTTTTAGATGTCGAACGCAAACAACGCTGCTGCTAGTTCTTTCACGTTGATGAGCCTTTGCCAAAAGGTCACCTTCGATGGAACGAACTTTAGCGAATGGATAAGATACATTCGCACCATTGCTCGCTATGAGGATAAGGAGTATGTCCTCGATGAGAAGCTCGAGAAGATCAACCCTGAAATCGCTACTCCGACTGAAATTACCGCTTTTGAAACCCATGAGCGAGATGCAATGAAGGTACATTGCATCATGATAGCCACCATGAACTCCGAATTCCAAAAGTCCTACGAGGACATGTACCCGTACGAGATGCATCAAGACTTATTGGAGAGATACCACCAGAACGCGAGACAAGAGCGTTATGAGATTTTCACTAACATGATTTCCGCTAAGATGGGTCATGGAGAATCTCTTACCGTGCACCTGCAAAAGATGCAAAGGTATGTCGACCGCCTTCGCAGGTTAAATGTTGATTTTGGGGAAGACTTGGCGATCGACATGGTGCTTCACTCCTTGCCTCCGACGTACAATCAATTTAGGATGACCTACGACATGAACAAAGAGGAGGTCACCCTAAGCAAACTCCAAGGTCTCTTGAGGGTCGCTGAGAGCAACTTCAAAGACAAGTCTGTTGCACCAACTCCCAATCCACCTGCTGCTCCTGTCTTGGCTATTGGTCAAGGAAAAGGAAAGAATAGGAAGGCTTCGTCTAAGAACTATCGCAAGGTTAAAGCCCGAGATAGTGTCTCTTCTAGTGGGACCAAAGTTCATCCCGCTAAGCCCTGTCCTAACCCAAAGGAGGCAGAGTGCCACCACTGCCACCAGATAGGACATTGGAAGAGAAGCTGCCCAGAGTACCTGCAAGCCATCAAGGAAGGAAAGATCAAGCCATCTTTCGCAGGTATATACACAATTAAATCTAACGATTCTAATCATGTTATTTCTGTTGTATAAGGTGTCTAATTCCATAACTATTTCTAGGTGTACTTGACCCGACCCGGCATGGTCCATTTGGGTTGCATGGCACCATGCAATTGGATAGACTAAATGAGAGAAATAATACTTGGAGATTATTAATATATTATAAGTTTTAATATATTAATAATATTATTTGATTAGTTTGATCAAAGAATTAATTTGGAATTAATTAAGTGATCAAAGGATAACTAATTAAATATATGGGTTGATTATGTAAATCATTCATATCTTGTATAGTGGGCTAAGAGGCTCCATGGATTATCAAGTTGGGTTCTACCCATAGGATGCTCCATGGATGCTCCATGGAGTTACAAACCCATGGGTCATGGAAATGAAGAGTCATGACACATTAGGGTTTACATGGTGTAACCCTAGATGTGTCAACACTATATAAGAGTCCCATTCTCCATGAAATCGGCTACACATAAGAAACTAGAGGGCTTGGCCGATTTCAAATAGTGTGTGTATTCTCTCAAAAGTCTTTCCAAGAGCATTTGGTGTTGTGTGAAGCATTTGAGGCATCACACTTGGGGTGCTAGGCTCACAAGGTTTCAAGGAACATAAGCAAGTTCAAGGTAAGTTATTCTATCTTTCATTCAAGTTAAAATTGTTCCCCATGTATGCTAGATAGGAATATAACCTTGGAATTCAACTTTGCATGATAATTAGACAAACATAGATCCAAGGTTATTAGGGTTGCATGTACACTTAGGAAGTGTCAGAATGCTCAAAACCCATCAGTGGTATTAGAGCCTAGGCTTGTTTGTTTTTTATTTGTGCTTAAAAGTTGAAGAAAGTCGAAAATCTTGCTGTCTGACTGCTAGACTCGCCGAGTCCATGGGGGGACTCGCCAAGTTCACTTGTATCTTCAACCTACTCGCCGAGTAGGTTCATGCACTCGGCGAGTAGGGTCGACAAAGTGCAGAATTTCGACTTTGGTTGCTGGAAATGGATTAGAAACATTACCCTAAACTGTTTTGGTACTTGAAAACTTGTTTTAGATGGTGTAATGTCTTGCTAATTCATTTACAACAACTAGTTATCAAAATTACAAAGTTTTAAGTGTAGTTTTGATTCATGGAAGTGCTTATGTTCATGTTCTTGATCTTATGATGTTTAGATGATCATAGGAATTATTTGTAACCTATGTGGTAGTTTAATTCTTGATCATAATGTGTTTTAATGGAATCCATAACTTGTCCTCAAGTTATGGAAAACCAAAATTCACTTGGAATTAAAAACCATTAAAAGAACACAAGAGTTAGAAAAATGGAGAGTCTTCATTTTATTACTCTATTAAACTCATAAGTTACAAGAAATGAAAAGTTTTGAAAGTTTACAAAACTTGCCCTCAAGTTTTGGAACAAGTAAAGTCAAGTTAAAACTTTAGTTCCAACCCTTAGAATTTTAAAAGTTAAAATTCAACCCTTATACTTATATTATTATGATTTAATAATTATATATATATATATATATATATATATATATATATATATATATATATATATATATATATATATGTATAAGAACAAAGTCGTCTTACCGCTAGTACACCTCATTCACGAAGCCGGTCTATAAGGTGGGTATAAGGTTGTTGCCTATAAAATGGCAACTTAATGGGTGTCCACTCTCACCCACCGCTTGCTTGACCGGTGGAGGGTCGTTAGCCGAACGGGTAAGACAAGGACTTATAAATTCTCATTAAAAGTATGATGAATATTATAAAGTAACTAAATGTTTTATTAAATTCCCAATCTTAGTTACTTTAGGAAAAATGTGAATAAGGTGCTAATCCATGAAATTACACTTTACACTTTGTTTAAGTCGTTGGTGGAGCGTGTGTGGTTAACCGGCACACTAACTTGGACTTAACAAGGTAGGTAAAGGGTGACTTAAGGTTTATTATACTATCGATGGAGCGTGTGTGGTTTACCGGCACATCGATTGAGTAATAAACTTTAAGGGTACCAAGTGATTTGCATGGTTACTTCACACCTCGTTTTTGTGATCCTCGGTATCCCAGTCACAAAACATGGAGGGCACACTCGAGATTGAAACATGCCTTTGAAAAGTTCATTGAATCTCAAAGAATATAGGAATTTCTAAGAACCAATCAAAAACCTAATATCTAATATTTCAGTTTTCGTGGTGGAAATTGGTGAATCGTCATTCACCTACCTTTCAAATATGGTATAGCTTAGATTACGGCATACCTATTCTAAGTTATATTATATTGTGATTGGATCCTAGCCTTAATATTATATTTGGGTGTTTTATTAAGGACTCTCTTATATCTAAACTAATCTTGTCCTTTTCTTTCAGATGTCTTCAAACAATACTGCTTCTGGCTCTAACCCTAATAGCTCCTTTACCCTTATGAACTTGTGTGGGAAAGTTACCTTTGATGGATCCAACTTCAATGAGTGGATCAGAAACATCAGGATGATTACCCGCTACGAGGACAAAGAATATGTCCTTGACAAGGAGCTTAAGGAGATTGATGAGACCACTGCAACTCCCCAGGAGATCGCTGAGTTTCAGGCACATGAAAGGGATGCTACGAAAGTGGCTTGCATCATGATGGCCACAATGACAGCGGAACTCCAAAAGTCTTATGAGGATTTCTACCCTTATAAAATGCACCAAGATTTGATGGAAAGATACCATCAAAGTGCACGACAAGAGAGGTATGAGATCATCTGCTCCATGATAACAGCCATGATAAAGGACGGGGAATCCGTCACGAGCCACATGCAGAAAATGCAAAGGTATGTGGATCGATTGCTGAAGCTTAATGTGAACTTCCCATAGGAGCTTGCAATAGATATAATTTTGCACTCCTTACCATCGTGCTATGATCAATTCCGCATGACATATCACACGAATAAGGAAGAGGTCACACTCAGCAAACTTTAGGGACTTCTCAAGACCGCAGAAACAGGTCTTAAGGGGAAGTCGGTTGTTAACACTCCTACTCCAAACTCTACTCCGGTTTTGGCAATTGGGAAAAGTCGAGGGAAGAAAAGAAAGAGCTCTTCGAAGGGTACCAAGGCTCGGACCCTTGATGGCTCTTCTTCAAGTGGAACCAAGAAAGGTTCCATCACTCCTTCTTCTGACCCAAAAGAGGCTGAATGCTTCTATTGCCATGAAAAATCACATTGGAAGCGGAACTGCCCAAAATACCAGCAAGATGTGAAGGATGGGAAAGTTAAACCCAACCATGCAGGTATTTACACTATCATTTCTAATAACTCACCCCATTCTAAATCTTGGGTCCTTGATACCGGTTGTGGTATTCATATTTGTTGTGACTTGCAGGGACTAAGAAGAAGTGAGAATGTGGAGCAAGGAAGAATAAACTTAATCATGGGGAATAGGAAAGTTACACCTGTTACCAAGATTGGAGTTTATACTTTATCGCTAAGTAGTGGGTTTAATTTAGATTTGAATAAATGTTGTTATTCGCCAGGAATGGCAAGAAATATTATTTCCTTTCATGCTTTGTACAAACAAGGGTTTACCTTTTCGTTTAATAATGAAGTTGGTTCTATTGATGCTTTCTTTAGTAATGTTCTTTATTTTAAAGCATTACCTTGTGATGGTGTGTATGAAGCTATATCTGTTGTAGATAACTTAGGAAATAATGTTTTGTGTATTGATTCTATTAATAATAATAACTTGGATAAAGCATCATTATGGCATTGTCGTCTTGGACATATAAGCAAGAAACGTATAGGCCAACTCCAAAAGGATGGAGTCTTGGAGTCATTTGACCTAAAGTCAGATGATAGTTGCGAATCATGCTTACTTGGAAAAATGTCAAAGTCACCCTTCACAGGATCTTGTGAGAGAGGTGAAGGTTTGTTGGACCTTGTACACACGGAAGTGTGTGGACCATTCAAACATGCCACAAGGGATGCTAATCGTTATTATTTGACTTTTACCGATGATTACAGTAGATATGGATATGTCTACTTAATTAAGCATAAGTCAGAAACTTTCGAGAGGTTTAAGGAATTTAAACAGGAAGTCGAGAATCAATTGGGCAGGAACATTAAGATGCTTCAATCCGATCGTGGTGGTGAGTATCTTAGTTCAGAGTTCCTTGACTATCTAAGGGAATGTAGGATAGTCTCACAATTGACACCTCCCAGGACACCACAGTTGAATGGTGTGGCTGAGAGGCGTAATTGAACCTTGTTAGATATGGTTCGTTCCATGATGAGTCGAGCTTCGCTACCAATCTCATTCTAGGGGTATGCCTTAGAGACTGCCGCCCATATCCTTAATCTAGTCCCTACAAAGATAGTTGCCAAAACTCCTCACGAGATGTGGACTGGTAAAGTACCCAAACTAGACCACATCAAGATTTGGGGTTGCAAGGCTTTCGTGAGACGCGAGACTCATGATAAGCTCGAACCCCGAAGCGAGAGGTTTATTTTCATCGGCTACCCACAGCAATCCTTTGGTTACCTCTTCTATAGACCTAGCGAAAATGTGGTCTTTGTAGCTAGGAGGGATTTCTTTCGAGAGAGAGAGTTCATAAGCCAAGGAAACAGTGGGAGGCAAGTTGATCTTGAAGAAATTCAAGAGTCAACCGGTGAAAGAACTTCAAACCCTAGCACTCAACTTGAGGAGGAAACTCCTGTTGAGCCAATTGACAAGTCTGTTCCTCTGAGGCGTTCCACAAGGGTTAGGAATGCTCCTGAGCATTACTATGGATTCCATATTACTGCAGAAGGAGATACACTTATCAGTGATGAGATACTGATAGGTCTGGATGAACCTAACAGTTACGCGGAAGCCATGGCAGCCCTGAGTCAGCCAAGTGGAAAAAGGCTATGGACAGCGAAATACAGTCCATGTATGACAATCAAGTTTGGAACTTGGTTGAGAATGTACCAGGTCGTAAGACAGTAGGGTGCAAATGGGTCTTCAAGAAGAAGACCGACATGGATGGTAAAGTACACACTTATAAGGCTAGACTGGTTGCAAAGGGCTTCTCTCAAATTCCTGGTGTGTACTATGATGAGACCTTTTCTCCGGTAGCCAAAATTAAGTCTATTCAGGTTCTCTTAGCCATAGCTGCATTTCATGACTATAAAATATGGCAAATGGATGTCAAAACCGCTTTCCTTAATGGAAAGTTGGCTGAAGATGTTTACATGAGTCAGCCAGAAGGTTTTGTCAGCAACGAGTACCCTAATAGAGTGTGTAAGCTTGAGAAATCCATTTATGGATTGAAGCAAGCACCTCGCAGATGGAATCTTTGCTTTGATGAAAAGGTCAAGGAATTTGGCTTTTCTAGGAGTGAAGATGAGTCTTGCGTGTATGTCAAGGCTAGTGGGAGTATAGTTAGCTTTTTGGTGCTGTATGTGGATGACATACTACTCATAGGAAATGACATCCCAACTCTGCAGGAAGTTAAGTCCTGGCTTGGGAAGTGTTTCTCTATGAAGGACCTAGGAGAAGCTACCTATATTCTAGGGATAAGGATCTTGAGAGATCGGAGTAAAAGGCTAATTGGACTTAGTCAGAGTACCTATTTGGATAAGGTGCTGAAGAGATTCAGCATGCAGGACTCCAAGAAAGGAGAGTTACCCATCCAGAGTAACACCAGATTAAGTAAGACACAAAGCCCTAGCACTGAGGCTGAGATAGCAGAAATGAGTCGGATACCTTATGCTTCGGCTGTAGGATCGATCTTGTATGCTATGACGTGTACTCGACCTGATGTAGCCTTTGCCCTGAGCATGGTTAGCAGGTATCAGGCAAACCCAGGCAAGGCACACTGGACTGCGGTAAAGAATATTCTCAAGTACCTACGGAGGACTAAGGACTGGGTCCTTACCCTCGGTGGGAGTGATGACTTGAGAGTTGTAGGGTACAGTGATGCTAGCTTCCAGACTGATAGGGATAATTTCCGCTCTCAGTCGAGCTGGGTCTTTACCCTAAACGGAGAAGCAATTTCTTGGAAGAGTTCCAAGCAAGAGACAGTGGCTGATTCAACTTGTGAATCAGAGTATATTGCAGCTAGCGAGGCAGCAAAGGAGGCGATATGGCTGAAGAACTTCATTGGAGACCTTGGAGTTGTACCAGCTATTAAAGAGCCAATGGAAATTTTCTGTGATAGTGAAAGCGCTGTTGCCTTAGCCAAAGAACCAAGGGATCACGGAAGATCCAGACACATCGACAGAAAATACCATTTCATCAGACATCGAATAGAAGAAGGACTCCTCGTGGCAAAGAGGGTATCATCGGATGAGAATCCAGCAGATCCCCTCACGAAGGGACTGACTCGGGTTAAGCATCTCCAGCATGCTCAGAGCATAGGGCTGAAGGATGATATTAGATTTAGTAGTTAGATAACCTCGAAATTTGTAAAGTGTAATTGACACTAGATGATGAATAAAAGGTGTTTTATTTATGAGTAAAGTGTTGCTATCTCTTGTCGATCTTTTACTATATTTCTTTTGCATGTTTTGACTTCCAGAATAATTTTTGTTTGGTATAACATATTATTCAAACCTCCACAGTCGGTCATATGTCGGAAGTAGGTATGAATCAAGACTGTCATGATTGGTTGCAGAGGTCTAAGGTGTTGGACAAGGCTACAACAATCATGAGTGCTCATAAGTTCTAAGCATTGGACTCAACCTACGCTCACTGGAATCACTTCATGGAATTCTATCTCGAGTGATCGTGAGACGGTAATATCATATAAGTCTTCAAACCTAGAGATATGATTTGTTACTTACAAGTTGGTTATGCATTGGTTGTACGAAAACGCATTGGTAACTCGATGTTATAAAACGTGCCTTTGTGTATAATTCAATGAGTGGTAGAACAAACATATGAGTCGAAGTTTATCTGTTCCTTCTTGGATTAGAAGCTGATATCTGGGCCCCTCAATGATTTTGTTTTGACCTATGTACCGGGCCCGGTCAGAACTAAATTGATGTGTTCAATTAAGTTCTCTGTCAAACAAATCGGAAATCGAGAAACAAACTACTGGACAATAAGTAAGACATTGTTCCATTTATTTGTCTGGCTGATATCTAGAACGGAGGATTATATGATCCCTTATCTTAAATGGCGTACTATCATCTTCTCAGTTCCGAGAAACCTTGAAAGAGCTACAATTGCCGATCGGTTCCTGAAGTACTAGAGTTATAGTTATTAGACTTATCCAAGTGGGAGACTGTTGGATAAGGTGTCTAAGTCCATAACTATTTCTAGGTGTACTTGACCCGACCCGGCATGGTCCATTTGGGTTGCATGGCACCATGCAATTGGATAGACTAAATGAGAGAAATAATACTTGGAGATTATTAATATATTATAAGTTTTAATATATTAATAATATTATTTGATTAGTTTGATCAAAGAATTAATTTGGAATTAATTAAGTGATTAAAGGATAACTAATTAAATATATGGGTTGATTATGTAAATCATTCATATCTTGTATAGTGGGCTAAGAGGCTCCATGGATTATCAAGTTGGGTTCTACCTATAGGATGCTCCATGGATGCTCCATGGGTCATGGAAATGAAGAGTCATGACACATTAGGGTTTACATGGTGTAACCCTAGATGTGTCAACACTATATAAGAGTCCCATTCTCCATGAAATCGGCTACACATAAGAAACTAGAGGGCTTGGCCGATTTCAAATAGTGTGTGTATTCTCTCAAAAGTCTTTCCAAGAGCATTTGGTGTTGTGTGAAGCATTTGAGGCATCACACTTGGGGTGCTAGGCTCACAAGGTTTCAAGGAACATAAGCAAGTTCAAGGTAAGTTATTCTATCTTTCATTCAAGTTAAAATTGTTCCCCATGTATGCTAGATAGGAATATAACCTTGGAATTCAACTTTGCATGATAATTAGACAAACATAGATCCAAGGTTATTAGGGTTGCATGTACACTTAGGAAGTGTTAGAATGCTCAAAACCCATCAATTTCTTGGGTTCTTGATACCGGTTGTGATTATCACATTTGTTCTAATGTGCAGGGACTAAGAAGAAGTAGGGATGTGGAGCAAGGAAGGATCAATCTAATCATGGGGAATAGAAGATCGTCGCCTGTGAGCAAGATTGGAGTGTATTCTTTAGTGCTTAGGAATAATTTATGTTTAGATTTGAACAATTGTTGCTATTCGCCAGAAATGGCTAGAAACATCATTTCATTTCATGGTTTATATAGACAAGGATTTAGATTTTCTTTTAATAATGAGAATGGTTCTATTTTGGCTTATCTAAATGGTGTCTTTTACTTTGAAGCTATACCATGTAATGAAATTTATGAAACTGTCATGATTGTTGATAACTTAGGAAATGATGTTTTGAACATAGATTCTTCCACTAGTATGGATAAAGCATCCTTGTGGCATTGTCGTCTTGGACATGTCAACAAGAAACACATAGCCCAACTCCAAAAGGATGGAGTGTTGGAGTCATTCGACCTTAGGGAAGATGACACGTGCGAGTCTTGTTTACTTGGAAAGATGACTAAATCACCCTTCACGAGTACGTGTGAAAGGGGTGAGGGTCTATTGGACCTAATACATACCGATGTATGTGGCCCATTTAGATCAACCACGAAGGATGGGAACCGCTTCTACGTGACCTTTACCGATGATTATAGTAGATATGGGTATATCTATTTAATCAAGCAAAAGTCAGAAACCTTTGAAAATTTCAAAGAGTTCAAGAATGAAGTGGAGAATCAATTGGGCAGGAAAATCAAGATGCTTCGATCCGATCGAGGAGGAGAGTACCTAAGTCTTGAATTCCACGATTATCTCAAGGAGTGTGGAATAGTTTCACAATTGACGCCTCCTAGGACACCGCAGCTGAATTGTGTGGCAGAAAGGCGTAATCGAACCTTATTGGATATGGTTCGCTCTATGATGAGTCGTGCTTCACTATCTATCTCTTTTTGGGGGTATGCCTTAGAGGCTGCCGCCCATATCCTTAACCGAGTCCCTACTAAGAAGGTTGCCAAAACACCTCACGAGATGTGGACAGGGAAAGCTCCCTCGTTGGCACATATCAAGGTTTGGGGTTGCGAGGTTTTTGTAAGACGAGATACTCACAACAAGCTCGAACCTCGAAGTGAGCGATGTATTTTCATCGGCTACCCGCAGACATCCTTTGGATATCTCTTCTATGGACCGAAGGACAATGTTGTCTTTGTTGCGAGGAGAGGAGTTTTCCGAGAGCGAGAACTCATAGGCCAAGGAGACAGTGGGAGGCAAATCGAGCTTCAAGAGATTCAAGAGTCGATAGATGAAGGAACCTCTACCGCTGGCACTCAACCCGAGGAGGAAACTCCGGTTGAACTGATTGACGAGTCCTTACCTCTTAGACGTTCCGATAGAGTTAGAGTTCATGGTTTTCATATTACTACCGAAGGGGACACGTATATTAGTGATGGTACACTAATAAATCTCGATGAACCTAACAGCTATAAGGAAGCCATGGTAGGCCCGGAGTCTGCAAAATGGAAAGAGGCAATGGATAGCGAGATCCAATCCATGTATGATAACCAAGTTTGGAATTTGGTTGATTATGTGCCCGGACGTAAAACCGTTGGGTGCAAATGGATCTTCAAGAAGAAGACCGGCGTGGATGGAAACATACACACATATAAAGCGTGATTGGTTGCGAAGGGCTTTACTCAAACTCCCGGAGTTGACTATGATGAGACCTTTTCACCAGTTGCGAAGATAAAATCTATTAGAGTGATGCTAGCTATTGCCGCATTTCATGATTATGAGATTTGGCAAATGGATGTCAAGACCGCTTTCCTTAACGGAAGGTTGGCTGAGGATGGTTACATGGCTCAGCCAGAGGGGTTTGTGGATCCGAAGCATCCGAATAGAGTGTGTAAGCTTGAGAAGTCCATTTATGGACTTAAGCAAGCATCTCGCAGATGGAATCTTTGCTTCGATGAGAAAGTCAAAGAGTTTGGATTTGTACGAAGCGAAGATGAATCATGTGTATATGTCAAAGCCAGTGGGAGTATAGTAAGCTTCCTCATTCTATATGTCGATGACATATTACTCATAGGAAACAACATCCCGACTTTGAAGGAGGTTAAGTCCTGGCTCGGGAAGTGCTTTGCTATGAAGGACCTCGGAGAGGCTTCTTACATTTTGGGAATAAGGATAGTAAGAGAAAGAAGTAAGAGATTAATTGGACTTAGTCAGAATACTTACTTAGAGAAGGTACTAAAACGTTTTAGTATGGAGAACTCGAAGAAGGGAGAATTACCGATACAAAGTAATGCCAAGTTGAGTAAGACTCAAAGTCCGAGTACTGAAACTGAGATAGCAGAAATGAGCCGAGTACCATACTGATGAGATTTGAAACCTTTAAATCTATGAAGATCGATTAGATCTCAAACAGGTAAGTAAATTCAAAACTATAAGAACACGAAAATATGAACGAGACAAGTGTGAATCAAACGAGTCGAATGATTAAACAAAATCCTCATAAGAGCTCGATTAAGAACATCAACTGTAGAGGATTGGTAGGTTACAAGAACGATCAAAGAAATCTATAATACTATCATTACGCTCTAGAATAATCGTTAATCTCTAAATCATTAACCTAATATGCATGCAAGCATATACTTATATATTCAACGACGCAACACTTGAGCAATTCTTCAACCCAACAATCTCCCCCTTTGCGTCAATTGGAGCGAGACCTTCATTTGTTACTTGGGCCAGCAGCGGAGCCAGGTACCTTCTTCTTCACAGTGTTAAACAGACGAGAGATTAGTGCCAGAATCGTCTGCCTAAACCTGATGTACCACTGGATCATGTCATTGAAGTACTTGACATCATCCGCTGTATTCTCTTTACACCTTCGAATGATCGATAATACATGCTCTAGACAAGCAGTGGTGTAGAGATGTTTGTCAGCTAAAGCAAAGAGACATTTCTGTCCTTCTGCTCTAGTGAACATGACCGAATTGCGTCTCGGGTCGATCTTGCCCATCTTCATCTGATTGAGATCACTGGCCGATCCCACAGGAGCTATCTTCGGTTTCTTCTTGAAGACAGTAGCAACCTCCTGATCCATCAGGGCAACCTCCATGATATAGCAAACAATCATCCTCTTGATATGGTCTATAATCGGACCATATTCAGCTTCATTCATCAAGAGGATGTTGTGCAGAACAATCCAATCATGAGGATTTAAGTTCGGTAGATCCGCCAGGGAGATGTGATGTGCAGTTCTTGCAGATCCCCGAATCACCTTGAACCGAACGTTTATGAAACGACCTTCGGTGTAAGGCTTCAGTACACGAACGCTTACTATCTTCTGTGCGCTCCAAGTTAGATATTGAGGACGAGCAGCCTCCAGATAGAAGTCGATGAGCTCCCTGTCAAGCTCAGCGTTCGGATGAGGGACTTCAAAGATATTTGAGAAGGCATGGAAGATGAATGCCTTTCGAGTCAACGGCATGTCGAACTACGAATCGACAGAATTATCGCAGTCGAACGAAATTACCGGCTCGAGCCATAATATGCTGGGAGTGTCTATGGCCTTTTTGATCATTCTCTCCCGAGTCCACGCAGGGAAGAGAGTCTTCCTGCTCTCGAGGAGATCGTGGGCTTCCTTCTGCTTGCGTTCGGCTTCTTCAGCCTCTCGCGCCACACGATTCACGTCATCATCCACATTGCGACTGTTCTTTCATTTCAACATGTCAGCAATGGTCTCCTTGTCTTCATCTTCATCTTCTTCCTCAGCTATATGTTTCCCTTTGTCCTTCACACCCGAACCCGAAGGTTGACCAGTCGGAGGTGGTTCGGTTGTGTGAGTAGCTTTGGAGGAAGGAGGTGGTTTCGATCCGGTCTTCTTCTCTTCTCCCCCTTGTTTCGGAATGGACACGAAACTGGGTAAGCCTTCTATTTTGCTGAGAAGGTCCATGGCCGGAGAAAGCTTTTCAGCAAGGGTTCGCCTCACCGAATGGTTTAGAATCGGATCATGTGCTTCTAGGATGTTGGATAAAGCAGCGTGTACATCCGAAACACATGTCTTGATGACCTCCCTTTCGGATCAAAGAGCTTCAAGTTGTTGTTGTCAGTTTGAAAGCTACGTGCTCTTGACCTTGAGGGCGGTGGTTTTGCTCGCCAGAACGTCCATCAATGAATTTTCGGCTGCGAGATCCTCCTGAAGCTTAGCGAGGTGCGCATCGATGGAGGCATGAAGGGCCGAGTTGTCGTCGCTTAGGGATTGGCGAAGTGTAGCGAACGAGGTCAACTCCGTAGAAACAAACTTTGCCAATTGCTGAACAATCGGTTCCAAAGTTGTCTTTGTGGCGTCGGCGCTTTCCTGTAAGGATTGCAACAGGATGGAAGCGTCGGAGAATAGTTTATCGACTTTTTCGGTCGCAGCCTCACAGGCTTTGGTTGAGGCGTCTATGGCAGCAGTTGCTGAGGCTACCGAATCATGCTGAGCCCTGGAGAAGGCATCAACAATCTTCTGAAGAGCAGTTTCAGATAAGGAGGACTGTTGGTTGGAAGAGGAGGCGAGAAGTAAGTCAACCTTCTCGTTGAGCTCTTTAAGATGCTTCTTTGTCACTGGAGCATCATCCTCTTCATCACTCTGAACCTGAAACAGACTGAAGTAGACCGAATCAAAGGTCATGTGATCATCACCAAGGAAAGGGTTTTCGCCATCAGAGGCATTTTCTGGAGATGGAGGGGGTGGTGAAGTTGGGGGTGTTGTGGGTTTTGAGGATTCAGGTTGAGTATGGGGTGGCGTAGTTTCGGGTGGTGGTTGAGTGTAGGTATGTTCGGTTGTGTGGGTTTCGGTTTATGGTGGTTCGGTTACGGGTGGGGTTTCGGTTGCACTGGTATGAACCCCCGTATCAGATACGTTGGTTGTAACCTTTGCTGTGGTTGTTGTTGTATGAGTGAAAATGGGTGGTGGTATAGGGAAAGAGGTTGGGGGAATAGTGGTAGTGGGGTTTATGGTCGGAATGGAAGTAGGAATGGTTGGAGGAGGTGAAGGAACTGGTGAATTATGAAGTTCCATCTCTGGGGTAGGTGACCGAGGTGATGTGTTGCCTCGTTGAGGGGTTTCGCCTCCTTGAGAGCCATCCGAACCCGAGCTCTCGTTCTCTGATTCACTCGAAGAAGAGGGAATAACAAGCTTTCGCTTTGGTTGAGTTTTCCTCCTCTTCGGTTGTGGGGACTGTGCAGCTTTAGGCTGTTTCCTCTTCTTGGGAGAAGGACCCTTAGGAGCTTTGGTCGCTTGCTTCCCTTTGTCTGCCTTTTTGCCCCTGTTCACCGGTTTGTCAGCATCGTGGATGGATCTGAGCATATCCGGTGTAAGTTCCCTAGGACCAGTTGGCCTGAATTCCTTGATCGTCCGTATCAGCCTGCTGTCAGATGGCACGTCGCCATACATTGTCTCCGGAATGGAGCCAATGAACGAAAATTTAGAGGCATCCGAGACGATGATCTTCTTGGTATGAAACGTACCGATTGAAGACATCGATGCACCTGCAGCGGTGGGAATGTCGAACTTATCCATTGCCCATTTTGTGATCAAAATCCAGAACCGGGCAAGCCACACCTCAGAGTGTCGTGATGATGAAGAAAGGCTCTGGATGAGTTGTTGCCATAGGACCAACCCAAAGTCCAAGTTAATCCCGTTGTAGACTGCGTACATGATCGACAGGAAAAGTCGACTGGCACCGTCGGATCCTGAGCTCCGTTCCGACAAGCCCTTGAAGAGGACTGTAAACAAGTCGTTCCACTGTGGCGGCAAGCAGGACTTTTTGAACTTTGCGACAGAGGTGAGGACCTCCGTGTACCCCATATTGTAAAACATGTTATACAGATGCCCAACCGGAATCGTCTCCGGATTTATTCTCGATGGGTCAACAGCCAACCCTAGCATTGTGCAGAAACGTTGTCGAGAAACAGAGGTCTTATGTTCAGCAATCTCGAAGAACACCCGCTCGACTGCTTTGTCATAATAGGCAGTCGCATAAACCTGCGATAGAGACGTCATGTGCACAGACTCGATCCTGGAGAGAGCCGGAGCAATTTGAGAATACTTCAAGCATTCGATGATCGGCGACATGTAGGAGTCGTACGCCAGAGGATTGAGGTCGATCACCAGGCATTGTTGTGGACGGATTGGAAGGATTTGTGAGGTAGCATGGACGGAAGATGATTCTGCCATTGTTGAAGGTAGTAGAAGAAGAAGATGAACAGTGAAGCTTTTGGGAGTTTTTGCTCTCTAGAAAATCCGGAAGCAGTAAAAAGGTAAATGAGATTGTAGACTGCCTTTTATAGTGAGGGATTGGAGAGAGAAAAATCGTTTCAAATCTTCTATGTGATGATCACGTAGGAGAGAGAGTGTCAGTTTCCTAGGATCACGCCACCCAACAAGCGCCGTTTCAGAAGAAAAACGGTTCAAATCCTCACGTGCCTTTAAATGCCAGAAGGATGTCGCTTGGATTTCGCACACGCGTCCATAATGTCAGTAAAAGTAAGGGCGTTTCAAATTCACACGCGCCCCCTTTTTACCGTCGTTTGAATTTCAATCCGTTTAACTCCCGCCGAGTCAGCAACCTTTCGTCTTATCCTTTTAAACCGCATCTTTTTGAATAAACTGCCCACGTGGAGGATTGTTGACCACGTCTTAATTATGAACCACCAATTCAATAAATCAGCCTGAAATTAATAAGTAACGGAATTTTGGAAAATCAAAGATTTTTGTGCAAAGAGTGTAAAAAGAAAAGAAATAAAGCAACTCTTTTTAGGATTAACTGTGATGGCAATAATGACACGAAACTGATGATCCCGGGCACGAATCTCTTCCTTCAAGGTCAAGAGAGACCTTAAAGTGTTAGTGTGGAATCCCGTTGAATTACGATCAAACACTTTTTAAGAAATGTTGAAAGGCTTCTTTTAATTAGGCTACATTGGGGTGGCTTTCGCTTTGATGCAACAATTCTAATCTTGAAATAAGAAAGAAAGGGATCAAAGTACTTGTGAGACCAGTGAAGTCTGTTGAACAAGTAGGTAGGAATGTATTTGAAATTGGCTTGGAAAATATAAAATCTCAAAAAAATTAAAAACTGGATCCCAAGGGAAGAAATGTTATGGTGTTTAACAATTTCATAGGAATCACACAAAATAAAATTTGAGATTTCATGAAAGTACATTCGTCAATTCTTTGGTGAAAACTTGAGCAAATTAATTGATCACCGTCAATTCAGATTTGGTGTTGAATTTTGGGTTTCACTCAGCTCGTAGTGACACGAAACTAAGATCATAAACACAGATGTTGTGTAACCATAAACCTCAGTGGTAATTTCTGAGAGTCTCAAGGGTTACGTTGATGAAACGAATGTAATGGAGAAGTGTAATGGAGATGGTGTAAGAAGATAAAGTACCTCTGCTGCGAAACTAAGGACCAAGCAGGAAACTCTTAACTCATGTGAGAAGAGAGTGAGGTAGCTCATGATTAGAATAAATGAGGTAGCCTTATTGGGAAGACAAGGTTTGTGTATACCAGGTCATGAAGGCTGTTATTCAAAATCTTATGAGGCTTGGGACACATACAGCAGCATGCTTCTAGGGACACTTAAGTAATTCATCAATTATACCCCCATAAACGAATGAACACACAAGAAAAAATAAAAGAGAAAAATATTTTTGGAGTTTTTGAGATTGATTAAAGAAATAATAATTAAATAAAAGAAAAGAAAAAAAATTTAATAAAATTAAAAATATTAGCAAGAGAAAAAAATAAGACAAAAAAAAAAAAAAAAAAAAAAAAAAAAAAAAAAAAAAAAAAACTTTGGAAAAAATATGAAAAACCGAACCCGAGCGTTCGGTTGGTTTCGGTTGCAGAAAATTTTGAAAAACCGAACCCGAGCGTTCGGTTGGTTTCGGTTGCAGAAAATTTTGAAAAACCGAACTCGAGCGTTCGGTTGGTTTCGGTTCAACAAAATTTTGAAAAACCGAACCCGAACCTTTGGTAGGTTTCGGTTTTGGAAAATTTTAAGAAACCAGGGATTTTAGACTTGCAATTGGAAAATATTTTTAACACTAAGAAAAATAATTTTGTACAAGAAATATACAACCAAGAAAACTACCTTTGAAGTGATGAGCGTGTCAGATGATCTAACCGAACCCGAACGTTCGGTTGGTTTCGCTTCTTACGTTTGAGGTTGAGAGATAGTGTGAGGTACTGACTCTGATTCCATCATACCTAGCCCTTGCAATATTTTATTGAATGATGCTTCAGGAAGAGCTTTGGTAAAGACGTCAGCCAGTTGATCAGTGGTTCTAACGAAATGAACTTCGACGTTTCCATCTTCCACGTGATCTTTGATGAAGTGATACCTCAGTGCTATGTGTTTGGTTTTAGAGTGTTGCACTGGGTTATGACAGATCCTAATTGCACTTTCAGAGTCACAATATAGTGGGATCTTCTTCATATTGAGTCCATAGTCTCGAAGTTGACTCTGGATCCAAATCACTTGTGAGGTGCAAGAAGCAGCGGCTATGTATTCCGCTTCGGCAGTAGACAACGACACACACATTTGTTTCTTGGATTGCCAGCTGACCAACTTCCCGTCAAGGAACTGACAGCCACCAGTAGTGCTTTTTCGATCGAGTCCACATCCTCCAAGGTCAGCATCAGAATAGGCTTGAATGAAGAAGCCTGAGTTGGATGGATACCATAGACCTAAGGAGGTGGTTCGCTTGAGATAGCGTAAAATGTTCTTCACTGCAAGCATGTGAGGTTCGCGTGGGTTTGCCTGAAATCGAGCACAATAACACACAGAAAACATGATGTCAGGCCTGCTAGCAGTAAGATACATTAGAGAGCCTATCATTTGACGATAGAGCGTGATATCAACAGCCGGTTTGTCTAGGGATGGAGTTAGCTTGGTGCCAAATGCCATTGGGACTTTGACTTTGGAGTCTCCCATCATACCAAACTTTGCTAGGAGAGTCTTCGTGTAAGCTTCCTGATTGATAAAAATGCCTTCGGGTCCCTGTCTAATATTTAAACCAAGGAAAAAATTAATAGGACCCATTGAGCTCATTTCAAATTTAGTCTCCATCAACTTTCTGAATTCAGCTATTAAGCTGGGATTCGTAGAGCCAAAGATGATGTCATCGACATAAATTTAAACTATCATAAGGTGGTTACCTTCCTTTTTGCGAAAGAAGGTTGGGTCAACCGAACCTTGTTTGAATTTAGACATCTTTAAGAATTTAGTCAGCGTTTCATACCAAGCTCTCGGAGCTTGTTTAAGGCCATATACAGCTTTATCCAGAATATAGCAATGGTTTGGATACTTTTCGTTCACGAACCCAGGAGGTTGCTCCACATACACAGTTTCTTCGAGTTCTCCATTAAGAAATGCACATTTGACGTCCATTTGGAAAACTTCAAAGTTTTTGTGGGCAGCATAAGCCAGAAATATTCTTACAGATTCCAGCCTAGCTACAGGAGCGAAGGTTTCTTCATAATCAATTCCTTCCTCCTGATAGTATCCCTTTACAACCAGACGAGCTTTGTTCCTTATAACATTCCCTTCCTTGTCCATTTTGTTCCTAAAGACCCATTTGAGACCAACAACCGAAGCATCTGGAGGAGTTGGAATAAGGCGCCAGACTTTGTTCCTTTCAAATTCGTTCAGTTCGTCTTGCATTGCTTGAACCCAATCAGAGTGATCGAGGGCAGTGTTAACTGTCTTCGGTTCAACTTTTGATACAAATGAGTTAAACATACAAAACTCAACCTTTGAAAATAAGGATGTCTGTTTTGCCTTCAGTTGTGATCGGGTCAGAACCTTCTCAGAGACATCGCCAACTACTTGAGAGATAGGATGATCTCTGGTCCATTTGGTAAGAGGAGGATAGTTTGGATCAAAGGTAGGGTCTAGTTCAGCATTGATCATTTCTTCTGGCTCAGATTGGCTATCATAATCAAGCGTCATATCATCATGCTCCCCCTCGATTGATGAGATTTGAGAAACTTGAGGTTCAGAGGTTTCTTGTGGTGCTGGACTTTCAGGCGTTGAAGCACCTTCGGTTGGAGAGGCACCTTCGGTTGGAGAAGCACCTTCAGTTGGAGAAGCACCTTCGGTTGCAGTTGTAGAACTTGGCTCCCCCTCGACATGGGAGCTTGGCTCCCCCTCGACATGTGAGCTTGGCTCCCCCTCGACAGAAGCATTGTTGAATGGAGATTCATTAGAAGTTGATCCTCCTTCATTCATTCTCTTGGCAGCTTCTTCAACTATTTGTTTCATGTGGTCTACCTTGTTGTCTGCTGCACCTGCTTCTGAGAGAGAAGCTTTCCCTGGTTCATCAAAGAGCTCCAGAATTTTTTCGTATAGATTAGCGATCGAGACTGTGACTTGGCCAGTTTGAGGAAAGATTTCCCCAGTGGCGTCTTCTTTGGCCTGTAGCTTTTTGACATAGCTATCGTCAAAGGTCACATAGTATGTCTCTTCAATTTTTCTCGAACGCTTGTTTAGGACCCTGTATGCCTTGGATGAGAGTGAATAGCCCAGAAAGATTCCCTCGTCGGCTTTGACATCGAACTTGTTGCGGTGTTCTTTAGAGTTAAAGATGAAACACCGTGAGCCGAACACATGGAAAAATTTCACATTGGGCTTTCTGTTGTTTAGTATCTCATAAGGTGTGAGCGTGAATCGCTTGTTGAGATAAGACCTGTTCTGTGTAAAACAAGCAGCAGAAATAGCATCAGCCCAAAAATAAAGAGGTAAGGAAGCGAAACTTAGTATAGTTCGGGCAGCTTCACACAAAGATCGGTTTCGTCTTTCGACTATTCCGTTCTGTTGAGGTGTATAGGGAGCTGAGAAGTTGTGACTTATTCCCTTTTCTGCTAGAAACTCTTCAAACTCCTTGTTCTTGAATTCCAGACCATTGTCGCTCCTAATGTTGCGAACGACCTTCTTGAGCTGTACTTCAATCTGCTTGATAAACACTTTCAACTTCTGAGTCGCTTCAGATTTGAGCTTTAGAAAGAACACCCATGTAAATCGTGAAAAGTCATCAACAATAACAAGAATATACTTGCTACCACCGATGCTTTCGATAGATGAAGGACCACACAAATCGATATGAAGTAATTCGAGTGGTTCAACAACTTTTGTGTTAATTACTGATGGATGACTTTGACGACTCTGCTTCCCCATTTTGCATGCAGCACACAAATGATCTCTATCAAACTTGAGCAATGGAAGACCCCTAACATGACTTCCAGCGACAACTCGGTTGATATCTTTAAAATTGAGATGAGAGAGTCTTCGGTGCCACAACCAGCTTTCGTCAGATTGAGCCTTTGATAACAGGCATATAGTTGGGTTTCCTTTGATGGGTTTAAGGTTTAGAGGAAACATTTCACCCTTTCGCTCCGACTTGAGAATTACTTTCTTTGTCTTTTTCTCAATAATTTTAGAACCTTCATCATCGAATGAGACTTTAAGACCTGTACCTCCAACAAGCTGAGATACACTGATGAGGTTGTGTTGGAGTCCTTCCACATAAGCCACCTTCCTTATAGTAAAGTCATCGTTTGTTATCATCCCGTATCCCTTTATGGTGCCGAAAGAGTTATTTCCAAACTTGACATTGCCACCATTTGCAAGAGATCTGTATTCCCTGAGCTCCTCTTTCCTCCCTGTCATGTGACGTGAGCAGCCACTATCGATGTACCATTCTTCGTCGAACTGCTCGTCACTTATAACCTGCAAAAATTAAGCAGATTTAGGAACCCAAAGTTTCTTGGGTCCACGTGAGCTTTTCATGGGAACAGGAACAGTCAGAGAGATGTCAACAAGATATGTTCGTTTTATGAGTGTTGTTTCATCTTTCTTTTTAATGGTAAAAACTTTTATCTTATTAGGATAGGGTATGTTCGGTTTGGACTCTGGTTTGGATTCATTGACCTTCTGTTTGCCCTTTTGTTCAGCTGACGAATGAGATTTTTGAGAACGAACAGAATTAGCTTTAGAGCAAGATGGAGATGAATTGGTGGAAGTAGAATAACTAAAAGAACTAGAAGGAGTGGGTTTGGAATGAGAGGACTTCTTGGCTGGAGACTCTAGGTGACCCTTTTGCTTTTGATCATTGGAGGGACCGACCTTAGAGTTTTGTTCTCTCTTGACTTCAGAACCGAACCTTTGCATTCGGTTGGAATCGTTCTTTGAACCGAACCTTTGCTTTCGGTTGAAGTCATTCTCAGAACCGAACCTTTGGTTTCGGTTGGTATTCTCTTGTGAACCGAACCTTGGCTTTCGGTTATTGTGGCTCTCAGGCTTTCCGACAGGATTATTTTCATACTTCAGATTCTTGTCTTGATGTGAGAAGTATGCATTCTGAGATTGCCAGAATTGCCTCCTTTCAGAGAGATTCTTCCTGTATCTTTGGTTCCTCTCACGTTTCTTATTCCTCATCTGCTTTGGTTGATGATGAATATTTGCCTTCATTTTCGGCTTTTCCTTGGCTGGTTCCTTTTGAACTGAAGGAGTTTCACTTTGAGCTGAGGGAGTAGAGGGAACGTCTTCTTTCGCCGAACTTTCATCCTCCTGAGGAATGTCTTTCGTACCACTGGTGCTTGGCTCATCGAAATTATCTGGCTTATTCAAGGGTTCAGGTATGTATCTACCTTTACTCATCCAGGAGGTCCTTTCAGATAAGCCCACCGTTTCGTTTGCATTATCTATTGGAGCTGACCAGAAGTACTCATCACAGCCATCAGCATTGTCTTCGTTTACAATAGCTGTGAGTTCAGCCGTCTGATGTTCGGTTACTCCAGTGACCTTGTATACCTGATTTGGAGTGGTCCTGACCTTTTGATACACAACTGCTTTCTCTACTAAGATCGGGGACTTTTGTTGGGACAATCGAGCGAACTCTACTGAATTTTCAGAAATAAGATTCTTGTGATTTTCAGGTTCGCTTTTCACAAATTCTGAGCAGTCAACCGTGTCCTCTACAGAAATTTCACTCATGTTGTCGTCCTCGTTAAGCTCAGATGCATTTTCAACATCAATTTTGTTTTCTGAGCTTACGTTGGCGTTTAAAGAGTCAAATTTTTGTATGGTTTCGGTTCTCAGTTTAAGTCTATCATTTTCATCCAAAAGGTTTTTAAGCATGTCCTTGTGGTCCTTGGATTTAATGAAGGACTCAATTTTTTCCAGTCCATACATGTAGGTCGGATTGATATCATCAGATGATATCACACTCTCACAATTATAGGCTTCAGCATCGATCTCATCCTCCTTAAACTCAAGGAAGGGCAAAATCATGCGATGGATCTTTTGGCCTATTTCACAGTCCAAGTGAAGCTGAGTCATTTTAGAATATAGACGTTTTGCAATTAAACAAAAAACATTCCGTTGTTTTAACAACTTTAAATTGTCTCTTTGTAAATAAATGTTTTCGTCTTTTATTTTAACTAATTCTGACTCCTTCAACTCGATCCACATCCGCCGCTCCTCACTCTTCGAAGACACCCTGCTTAATTGATCAGTTAGGTTAGAATTGGTGACTCGAGTTTAAGTTAAGCTACTATCTAGATGAGAAATTCTTGTATTAACATTTTTTAGTTCTTTCTCATATGAGGATTGTGGTACTTTAAATGAAATGAAAACCGATTGTACCTTCTTTATCAGTTCATCAAGCTCATTGAACTGCTGGCTGAGTGGTTTGGCCGTAAAGCACATGTCCTCCTGCCCCTTCAGTTCATCGCTTCCACCATCAGTGTTGTATCCCCTCATCTGAGATACATCAGACACCATGAAGCATCTTCCTCCACTACTCTCCTCCTTTGCCACATAAGCCTTTCCATGAGTAGGCTTCCTCACTTCATCGTCTTCTGAGTCGGTAGACCAAACTTCTGTGCTACCGAACTCGTCATCAGCAACCGAACCCTGCACAATAAGAGCATTAATAGAAGGGTTAGCGGTAGACTTCTTCTTTCTCAGCTCATCCAGCCTTTTCTGCAACACAGCTTCCTCATCCTTTTCATCATCCTTTTCAGCCATCTTCTTAAGGACACAATCTTTAGCATAGTGGTTTTTCCCACCACAGTAGTAACAGCTTACTCCGGAATCACCATCCACCTTCGGTTCCTTCTTGGGCTCCTCAACCTTCGGTTCATTGTTAACATTTTCTGAACTGTAACTCCCCTGCCAGTTTCGGTTTTTATTGCTGGGGAATCTCTTCTTTATGAACCTCTTGGGATTGGACACCATCATAGCATAATCCTCAGACGTGAGATCATACTCTTCCAAGTTGAGGTCTTCATCCTCCATCACAGCTTTACTTTTTGATAGGAGGGCCAACGAACCAAGGCTTGAAACAACGTTCTTCTCCTACAGCATAATCTTCTCTTGGGATTTGAGAATACCCACCAGTTTCGCCAAAGAGTATGATTTAAACTGCTCATGGGCTTTGACTGTAGACACCACTGCTCTCCATTCAGACCTCAGACCATTTAAGAACGTAACCTTCTGCTCGATAAGCTTCCTTTCGATGTCATGTTTGATCATCTTGCTGAGAAGATGATTGAAGCGATCGAACATCTGGGTCACTGTTTCTTCGGCTCCTTGCCTGAATTCTCCAAACTCAGATAAGAGCAAGGTTTGGATAGAATGTTCAAGATCCTCATCTGTAGAATACAGTTCGCGAAGTCTATCCCAAACTTCCTTTTCCGTCGTGCATGAGCTGACCAACCTGAAGGTGTCGGACTGAAGGGCGAATCTGATCAACCTTAGCGCCTTGATATTGCACTGGAATTTGTCCTTTTCATCTTGTGCAATATCCTTCACATCCTTCAGCAGATCATTGTACTCCTTTTGTGTCTTAATAGTCCTGGACGTTGCAGAATGAGAAAACGGTCCATTAATGATGGCTTCCCATATGAGGTACCCATTATCCTCAGATCCTATCACGTAGTCTTCGAAGTGATGCGCCCATACTTCATAGTCATGGGTGTATAGGATTGGAATCTTCGTGGTTGAACCGATGCTGTTAGAAATATTGATTGGATTTCATTGCGACCCGTCCATTATGATCGAAAAAAAAACCTGTTCAAAGATCAGACTTGTAATAAAGCAGATTAGGGCAAAACAATAAATATCAAGATTCGTCAATAATGAGATGACGGCTCAATAAATATCGGTAGTTGCGGAAAAACCCTAATTGAAACCTTTTCACAGAAAAGATGTGTATCGATTACACAGCCTCTTGCTCTGATACCAATTGATGAGATTTGAAACCTTTAAATCTATGAAGATCGATTAGATCTCAAACAGGTAAGTAAATACAAAACTGTAAGAACACGAAAATATGAACGAGACAAGTGTGAATCAAACGAGTCGAATGATTAAACAAAATCCTCAGAAGAGCTCGATTAAGAACATCAACTGTAGAGGATTGGTAGGTTACAAGAACGATCAAAGAAATCTATAATACTATCGTTACGCTCTAGAATAATCGTTAATCTCTAAATCATTAACCTAATATGCATGCAAGCATATACTTATATATTAAACATAATGGGCTCTCGGTTGGACAGGCCCAAACCGGAATACAAGTAAAATAATTAAACTATCGAGCCCAACGACGCAACACTTGAGCAATTCTTCAACCCAACACATACGCTTCCGCACTTGGCTCAATCATGTACGCTATGACTTGTACTTGCCCTCATGTAGCCTTCGCTTTGAGCATGGTTAGCAGATATCAAGGGAATCCTAGCAGAGCACATTGGATTGCGGTGAAGAATATCGTTAAGTACCTTCGGAGGACGAAGGAATGGTTCTTAGTCCTCGGAGGGAGTGATGACTTGAAGGTGCGAGGGTATAGTGACGTCAGTTTTCAGACCGATAGGGACAACTACCGTTCGCAGTCGGGCTGGGTCTTTAACCTAAATGGAGGAGCAGTGACATGGAAGAGTTCCAAGAAGGAAACCGTAGCTAATTCAACGTGCGAATCAGAGTACATTGCAGCGAGCGAAGCGTCGAAGGAGGAAATATGGCTAAAGAACTTCATCGGTGATCTTGGAGTTGTACCTGCCATAAAGGAGCCCATGGAGATTTTCTGTGATAACGAAGGAGTGGTTGCCTTGACCAAGGAACCGAGGGATCATGGTAGATCAAGACATATCGACAGAAAATATCACTTCATTAGACATCGTGTAGAAGAAGGACAACTCGTAGTGAAGAGGATATCATCAGAAGATAACCCAGCAGATCCGCTTACGAAGGGACTGAGTAGGGTTAAGCACTTGCAGCATGCTAGGAGTATTTGTTGGATTAGGTGTCTAAGCCCATAACTATAATTGGTATGTACTTGAATTGATTGCAGCACAGTCCTTTTGGGTTGCCCTCAAACCTAACAACCGGACAAGGAAATTATGAAAGGAGAGATATTAATTTATTATAAGATTAATAAATTAATATAAATGAATTTATTAATATGTTAAAAGATTAATATATTAATAAGAAATTATTTTGTTTAATTAATTATTAGCCAGAAATTAATTAGAATTAATTTCGGGGTTAAAAGAATTAATTATAAGGTGCAGGGACTAGTTTGCAATTATCAGATAGTTGAGTGGAAGGCTCCAGAACCTCCTTGGAAGGAGGTGGACGAAATCTATAGGGGAAACCCTAAGGATTTCGTCCAAGGGGGCTTGGATAAGGCCCTTGGCTTTGCTTAGGCCCTAAGCAAGGAGCATTAGGGTTTTTCCTAAACCCTAGATCCCTCAACTATATAAGGAGCCTCCTGGTTCATGTTTTGGTCACTTTTTTCTTTTGAAGAAACCCTAAGGGCCGAAATTTTGCATACTCCCTCTCCTCTCTCCTCTACTTTCCTTCTTGCTAGTTTGGGTGTGATTCCATTAGATGCATTACACTTGTGGTGCTAAGCTTCCAAGAAGATCAAGATCAAGATCAAGGGAATCATCAATTGTTTACTATAACAATTGAAAGGTATGTAATCACTAAACCCTAGATTGTAAATTTCGATTATAGTCTCTCTCCTCTAGGGTTCTTGTTTTGCAATTCAAAGTTGTATGTTCAATAGATAAAACATACATCCAAAGTAGGTTGCATGTGAACTTAGGAATTGTTTTCTAGTTTATTTGTTTTACCTAAAACCCATCAGTGGTATCAGAGCCTTTGTTTGTTTTAAATTGAATTGTTATAATTGTTGAATTGCAAATTAGGGTTTATAGCTATTAAACCCTAAAGGGCATTTTTTCGATTTTTAGGGTTGTGGATCAAAGGGTTTTTGAAAACCCTAGCCTCCAAAGAACCCTAATCGAAATTAGGGTTAGGGTTTTGAAAACCCTAGCCTCCTCCCTTGAAAATTTCGAAATATGCTATAAAGATTAGGGTTTCATTGTTTTGGATAATAGTTGCCTTATTGGATAATTGAGAAATATAAGGAAATTATCCTATCCCCATATTTTCGAAATCTAGAAGGGATATGGATTAGGATTAAATTAATTGTTTAATTTAATTAGATAATCCTTACAAGATTTAATAAATTAATTAAAAGTTAATTAATAGATAAATATTAAATCTAATTAATTGGTTTATTTAAATTTAAAATTTAATAGTTTAAATTTCGGAAAAATTTATATAAACCCTTGGAGTTTTAAAATGTTTTAAAACACACCTTATATATATATATATATATATATATATATATATATATATATTATAATTAAAAGTTAAATATTATATATGTATAAGAATATGGTCAGTCAAATCGCTAGTATGCCTCATTCACGAAGCTAGTCTATAAGGGGGTATAAGGAAACTGCCTATAAAATGGTAGTTGAATGGGTGTCCACTCTCACCCACCGCTTCCTTGATTAGTGAAGGGTCGTTAGCAGAACGGATTTGATAGGACAAATACTTCCCATTAAAAGTATAATGCTATTAAAGAAAGTACTAGAACACTATTTTTCAAAATCCCAACTCTAGTTACTTTAGGAAAAATGTGAAAAATATGCTAATCCATGAAATTGCACATTATGCTTTATTGGTCGTTAGTGGAGCGTGTGTGGTTAACCGGCACACTAAAAGGTACTAATAAAGAGTAGTAATGGGTATCTTATAATTATCATTTTGCTGGAGCGTGTGTGGTTTACCGGCACATCAATAGTTAATGATAAAGACAATAAGGTTACCAAGCACGTTTGTATGGTTATTCACATCTAGTTTGTGATCCTCGGCATCCCAGTCACAAATAGTAGAGCATAATCCGAGATTAAAACATGCCATTAAATAGTTTTAATGTATCTCAAAAGAATTAGGAATTTCACTTTGTTTATTTTGTCTAATGGTGGAATTGGTGAATCGTCATTCACCTACCTTTATGAGATTTGAACTTGGATCTTGGCATCCCATTTCTAAGTTGCAAATCGTCATAGTTGGGTCCTAACCTTGATATGATATCTTTGGGTTATTATATTGAGGTATCTTGGAATCTAACTAAAACTACCTTTCTTTTCAGATGTCTACTCCTGGAAACACTTCTGCTTCATCATCCTTCAGCTACAACTTCTCTCTACTAAACATCTGCTCCAAAGTCGTTATGGATGGCTCCAACTATAACGATTGGATGCGTAACATCAAGATGGCGCTTAGATTCGAGGACAAAGAGTATGTCCTTGAAAAGGAGCTCAAAGAACTTGATGAGTCAAAAGTCACTCCCGAAGAGTATGCTGCCTACAAGAAACACTATGATGATGCTACCAAAGTGGCATGCATCATGGTTGCAACCATGTCCCCAGAATTGCAGAGGTATTATGAGGACTACTGGCCTTTTGAGATGAACAAGGACCTTATGGAAAAGTACCATAAGCGAGCTCGTCAAGAAAAGTTTGAGGTAGTCAAGTCACTCATGGCTTGCAAGATGAAAGAAGGGGAATCAGTTGTATCTCATGTGCAAAGAATGCAACGCTACATAGAGCGTTTGGTCAAGCTCAACATTCACTTCGATGAGGAATTGGCCATTGACATGGTCTTGAACTCGTTGCCTGATTGTTATGGTCAGTTTATCTTAACTTACCATTTGAACAACACTGAGCAGACTTTGGCCCAATTGCACAACTTGTTGCAGACAGCTGAGGCAGGGATGAAGGGTAAAAGTATACCCTCCACACCTGCAAGTGCCCCTGTCTTGGCCATTGGACAGGGAAAGGGGAAGAAGAGGAAAGGTCCTCCCAAGCAAAACTGGAAGAGCAAGGCTCAAGCTGTGTCATCCAGTAATGGCCCGAAGGCTAAGCCCAATGGTTCCACTCCCCATGTTTCTGATCCAAAAGAGGCCATTTGCTTTTACTGCAATCAAAAAGGGCATTAGAAGAGATCTTGCCCACAATATCTGCAAGATATCAAGGATGGCAAAGTGAAGCCATCCTCGGCAGGTATTTACACTATCTCTGATAATAACTCATTATCTTCTCGTTCATGGGTCCTTGATACAGGATGTGGTTTTCATATATTTTCTGATTTGCAGGGGCTAAAGGAAAGTAAGTAGATAGAGCATGGGAGGATAAACTTGATCATGGGGAACAGAAAGTCTTCACCAGTGACCAAGATCGGAGTTTATCAACTATTGCTTAGTAATGATGTTAGATTAGACTTAATAAATTGTTGGTATTCGCCTGAGATGACGAGAAACATTATTTCATTTCATGCATTGTTCAGACAAGGTTTTAAATATTCTTTTAATGATTTGAATGGTTCAATTTCTGTTTATAAGAATGGTGTTTTTGTGTTTGAAGCTTTACCTTGTGATGGTGTGTATGAAACAGTGACTTGTGTTGATAGCTTAGGAAATAGTGTACTTAATATTGACTTGTCTAATAGTGTAGACAAGGCATGCTTGTGGCATTGTCGTCTTGGACACATTAACAAGAAACGCATAGCCCAGCTCCAAAAGGATGGAGTGTTGGAATCATTTGACCTAAAATCAGATGACATGTGTGAATCTTGTCTTTTGGGAAAGATGACAAAATCACCATTCACAGGGTCTTGTGAAAGAGGTGAAGGTCTGTTGGATCTCATACACACAGATGTGTGTGGGCCCTTCAGATCAACGACAAGGGATGCTAATCGATTCTGTGTGACTTTCACTGACGATTATAGCAGATATGGTTACATCTACTTGATCAAACATAAGTCAGAAACCTTTGAAAAGTTCAAAGAGTTTAAGCATGAAGTCGAAAATCAATTGGGCAGAAAGATCAAGATACTTAGATCCGATAGAGGCGGGGAGTATCTTAGTACCGAGTTCAACGACTATCTAAAAGAATGTGGGATAGTCTCACAATTGACTCCTCCTAGGACACCACAGTTAAATGGTGTAGCTGAGAGGCGTAATCGAACCTTGTTAGACATGGTTCGTTCTATGATGAGTCGTGCCTCGCTTCCTATTCACTTCTGGGGGTATGCCTTAGAGACAGCCACCCACATCCTCAATCTTGTCCCTACAAAGAAGGTTGCAAAAACACCTCACGAAATGTGGACAGGGAAAGTTCCCTCGTTAGCACATATTAAAGTCTGGGGTTGTGAAGCTTTCGTAAGACGAGAGACTCACGACAAGCTAGCAGCTAGAAGTGAGAAATGTGTTTTCATTGGTTACCCAAAGCAGTCTTTTGGATATTTGTTCTACAGACCTAGTGAAAACGTGGTGTTTGTAGCTCGAAGAGGAGTCTTTCTGGAAAGAGAGCTCATATTCAAAGAGGGCAGTGGGAGTACCATTGACCTTGAAGAGATTCAAGAGTCAACCAATGAAGGAACCTTAGATGACACTAGCATTCAACCAGAGGAAACAGTTCCTGTTGAACTAGTTGATAAATCATTACCTCTTCGAAGATCCACTAGGGTGAGTGTGCCACCTGAGTTGTATGGTTTTCATATTACTTCAGATGGTGACACATTCATAAGTGACAGAACGTTGGTAAACTTAGATGAACCAGTCACTTATAAGGAAGCAATGGCAGGCCCAGAGGCTTCGACTGGTTGCAAAAGGTTTCACTCAAACCCCAGGGGTTGACTATGATGAGACCTTTTCGCCGGTGGCTAAGATTAAATCTATTAGGATATTGCTTGCCATAGCTGCCTTTCATGACTATGAAATCTAGCAGATGGATGTCAAGACTACCTTCCTTAACGGGAAGTTGGCTGAGGATGTTTACATGAGTCAGCCAGAGGGTTTTGTTGATGCAAAGTTTCCCAATAGAGTATGCAAGCTTGAGAAATCCATTTATGGATTGAAACAAGCATCTCGCAGCTGAAACAATCCATTGGGTCCTTGTACTTGGTGGCAATGATACTTTGAGAGTAGATGGTTACAGTGATGCCAGCTTTCAAACGGATAGAGATAACTTTCGTTCTCAGTCAGGCTGGGTATTCTTATTAAATGGAGGAGCAGTTACTTGGAAGAGTTCCAAGCAAGATACGGTGGCTGATTCTACTTGTGAATCAGAGTACATAGCAGCAAGTGAAGCGTCGAAAGAAGCAGCTTGGTTGAGGAACTTCATCGGGGATCTCGGAGTTGTTCCAACCATCCAGGAGCCTATGGAACTGTTCTGCGATAATGAAGGAGCGGTTGCCTTGAGAAAGGAACCGAGAGATCATGGTAAAACCAGACATATCGACAGAAAGTACCATTTCATCAGACATAGAGTAGAAGAAGGCCATCTTATAGTGAAGAGGGTGTCATCTGAAGATAACCCAGCAGATCCCCTCACAAAGGGTCTGAGTAGGGCTAAGCATATTCAGCATGGTCGGAGCATAAGACTGAAAGATGATATTAGTTTTAGTAGTTAGATTAGTTTTGTTCTGAAACTTGTAACAAAGTAAATGTAATTGACTTTTGGTGATTAAATAATAAAGTATTATTTATAAGTTTGGGTTCTACCTTTTGTCAATTATTGTGTTTCATTTTTGCATGTTTTACTTCCTGAATAATAAGATTATTCAAACTCCACAGTCGCTCGTACTTTTGGAAGTAAGTAGTGAATCAAGACTATCATGAACTGGATTGCAGATTGTCTAAGGATAGACATGGCAATAGATTTTGCTGCAACGTTCATGAGTACTCAGAAATTGAGATTTGAGTATTGGATAAACCCTCGCTCAGAGTATTACTTCATGGAATTCATCACGAGTAATACTGAGACGATAATATCTTATAATCTTGAAACAGAGATACATGAGTTGTAATTTGCAAGTCGGCTATGCATTGGTAATACGAAAACGCATCAGTAACTTGGTGTTATAAAACGTATTATCATGTATGGTTTGATGAGTAAAAGATACAAGCATATGAGTCAATGTTTATTCGTTCCTTTTTCCTTAATGGGAAAAAGCGATATATGTGGGCCCCTCGATGATTTGGTGTTGACTTATGTGCTGGGCCCAGCCAGGACTAAATTAATGTGTTCAATTAGAAGTCCTACATCATCACTAATCAGGAATCGGGAAACATAGATTCTGGACAAAGAGGTTGATTGCATTCCATGTCTTTTGTCTAGGGATATCTAACAGAACGAAGGATTATATGATCACTTATCTTAGGACACGTAACTGACTGGGTCAAAGTTCGGCAGCAGCTTTTTGGAAGCTACAATTTGCTGGTCAAATTTAGAAGGCATACTAGCAATTATAGTTACAGACTTATCCAAGTGGGAGACTGTTGGATTAGGTGTCTAAGCCCATAACTATAATTGGTATGTACTTGAATTGATTGCAGCACAGTCCTTTTGGGTTGCCCTCAAACCTAGCAACCAGACAAGGAAATTATGAAAGAAGAGATATTAATTTATTATAAGATTAATAAATTAATATAAATGAATTTATTAATATGTTAAAAGATTAATATATTAATAAGAAATTATTTTGTTTAATTAATTGTTAGCCAGAAATTAATTAGAATTAATTTCGGGGTTAAAAGAATTAATTATAAGGTGCAGGGACTAGTTTGCAATTATCAGATAGTTGAGTGGAAGGCTCCAGAACCTCCTTGGAAGGAGGTGGACGAAATCTATAGGGGAAACCCTAAGGATTTCGTCCAAGGGGGCTTTGATAAGGCCCTTGACTTTGCTTAGGCCCTAAGCAAGGAGCATTAGGGTTTTTCCTAAACCCTAGATCCCTCAACTATATAAGGAGCCTCCTGGTTCATGTTTTGGTCACTTTTTTCTTTTGAAGAAACCCTAAGGGCCGAAATTTTGCATACTCCCTCTCCTCTCTCCTCTACTTTCCTTTTTGCTAGTTTGGGTGTGATTCCATTAGAGGCATTACACTTGTGGTGCTAAGCTTCCAAGAAGATCAAGATCAAGATCAAGGGAATCATCAATTGTTTACTATAACAATTGAAAGGTATGTAATCACTAAACCCTAGATTGTAAATTTCGATTATAGCCTCTCTCCTCTAGGGTTCTTGTTTTGCAATTCAAAGTTGTATGTTCAATAGATAAAACATACATCCAAAGTAGGTTGCATGTGAACTTAGGAATTGTTTTCTAGTTTATTTGTTTTACCTAAAACCCATCAGTATTGGGCTGAAGGATGATATTAGCATAGACTAGATAGTATTAGAAACGTGTAATAGATTATCCAATTAGGGTTTAAGCTGTAACCCTTAAGGAGTCTACAAGTATAAATAGACCCTATGGCAAAGGGAAATCAACACTTGACCTAAAGTATAGAAGCTCTAGCCGAATTCCTCCCCTCTCCTCTCTCCCAAATCATCATCCTTGCTATTTGGTGTTTGTAAGCCATTAGAGGAGTGACAATTGTGACTCTAGAAGCTCCAAGACAACAAGATCAACAAGGAATTCAAAGGTATGATTCTAGATCTGTTTCAATATTGTTATTACACCTAAATAGTCATTAGAAGTCTTGGATTCAAAGCATGTTTAATTAGAAAGCCTAGATTCGAGCATTAGGGTTTTGCATGCGCACATAGGAAAGTTCTTATGGCTAAAACCCATCAGTGACATCCCCAAAATCACAGCCAGAAAAGACCGATTTCATTTATGCTTTTTTTAAAATAATTTCAGAGTAAATCCTTTTGATTTAAAAGAGTTGCGGAATTTGTTCCCAAAACAAAATATGATAAGATAATATTTATCAAAGCATTTCATCAAGAGATGCATTTTCATTATATAATCAAAATTCAGGATGTCATGTTCCGATACAGACCATAAAGCATAAACGATAACATTACAAGTCATTCAAAAAATATATACATATACAGACTTGTAAACAAAACAACTTGATGATTCATCCATCTTATGCCCTCGCGCCACTACCTGTAATACAAATAAACTGAGTGGGTCAGGCTTGGGAGCCTGGCGAGCATATAGGGTTTTCAACCCACAATAAATAATTATATTTAATTTCACCAACCAACAATAACCAGATTACCCATTCCCGTTATCCTCACTTTATGTTCCTAAAACAACATCTATCTCAAGGGACCTTATCTAGGATTTTCATCGGGACGGACATTACTACTAAGGGGTTTCCTCAACAATAGATATCCTAAAGGAAACCATGAGGGGGATAGAATACACCGGTGAACACATCATTCACAACACCTACAGGTTATGAACCTACTAGCGTTCCACAGGACTATCTAGACAGAGTCCGTGGTCGTTATCCATACTCCGCTGAATAACTATATCAACAACAACAACATCGAGGCCTCTCATCTGTTTATCACACATCAACTATCTACCCATGTTCTACCCAACATATTAGTAGATAAAAATATATATATTTATACATAGTTTAAAACCTGTATAGCATTCTCATTCTATACATATTCCACATAAAAAATGAGGCACACACACACATAACACGTATTTCATAGAGAATAAATCATACCTATGAGATAGAAGAAAGTGAATATACATTCACACATATAACAACAAAATATACACATAACACGTATTTCGTATAAAATACTTCATAGTTATGCGTTAGAAGAAAGTAACTACACACTCACTTGATCAGAAGATGATCGGACAACACTACGACTTGTAGAAGTAGTATTCTTCGGTAGATCTGGAAGATCTTCACAAAAACCGGGCTCCTCGCGGGCAGAGCTTCGGCTCGGGAATCTTACTTCTCGGGATCTTCGGGGCTTCGGAACTTGCTTCGGGGCTCGGGAATAATACCAGGGCTTCGGGGTATAAATGGCACGTAAATCGAGGCAAAAACTAGAGAGAAAGGAAGAATTTGGCAAAAGAATAAGGCTGCCCTCGCATGCCCTTTTATAGGAGGCTGAGACCTCACATTACGCTGGGCGTAATGCTCTACGCGAGGCGTACTCCTCCGAAATCGTCATTGCTTACGTATCCGAAGAACTCGAGTGCGAGGCGCGTCATGCTTCGTTGTACGCTGGGCGTAACCCGGATAAGTCTGGTGACTCCCCTTCGGATAATGTCGGATTTAATAATTAAATTTATATATTAATTATTTAATAAACTTCAAAAATTAATATCTTCTTCATACGAACTCCGTTTTCGACGTTCTTTATATCCACACGTAGGTGAGACTACGCTATACAACTTTTGTTTAGACTTTGTCTACTAATTTTAAATTTATTTTTAGTATTTATTTTTAGTAGGCCGGGACAGGAAAACGCCGTTATAAAATCATAACTTCTTCATCCGACGTCCGCTTTCGCCTATCTTTTTATCATTTTACTACTATTAACGAGATCTTCGATTCTCGTTTAGATTGTTTTGGCTAAAAACCGCTCGGTCTCAAATCGAGCATTCGGTCTGCATACTGCTAAGTCGAAACTCAGAAAAATCATAACTTCCTCATACGAAGTCAGATTTGGGCGTTCTTTTAATGCACGTTCTTGGTTTAACGAACTCTACGACTTTCATTTAGATCACTAAGGCTAAATACCGATCTAACGTAAATTTCACTTTTTACGTCATTCAGCGTTGCCGGTTCTGTCGCGAAACTTCACCAGGTCATAACTTCTTCGTTATAACTCGGATTTTGGCATTCTTTATATCTCCGGAATCCTTGATTCAACTACTACAACATTATCCTTAGATATCGAGCTTATCTAACATTTCATTTTGACACTTATTTTTATTCTTAATTCAATTAAGTCACACAGTTAAGCACAAAACACATAATACTCAAATAATACACTTCTATTATTTCAAAACGGGTTACAAAGGTTAACCTAGACTATTATATCAACATTAATGACAAGCACAGAAACACAGGCGTTACAATTCTCTCCACCTTAGAATGATTCCGTCCCCGGAATCACACATCAACAAACAAATGCGGATAACGACCCATCATGTCACTCTCCGTCTCCCAGGTGAGATTCGGCCCATTCGTGTGTTTCTATCGGACAAGCACCAACTCGACCATCTTGTGTCGTAACTTCTTAGTCTTTCGGTCAACGATTGCCTCTGGTTCTTCAATCAACCTTTTGTTCTCATCGATTCTCAACTTCGAAAGTGGAATCATGTCGGGAACTTCTCCTGTGAACTTCCTCAAATAACACACATGGAAAGTGTTATGGATTCCATTCAGTTCTTCTGGTAGTTCAAGCTTGTAAGCTTGGTTCCCAATTCTCTGAAGAACTTTAAACGGTCCAATAAACGTTGGACTTAATTTTCCCCTTTTACCAAATCTTATAAGTCCCTTCCACGGCGAGACTTTAAGTAAAACCGAATCTCCGACTTCAAAAGTCATCGGTCTTCGCTTGTTGTCTGCATAGCTCTTTTGACGATCCTGAGCTGCTAACATTCTTTCCCTAATTATTTTCAACTTTTCAGCAATTTTATGGACTATCTCCGGTCCCATAAACTGCTTTTCCCCAACCTCAAGCCAACAAGACGGCGTACGACACTTCTGTCCATATAAAGCTTGATAAGGTGCCATCTTAATGCTCGAGTGCAACTATTATTGTAGGAAAAATCTACCAAAGGTAAATGTTCATCCCAATTACCTTGGAATTCCAGGGCACATGCTCTCAACATATCTTCAAGTGTTTGTATCGTCCGTTCGCTCTGACCATCAGTCTGTGGATGGTAAGTTGTACTTAAACACAACTTGGTACCTAATTCCTCTTCTATACTTTTCCAAAATCGCGAGGTGAAACGGCTGTCACGATCTGACATAATCGTTAACGGAACACCGTGAAGCCTCACAATTTCCTTCACGTAAGAATTCGCAAGCTTATCCATAGACCATTTCTCCTTGGCTGCTATGAAATGCTCACTCTTAGTGAATCGATCAACGACCACCCAAATCATGTCGTGACCATTCTTTGTTCTGGGCAGTTTAGTAACAAAATCCATAGCAATGTCTTCCCACTTACCCATAGGCACAGACAATGGTTCTAAACTCCCGTACAGTTTCTGATGTTGTGTCTTGACTCTAGCACAAGTCACACACTCGGCCACATACTTTGCAACATCAAGCTTCATCGTCGGCCACCAGTACTAGGGTTTCAGGTCCCTATACATTTTAGTGCTACCGGGATGAATCGAGTACATGGTCTTGTGAGCTTCTTCCATCAGAAGATCTCTGACTCCTCCTGTCTTAGGTATCCAAATCCGATCTTGGAACACCTTTAGTCCATGACTGTTTATACCGAACACCAAAGTTTTGCCCAAACGTTCCTCCTTTCGGTCATTCTTCTCAGAAGCTTCCTCTTGAGCTTTCTTTATACTTTCCATAATGGTCGAGACAACTTCAATTCTCAACGCTCTTGGCCTTTTCCTTTCAAGATTAACTATCCGACTGAGAGCATCAGCAACAACATTTGCTTTACCGGGGTGGTAAAGTATCTCACAGTCGTAGTCCTTAAGTAACTCTAGCCAGCGTCGTTGCCTCATATTCAATTCTTTCTGATTAAAGAGATATTGGAGACTCTTATGATCAGTGAAAAGTTTACACTTCGTGCCATAGAGGTAATGCCTCCATATCTTCAGAGCGAAAATTACCGCTGCCAACTCCAAATCATGAGTCGGGTAGTTCTTTTCATGCTCTTTCAATTGTCGAGACGCATATGCGATCACCTTATCTCTTTGGGTTAAAACACAATCCAATCCAACCCCAGACGCATCGCTATAAACAACGAAGTCTTCAAATCCATCAGGTAGAGAAAGTATCGGTGCCTCGCATAGTTTCTTCTTTAGCTTCTCGAATGCTTCTTTATGCTTATCACTCCAAGCATAAGAAGCTCCTTTGTGGGTCAAAGTTGTCAATGGACTAGCGATCGAAGAAAAGCCTTGGATAAACCTTCGGTAATATCCGGCTAATCCTAAAAAGCTTCGGATCTCCATGGGACTTTTCGGTTGTTCCCACTTTATCACAGCTTCGATCTTCGCTGGATCAACCATTATCCCTTCTTGGTTGACCACATGACCCAATAATTGGACTTCTCGAATCCAAAAATCACACTTGGAGAACTTTGCATACAACTTCTCCTTCTTCAAAACTTCTAACACTTCTCGCAAGTGTCTGCCATGCTCCTCTTGGCTTTTCGAGTAAATCAGAATGTCATCTATGAACACTATCACAAATTTATCAAGGAATGGATTACAAACCCGATTCATTAAATCCTTGAATGCTGCTAGAGCATTGGTTAGTCCAAACGACATAACCAAAAACTTGTAGTGTCCATATCTAGTTCTGAATGTAGTCTTCTTTATATCCTGCTCTCTTACTTTCAGCTGATGATATCCTGACCTTATATCGATCTTCGAGAAATAGCTCAAACCTTGCAATTGATCAAACAAGTCATCAATCCTTGGCAACGGGTATCTATTCTTTATCGGTGCTTTATTCAGCTCTCTGTAATCAATGCACATCCTCATGCTCCCGTTTTTTTCCTTTACAAATAAAACCGGAGCTCCCCGGGGCGATGAACTAGGTCTAATGAAACCTTTGTCCAATAACTCCTGAAGTTGCATCATCAGCTCCTTCATCTCCGTCGGTGCTAATCGGTAAGGTGCTTTTGCTATTGGTGTCATCCCTGCTAACAAGTCTATTCTAAACTCCACTTGTCTATCAGGCGGTAATCCGGGAAGATCTTCGACAAATACTTCCGGATAATCACACACGACAAGAATGCTCTGCATCTCCTTTTTCTCCTTCTTTGCATCAATCACAAATGCTAGATACGATGTACATCCTTTGGCCAAACACTTTCTGGCTTTCATCAATGAAATGATTCCAGAATTTACTCTGCGTTTATCTCCATACACCATAAACGACTCTTTCCCTGGCGGGTTTACCTTTACAATCTTCTTCTTGCACAATATCTCGGTGTCATTGGCGCTAAGCCAATCCATTCCCAACACGATGTCGAAACCATTAAGTTCTATAGGCAATAATTCCTCGCGGAACTTATTCCCATTCTAGTCAATTAAGATGTTTTTCATACGATGGCTACCAGGTACAAACTTGCCACTAGCAACTTCGACTAATAAGGCATTATCTAGTTTATCAACAGGCAAGGCTAGCTTCCTACCAAATTCATGCGAAATAAAGGAGTAGTTGGCTCCAGAATCAAATAAAATTTGGGCAGGCAATTCGTTAACGAGAAAGGTACCTGAAGCGACATCAGCTTCATCTTTAGTAGCTTCCAGTGTCATCTGGAATGCTCTCGCCTTCGGCTTTAGCGGAATGTTGGGTCTTGTTGCCTCCTTCTTTTTCGGGCAGTCCCTCGACAAGTATCCCTCCTCACCACAACCATAACAAACTTTCTTAGTGAGGGTGCATTCATTGGCATAGTACCCTAGCTTTCTACATTTAAAACATGTGGCCACTACCTCACATTTTCCATGATGCTTCTTCTTACATTTTTCGCACCATTTCGCTTCGCCTCCTCCTCCTCTCGAACCATACTTCGAGAACTTGTTTTTCTTGTTGGACCCTGAAGGTCCATCAAACTTCCTTTTCTCACCAACTTCTATCCTTTCTAGACCCTTTTCCTTCTATTGGGCCTCCATATTTTTAGCTGCACGAACAGCGGTTTTTAGAGTGGTTGCCATCTTGACTGTCGGGCCAAAGTCGGCAGGCAGTCCATTAGCGAACCTCTCAATCTTGGAGAGTTCCGTTGGCACTAGGTACGGAAATAACTTCATTTTCTCAGTGAATGCAGTAGCATAGTCATCTATGCTCATCCTCCCCTTCTTCAAGTTTTGGAACTCATTGTTCAGATCAATCAGATCTATCTCTGAACAATACTGCACCCTTAGTTGTTCCAAGAACTCCTCCCATGACATTTTCAGGGCATCTCCTCGTGGCATAGTATCTACCAACAATTTCCACCAACTCAAGACTCTATTCTTCAGTTGTCTAACTGCAAAGACGGTCTTCTGTTTGTTGCTACACTCGCAACTTTCAAATACCATCTCCATTTAGGAGATCCAATCCATAATCTCAACAGGCTTTGGGCTTCCAGAAAGACTTGGCGGCTTGGCGCCCAAGAAATTCTTGTACATTTGCCCATCCTTGTTGTTTCTCCTTTCCGAATCGTTCATTCGTTCTCCTTGAGTCCCATCTTGACTTACCATGCGACTATTGTTCCCTTCCTCCAATTTCTCGGGAATCAGTTCGGGTTCCTCAATAGGTATGATTGGTTCATCCCTATTTTCATGTAACATCCGTCGCATTTCTTCCCTTTGTTCGGCTAACATAGCCCGAACCATGGCTTGCACCCCAGCCATCGTTATTGGTTCTGGTGTTGCTGCTACAACAGGTGCTTGCTCAATCACTGGTGGTTGATTCCTGTTTTCATCTGCGTTTCCAACACCACTCCTGGTTCTTACCATTTTTGATCTACACACCAAATAAGGTGAAATAAGATCCTCATCCATGATAGATAATCAAATCATCCTTATTAGTCCGAAACGTTTACATGCTAGTTCTAATACCATCGTCATACTCTTATAATCCTACACACATAAGGTTTCCAGATCTGGTCGGCAACAGACCATAGATCCGAACAATTAATATTATATATGGCAACATATAACATTTAGCACATAAAAGCATTTTAGGAAACTTTCCTAAAATAACCTAGTGCTCGTGTCTGAAATATAACAGGCACACATCTAACAACCTTCACTTAGCATTCTAAGTTTAAGTCTAGAAATCCTACAAATTCCTAGTTTGCTTAAACTAATGCTCTGATACCAACTATGACATCCCCAAAATCACGGCCAGAAAAGACCGATTTCATTTATGCTTTTTTTAAAATAATTTCAGAGTAAATCCTTTTGATTTAAAAGAGTTGCGGAATTTGTTCCCAAAACAAAATATAATAAGATAATATTTATCAAAGAATTTCATCAAGAGATGCATTTTCATTATATAATCAAAACTCGGGATGTCATGTTCCGATACAGACCATAAAGCATAAATGATAACATTACAAGTCATTCAACAAATATATACATATACAGACTTGTAAACAAAACAACTTGATGATTCATCCATCTTATGCCCTCGCGCCACTACCTGTAATACAAATAAACTGAGTGGGTCAGGCTTGGGAGCCTGGCGAGCATATAGGGTTTTCAACCCACAATAAATAATTATATTTAATTTCACCAACCAACAATAACCCGATTACCCATTCCTGTTATCCTCACTTTATGTCCCTAAAACAACATCTATCTCAAGGGACCTTATCTAGGATTTTCATCGGGACGGACATTACTACTAAGGGGTTTCCTCAACAATAGATATCCTAAAGGCAACCATGAGGGGGATAGAGTACACCGGTGAACACATCATTCACAACACCTACAGGTTATGAACCTACTAGCGTTCCACAGGACTATCTAAAAAGAGTCTGTGGTCGTTATCCATACTCCGCTGAATAAATAGATCAACAACAACAACATCGAGGCCTCTCATCTGTTTATCTCACATCAACTATCTACCCATGTTCTACCCAACATATTAGTAGATAAAAATATATATTTTTATACATAGTTTAAAACCTGTATAGCATTCTCATTCTGTACATATTCCACATAACAGATGAGGCACACACGCACATAACACGTATTTCATAGAGAATAAATCATACCTATGAGATAGAAGAAAGTGAATATACATTCACACATATAACAACAAAATATACACATAACACGTATTTCGTATAAAATACTTCATAGTTATGCGTTAGAAGAAAGTAACTACACACTCACTTGATCAGAAGATGATTGGACAACACTACGACTTGTAGAAGTAGTATTCTTCGGTAGATCTGGAAGATCTTCACAAAAACCGGGCTCCTCGCGGGCAGAGCTTCGGCTCGGGAATCTTACTTCTCGAGATCTTCGGGGCTTCGGAACTTGCTTCGGGGCTCGGGAATAATACCAGGGCTTCGGGGTATAAATGGCACGTAAATCAAGGCAAAAACTAGAGAGAAAGGAAGAATTTGGCAAAAGAATAAGGCTGCCCTCGCATGCCCTTTTATAGGAGGCTGAGGCCTCGCATTACGTTGGGCGTAATGCTCTACGCGAGGCGTACTCCTCCGAAATCGTCATTGCTTACGTATCCGAAGAACGCGAGTGCGAGGCGCGTCATGCTTCACTGTACGCTGGGCGTACAGCCCTACGCTGGGTGTAACCTGGATAAGTCTGGTGACTCCCCTTCGGATAATGTCGGATTTAATAATTAAATTTATATATTAATTATTTAATAAACTTCAAAAATTCATATCTTCTTCATACGAACTCCGTTTTCGACGTTCTTTATATCCACGCGTAGGTAAGACTACGCTCTACAACTTTCGTTTCGACTACGTCGGCTAATTTTGAATTTATTTTTAGTATTTATTTTTAGTAGGCCGGGACAGGAAAACGCCGTTATAAAATCATAACTTCTTCATCCGACGTCCGCTTTCGCCTATCTTTTTATCATTTTACTACTATTAATGAGATCTTCGATTCTCGTTTAGATTGTTTTGGCTAAAAACCGCTCGGTCTCAAATCGAGCATTCGGTCTGCATACTGCTAAGTCGAAACTCAGAAAAATCATAACTTCCTCATACGAAGTCAGATTTGGGTGTTCTTTTTATGCACGCTCTTGGTTTAACGAACTCTACGACTTTCGTTTAGATCACTAAGGCTAAATATCACTCTAACGTAAATTTCACTTTTTACGTCATTCAGCGTTGCCGGTTCTGTCGTGAAACTTCGTCAGGTCATAACTTGTTCGTTATAACTCGGATTTTGGCATTCTTTATATCTCCGGAATCCTTGATTCAACTACTACAACATTATCCATATATATCGAGCTTATCTAACATTTCATTTTGACGCTTATTTTTATTCTTAATTCAATTAAGTCACACAGTTATGCACAAAACACATAATACTCAAATAATACACTTCTATTATTTCAAAACGGGTTACAAAGGTTAACCTAGACTATTATATCAACATTAATGACAAGCCCAGAAACACAGGCTTTACAACCCTTAAGATAATTCTTTAAGGAATATCAAAGAAGATAACGGTGATGGGTAATCGGGTTGATTGTTTGATGTTTAAATATAATAATTATATTATTGTGGGTTGAAAATCCTATGTACTCACCAGGTTTCCCAACCTGACCCAGTCCAGCTTATTTGTATCACAGGTGTTGATACGAAGCTACTTTATACTGAGAGATTTAAAAGAGATGTAGTTCACTAGTGTAAATGAATGTAAGTTCTGTTTATGCTTATGCTTCTATATTGACGATGACATCCCAAATGTTTTAAATGAATAAAAATACATTTCTTCGAAAATGCATTGATAACGTATTTATCATGTTTTTTCTAGGAACAAATTCTGCAACATTTTTATTAAAAGAAGTACTCTGATTTTTACAAAGCATAAACAAAAATCGGTCTTTTCTGGCTGTGAAAATGGGGATGTCAAAAATGCCTCCATATCTTCAGAGCGAAAATAACCGCTGCCAGCTCCAAATTGTGAGTGGGGTAGTTCTTTTCATGCTCTTTCAGCTGTCGAGACGCATATGTTATCACCTTTTCTCTTTGGGTCAAAACACAACCCAACCCAACACTAGACTCATCGCTATAGATAGCAAAGTCCTGAACTCTATCGGGTAGAGAAAGAATCGGTGCCTTACATAACTTCTTCTTTAGCAACTCGAATGCTTCTTTGTGTTTATCACTTCAAGTATAAGTAGCTCTTTATGGGTCAAAGATGTCAATGGAGTAGCGATCGAAGAAAAGCCTTAGATAAACCTTCGGTAATATCCGGCTAATCCCAGAAAGCTTCGGATCTCCGTGGGACTTTTCGGTTGCTCCCACATCATCATTGCTTCAATCTTTGCTGGATCAACCATTATCTCTTCTTGGTTGACCACGTGACCCAAGAATTGGACTTCTCGAATCCAAAAATCACATTTGGAGAACTTTGCATACAACTTCTCTTTCTTTAAGACTTCTAACACTTCTCGCAAGTGTTTGCCATGATCCTCTTGGCTATTCGAGTAAATCAAAATGTCATCTACGAACACTATCACGGATTTATCGAGGAATGGTTTACAAACCCTGTTCATCAAATCCATGAATGTTGTTGGAGCATTGGTTAGTCCAAACGACATAACCAAGAACTCATAGTGTCCATATCGTTTTTTGAATGTAGTCTTCTCTATATCATGATCTCTCACCTATAGCTGATGATATCCTGACCTTAGGTCGATCTTTGAAAAATAGCTTGAGCCTTGCAACTGATCGAACATGTCATCAATCGTTAACAGTGGATAATTATTCTTTATCGTTGCCTTATTCAGCTCTATGTAATCTATGCACATTCTCATACTCCCGTCCTTCTTCTTTACGAATAACATCGGAGCTCCCCAGGGTGATGAACTAGGTCTAATGAAACCTTTGTTCAATAACTCCTGAAATTGCATCATCAGCTCCTTCATCTCTGTTGGTGCTAATCGATACGGTGCTTTTGCTATTGGCGTCGTTCTTGGTAACAAGTCTATTCTGAACTCCACTTGTTTATCAGGTGGTAATCCAGGAAGATCTTCGGGAAATACTTCCGGATAGTCACACACGGCCGTAATACTCTGCACCTTCTTCTTAGCATCGATCAAGAATGCTAGATATGATGTACATCCCTTGGCCAAACACTTTATGGCTTTCATTAGGGAAATAATTCCAGAATCCACTCTGCGTTTGTCCCCATATACCATAAATGACTCTTTCCCTGGTGGGTTTACTTTTACTATCTTCTTCCTGCACAATATTTTGGCATCATTGGTGCTAAGCCAATCCATTCCCAGCACGATGTCGAAACCATTTAGCTCAATAGGCAATAATTCCTCGCGGAACTTATTCCCATTCAAGTCGATGAAGATGTTTTTCATGTGATAGTTAACATGTATAAACTTGCCACTAGCAACGTCGACTACTAAAGCATTAACTGGTCTATCGATAGGAAAAGCTAGTTTTCTACCAAATTCATGCGAAATAAAGGAGTAGTTGGCTCCAAAATAAACAAAATTTGGGTAGGCAATTCGTTTATGAGAAAGGTACCTGAAGCGACATCAGCTTCATCTTTCGCAGCTTCAAGTGTCATCTGAAAGGATCTCGCCTTCGGTTTCGGTGGAATGTTGGGTTTTGTTGCCTCCTTTTTCGGACAGTCTTTCAAAATGTGCCCTTCTTCATTACATCCAAAGCACATCCTCTTGTTGGACGGACACTCGTTGGTATAATGTCCAGTTTTTCCACATTTGTAGCAAGTCACTTCCTCACTACATTTCCCAGAGTGCTTTTTCTTTTGCTTTTCACACCATTTCACTTCGCCTCTTCCTCCTCCTCCAAACTTCTTCGAATTAGACTTCAAAATTTTACTTTTCTTGTTGGAACCTGAAGTTCCTTCAAACTTTCTATTTTCGCCAACTTCAACCTTGTTGGGGGTTCTCCCCTTGATCATGTCCTTAACAGACTTGGCAACCCAAATAGTTGCCTCTAGAGTAGGTGCCTGACGTACTGGTACCGCATACTCCTATAGGAGTCCCTTTGCATACCGATCAACTTTTGTCAGCTCATCTGGGATGATGCGCAAGGCAAAATCCATCTTTTCTGTGAAGGCATTAGTGTATTCATCAACTGACATGATGTCTTTCTTTAATGTCAAAATTTTGTTCTCCAACTCAAGAAGATTTTGGGCCGAGCAGAACTTGCGCTTGAATTGCACCAAGAACTCTGCTCAAGTCAGTTGCAGTGGCTCATTAGGGCTTAGGATCTTCCCCATAGTGTTCCACCAACGAACAGCGCCACCCTTGAACTGACGTACTGCATATATGGTTTGTAGTTTTCCCTTGCAACCGCATGTCATTTAGGCCAACTCCATTTATGAGATCCAATCCATAACTTCAATTGGATCTTCCTTTCTAGTGAAGGTCGATGGTTTGCAAGTCAGAAAATCTTTGTACTTGCATCCAATTCCATCATTTCCTCCCTCTTGGTTGTTTTATCTAACTAACGGTGGGTTGGCTAGACCAAAAATCTCACTAAAGTTACTTCCTCCTTCACGATTCTGCTAAAGCAGGCATCTAGTTTCTTCCATTTGACGATCCAACATCATTTAAATCATCACTTGTACCCCAGCCATTGTCATTGGCTCAGGTGCTGCTGCTACAACAGGTACTTGCTCAATCACTGGTGATTGATTCTTGTTTTCATTTGCGTTTCCAACTCCACTTCTGGTTCTTACCATTTTTGATCTATACACCGAATAAGGTGAATTTAGATCCTCATTCACAATTGATATTTAAATCATCCATATCACTCCGAAACGTTTACATGCTAGTTCTAATACCGTAGTCATACGTTTAGAATCCTAAACACATAAGGTCTCCATATCCGGTTGGCAACAAACCTTAGATCTGAACAAATAATATCATATATGGAAAACATATAACATTTAGCACATCAAAGCATTTTAGGCATCTTTCCTAAAATAAACTAGTGCTCGTGTCTAAAATATAACAGACACTCATCTCACAGTCTTTACTTTGCATTCTAAGTTTAAATCTAGAAATCCTACAAATTCCTAGTTCGCTTAAAGTAATGATCTGATACCAACTGTGACATCCCAAAATTCACGGCTAGAAAAGACCGATTTAATTTATGCTTTTAAAATAATTCAGAGTAATCATTTGATTAAAAGAGTTGCAAAATTTGTTCCCAAAACAAAATAAGATAAAAATTTATCAAAACATTTCTTAAAGAAATGTATTTTCATTATATAACAAAGTCTCGGGTGTCATGTTCCGATACAGACCAAAAGCATAAACAATATGAAATAGACCGTACAACAGTTATTTACAACTACTGGTCTATAATCCAAAATATCTTGATAAGTCATCCAATTTATGCTCTGGTGTCACTACCTATAATACAAAGAAAACTGAGTGGGCAGGCTTGGGAGTCTGGTGAGCATATAGGGTTTTCAACCCATAATAAATAATTATATTAATTTCATCAACCAACAATAACCCAATTACCCATTCCCATTATCCTCACTTTACGTCCCTAAAACAACTATCACAAGGGACCTAGCCTAAGGATTTTCATCGGGGCGACAACACTGCTTTGGGGGTTTTCCAGCAATTTATGTCAAATAAGGCAACCATGTGGGGGATGGAGTACAACAATTGAACACCCAAGTTCAATAACACCTACAGGTGCGCGAGTCTGCCAGCGTTCCACTGGACTGTCCAGAAGAGTCGGTGGTCATCATCTAAACTCTGCTAGATGACTGAATCAGCAACAACATCGAGGCCTCACATCATTTTACTTAATCACACATCAACTATCTACCCATGTTTCACCCAACATAATTGTATATAAAAATACATATACAGCGTAAAACGTGTATAAAACATTCATTCAACACTTATCTCAAATAAACAAATAATATATAAACACATAGCACGTATTTTATAGAGAATACTTCGTATCTATGTGCTTGAAGAAAATGAATATACACTCACTTGATAAGACGATGATCAGACAGCACTACGGCTCTTTAAAGTAATATTTTTCGATGAAACCGGGATGTTTTCTAAAACACCGGGCTTCACGCGGGCAGAGTTTCGGCCCGAAAACTCTTTTTTCTCGGGATCTTCGGGGCTTTGGGACTTGCTTCGGGTGTCAGGATGATACCGGGACTTCGGGGATATTTCTTTCAATAAAGGAGAAAGTATAAGGGGTGAAGGAAATGAAAAGTAGCAAAAAAAACCCGGAGGTCTCGCTTTCTGTTTATAGGAGGAGCCTGGCCAGGCCGAACGCAACGCGTTCCGGCGGGGCGAGGTCCTCTACCCAATGACAGTTCGTGTCAGCTACGACGTGGCTCATCCGAGGCTGAGCAAAACGAATGTGGGGTGTTCCCCTTCTGAACGCGGGGTGTTCCCTTTGGATAAGCTTCAGTATGTGTGCCTCGGACTTCAAAAATTCATAACTTTCGCATACACAGTGTCGTGCCGGTTCTGTCGCGAAACTTCGACAGGTCATAACTTCTTCGTTATAACTCGGATTTCGGCATTCTTTATATATCCGGAATCATTGTCGCGACCACTACCTCTTTATGTATAGATATTAGGCTTATCTAATATTTTGTTTTAACACTCATATTTATTCTTAATTCACTTAAGTCACACAATTAAGCATAAAACACATAATACTAAAATAATACATTTTTATTATTTCAAAACAGTTTACAAAAGGTTATCCTAGAATATTACATCATCATTAATGCCTAGCCAAGAAACATGGGCATTACAAAATTTGATATAATAGTTCGTATACTGAATTGATATAATATGTTGATTATTTTGAATTATATGATAATATATATATTTATTATAACTGCATAATTTCAATCGTTTGAATGACTTCTACCCACGAGTTACACATGAATAAAACTAAATATAATATATGGTTTAATGTTATTTATAGTAGTTTTTATTGTTAATTAATTTTGTAAAATTTATTTGCTTGATTTTTTAATTTCTATCATTATAATTATTTAAAATATCAGAAATTGTTTTTTGATTTTAAAGGTAACAATATAATCATTTATATAGAGTTATTTTTAACTATTGTTATTGTAAGTTATTTTAAGCAACTTATTTGAAAACTTTTAACCATTATAAAAATATCTTTAGGGAAATATTTTAGTTAAATTGATATTATAATTTAGTTTTTGCATTTGGCACTCCAAATTTATCACTTTTAACTATTCACAAAATATTCATTGGATTTTTTAAGTGGAACTGAATTTATATTTAAGTTGATACTATAATGTTATATATAAATTAACAGTTTAAGTATTTTGTCCAAACTGTTCCAAAGTTGTAGTTTTAAATTGATAATGGTTTACATATAACAACATATTAAATCTAATAAATTAAGTATAATATGTTAAAAGTTGAAGACATAATTTTATAAGTAGAAGTAAAAATATTATTTTAATATTGAAATTTAGTTTATTTATGATTACACTTTAGGTTTGATATTTATTTAACCTTATTAACCAAATTATAATCATTATTAGAAATACACTACAATTTATCACTTTTAACTATTTACAAAATATTATTTGGGTTGTTTAAGTTAAACTAAAATTTATATTTAAGTTGGTCCCGTAATGTTATATTTAAGTTTATAGTTTAAATATTTTATACAAATTGTTCAAAAGCTGTAGCTTTAAAATGATAATGGTTTACATCCAACAATATATTAAAATTAATAAATTAAGTATAATATGTAAAAAGTTAAAAAACATAACTTTATAAGGAGAAGTAAAGATATTCTTTTAATATTGAAATTTAGTTTATATATGATTACACTTTAGGTTTGATATTTATTTAATCTTATTAACCAACTTATAATTATTATTATAAAGAAATTGAAAAGAAATGAGAGTTTCAAATGAATGTGGTGAAAAAAAATATTTCATTTATAATACAGTACTAGGTGAATACCCACGCGTTGCGCAAAATACAGTAATATATTTGAAATATTTAGAAATATGTTTTTTTTAAATATATCAATGAAGTTGTTGTTAGTTCTTATATAATAAATTTTACAATAAGTTGGTATAAACATTATTTTTATTTAATTATATGATAATATAAACATCTTTTAAAATTATATAATCTCAGTTGTCTCAATGGTATCTACCTGCGAGTTACTCATGAATAAAATTAAATATAATATATAGTTTAATGATATTTATAGTTGTTTTTATGATTAATTAATTTTAAAAATTTTATTTTTTTAGATTCTAATTTCTATCATTGTAAGTATTTAATACATCAAACATTGTTTTCATTCTTAAAGGTAACAATATATTTTTTAATATAATGTTGATTTTTAATTATTGTTGTTGTAAGTTATTCAAAATAATGTATTTGGAGACTCTTAATTATTTTATTCTGGTTTCAGAAATTTAACTTTTAAAATTTAATTGATCAATATTGTTAGTTTCTTTGATTGTAATTATTTAAAACAACAAACATTGTTTTTGTTTTTAAAGATTACATTATAATTTTTTATATAATATTACTGTTAACTATTCTTATTGTAAGTTATTTTTAAGCTATTTATTTGAAAATTCTTTAATAATATAGAGAATAGTTTCATAGTCATTTTTGTTAATTTAGGATTACAATTTAGGTTTAACATTATAATTTATAACTTTTAACTATTTATAAAATAGTCTCTCGATTTTCTCAAGTTTAAGTGAAATTTTGATTTAAGTTAATCGTTAACATTATATTGAAATTAATAATTTAACTATTTTGCATAAAATCATAGATTATATAAAAGTTATGACTTTACAATGACAATTGTTCACATACGACAACGTATCTAAATTAATAAGTTAACTATAGTATGTTAAAAAGTTAAATTCATAATTTAATAAATAGAAGTAACATATGATATTTTAATATTGTCGTTTAGTAATTTCTGATTAGAATTTAGTTTTTTCATTCATTTAATATTATTAACCAATTTATAATAATTATTAGAAAGAAATTGAAAAATCATAGAGGTTTTTAATGCATGTGGTGCAAGTAAAAATGTCTTTAGGCGAATATTCGCGCGTTGCGCGGAATACAATTATAAATTTAAAATATATGTTGTTTAAATATAAAAACGCTAGAGTTAACTTTGATATAATAATTCTTAAACTTATTTAGTATAAAATATTGATTATTTTGATATATATGATCATATTAAATCTATTACAACTATATAGGCTTAATCGTCTCAGTGGACTCTATTAGCATGTTACTCATAAATAAAATTAAATAGAGTATATGAATTAATGTTATTTATGGTTGTTGTTATGATTAATTAGTTTAAAAAAATATATGTTAAAAACTAAATTTGAGTAAGTTTTTAATTTCTATTATTGAAGTTATTTAAAATATCAAACATTGTTTTTGTTTTTAAAGGTAACAATATTACTTTGAACTATTATCGTTGTAAGTTATTTGTAAGATATTTATTTAGAAATTATTAATGTTTATAAAAATGGTTTTAGGAAATACTTTAATTGATTTGGGGTTACAATTTAGTTTTTAGGTTTAACACTATAATTTATAACTTATAACTATTTACAAAATAGTCATTGGATTTTCTTTAAGTTTAATTGAAATTTCCATTTAAGTTAATACTTTAACACTGTATTTAAATTAACAATTTACGTATTTTATATAAATTATTCAAAAGCTGTGACTTTAAACTGGCAATTTAGGAAATAATATATCAAAACTAAGTAGAAGTCAAATATATTAATTTAGTATTCAAGTTTAGTTAATTTTAGGATTACAATTAGCGTTTTACACCTATTTAACATTATTAACCAATGTATAATCATTATTAGAAAAAAACTGAAAAGTAATAAGAGTTTCAAATACATGCTGTAAAAAAAATATATCTTTCAGATTTACATGGAAAATTTAAAATCTTCACGACTTTTAGTTAGTTACTTTTTTGAAACGATACAAAACAAACGATAATATTTAACATATCTAACTAAATATTATCCACATCACGGTATATAACATATGATTGATAATATCGATCTGATCTAATATATATATATATATATATATATATATATATATATATATTAACGATCAAAGCACAACATAAAACAATTGTATTAAAAGAATCTAAACCAAGAAAAATATAAAAATAATTAGTATATAACAAACTTACAAATCAAAATCTATAACATAATAATATATCTCAAAAAGTAGTCATAATACCTCAAACCAACACAAAACCCTTTAAGGTTGTCTTCTTTATGAAGTTTGTATGTGATTTGTATGCATGTCTACCCAAAAGATTGATTTTTTTTGTAGTAAACATTTCATAAAGTGCTTATTAAACATAATATAAGTTGTAAAACCTTTGAGTGTTAAATCATTATTAAGGGGCTGTTTGTTTTTTTTGTGAAGAGCTGCACAGCCACTTTTGTCTGCGCCGCCCAGACAACGCGCAGATATATGCCCTCGCAGAGTGTTTGTTTTTTGGAAGTGCGCAGACCAAAAAACGTCTGTGCGAGGTCTTCCTGGCGTAGACATGGGCCACTGTCTTCAAAGGTCTTCAGACCTCATTTTAACAAAAAAAAAAAAAGAAAAAAAAAAAAAGACCACCCGTTTTTTTTCTCTTTTTGCTGAAAATACATTTTTAATCTTTATGACATGAAATTAAGTTTGAAAAATTAATTTATTTCAACAACTGCAGATGTTAAAAACAAACAGTCTTCTTATTGCAGACTGCAGTCATTTGGTCCACCTCTTCTACCGCAGAGGCTTGCAGATGTGGTCCGCAGACTGCAGACATTTTGGCTTCAAAAAAACAAACAGCACCTAAGAAGACTTTTGAGTTGTATTAGTTAAAGAATTGTTATGATTGATTAATTTAAAATTTTACTTATGCGATTATTTTCTAATTTCAATAATAATGTTCATTTAAAATACAATATATATGTTGTTAACATTATGCAATTTACAAATTGATGTTATTATCATTTAAAATTATTGTTCTTTAGTCTTAAACAACTTATTATTATAATAAGTTAAAGAAGACTTTTAAGAAATACATACCTTTAAAATCAAAAAACAAAGTTTGATGTTTAAAATAATTATAACGATAGAAATTAAAACATATAGCAAATAAATTTTAAAAAAATTAATAAACAATAACAACAACTATAAATAACATTAAACCATATATTATATTTAATTTTATTCATGTGTAACTTAAAGGTAGAAGTCATTTAAATGATTGAGATTATACAGTTATAATATATGTATATACTATCATATAAGTTGCGTAAAAACACCTATATAGCTGAAGTCTTTATACATATACGCTTTTTTTTAATATAATAATAACATTGTTGTTAAATTTGATATAATAATTTATATACTAAATTGATATAATATATTGATTATTTTGAATTATATGATAATATATACATCTATTATAACTTCATAATCTCAATCGTTTGAATGACTTCTACCCGCGAGTTACACATGAATAAAATTAAGTATAATGTATGGTTTAATGTTATTTATAGTTGTTGTTATTGTTAATTAATTTTATAAAATTTATTTGCTTAATGTTTTAATTTCTATCATTGTAATTATTTAAAACATCAAACATTATTTTTGATTTTTCAGGTAACAATATAATCATTTATATGGAGTTATTTTTAACTATTGTTATTGTAAGTCATTTTAAGCTACTTGGAAATTTTTAACGATTATAAAAATATATTTAGGAAATATTTTAGTTAAATTGATATTACAATTTAGTTTTTGTATTTATCACTATAATTTATCACTTTTAACTATTTACGAAATATTCTTTGGTTTTTTAAGTGGAACTGAAATTTATAATTAAGTTGACATTGTAATACGTAGAAACACATATATAGTTGAAGTCTTTACAAATATATATTTTTTTCAATATAACAACAACGTTGTTGTTAAATTTGATATAATAATTCGTATACTAATTTGATATAATATACTGATTATTTTGAATTATATGATAATATATATGTGACAACCGTCAAATTCTAGTCAAGTCAAAGTCAAACAAAGTCAACAAGTCGAACCGGTCAACTCAACTAACCCTTGTATACTAGTTTTTACGTTATGAAATTTCTATACAACTTGTTATTCTAATGAGAAATCATCAATTGAAAAGTTCGTATATCTGGATTTCTTTAACCTAAAACTATGGTAAGTAATGAACCAAAGCGATAAAACACTATTGCATACTCATCGGGAGTGTGTAAGATCCTTAAACATGGCTTAACGGGGTTTACGGACCTTGCGTTGCGAAGCCGGACACTCAAAAAGGTCCTATAACATTTTTAAATCATTCGGGTCATCCCGACCCTTAACCAGGTCAAAAATCAGTTAAAACGGGGTAAAACAGCCTAAAGGAACCGAAACCACCCCTTGGGGAGCGAACCCTCTTAGGGTCGAAGGTCCCCTATAGGGACCAAACCTGCTAAGAACCGAAGTGGCTTGAACCGAACCCGAACCTCACAACCAGGACCGAACCTCCTTTCGCCTTCGCTCCATCTACTTTCGCCTTCGGTTCCAGCCTTCTCAAGGCTGAACCCTCGCACCTTCGGTCCCCCATGCGAGAAGCCTCGTAGATTCAGCCTTTCTTCCCGGTTTTCGACTACGACTTTATTTTAGGCCCGTTTTCCATTATTTTTACGTGGGATTTTCACCCAAAATCATGTTTTAACATATAAAACCCCATACTTCATGAATAATCACGTTTTTGAGTGCAATCATTGTCCAAAATTAGTGGGTGAGATACTTAAGGTTGAGTGTTGACTTTGCTTTAGTGTATGACACAAGCAACCACCCCATGCCCACTCCATGACCCACCCTTGTCCTTCCACCATACCTAGTCATTCCATAGTACTTTTCCCACCATTTTCCAGCCACAAACTTGGTCAAGGGCCGGAAAACCCTCCTCTCTCCTCACATTTCTCTCATTCCTCTCATTTTCCACCAAATAACAAACTTCATTTTCTCTCACTTTCTCTCTCTAAAATTTCGAGATTCAAGGCTATTCTCCAAGATTTTCTTCTACTTTTGGTAAGTATTAACATCCTCCATATGATTATTTCACTTCTTTCTACTCAAATCATGGATATCTTACACAAACATCATCACATTCATGTTAGATCTTCGAATCTTCAAAGCATCTTCTAAGTATTCTTGAGTTGAACACTTATTTTCTTCAACATCCATCCACTAATAACACACAAGGTGAGTTCATACCCCTACATTTTCATGTTTTCTTCAAGTTTTAGGAGGGTAATACAAGTTAAATCACCATAATATAACTTAAACTCTATCATCAGCTTTCAACAGGAAAGTTGAGTCCCATTCCCGGGCTGTTTTGACATTCATAAACTTTTTATTTTCCAAAACTGTTTAATATGAAAATAGTTCAGGTTAATACCTTTAAAATGACTACTTGCACATCTCCACACGATTTTTCTACAATTTATGACGATTTTTACAAAACAGCCTATCATTTCAGAAACCACTTCGGACCAGTTTGTGAAGTTGGACATTTTTACACAAGTTAAAGGTCACTAAAAATCATGATAAAAATTATTAAAAAAATAGACACATTTTATAATCTCTCAGAATTTACGAATTCTGATTTCGAGTTCAAATGAGTTTTCTATGATTTTTGTAAGAATAGGAACAACAAGGTAAAACTAGAAAATGGTTAACAATTTCATTTGCACCTTGTAGCTTGATGAGCAAGGTGTGTGTTCTTATATATATATATATATATATATATATATATATATATATATATATATATATATATATATATATATATATATATATATATATATATATATATACACATGTTGTTGATAGTACATATTATTACCCTAGTCTAAAGGTACGAATCATATACAAGGGATTACTACCACTACAAATAATATTAATAAGTTATAATAGGCATAGTTAAGCCTTTATACACCACAAACAAATATGCTAAACTATAATAGGTATAGTTAGGTTGCATATGCATTACAAACATTATGAAAAACTATAATAGTTATAGTTTATGTTACATTTTCATTTCAAACTCATTACGAAAGGTTTTCTTTTCATATAAAAGGTGTACAAATACAAACTACCGGGTCTATACAAAGGGGTACATTACAAAGTTCCGGGTTTTCATATAAAATGGGTACAAATACAAAGTACCGGGTTTTCATATAAAAGGGGTACAAATACAAAGTATCGGGTCTATACAAAGGGGTACATTACAAAGTACCGGGTTTTCATATAAAAGGGGTACAAATACAAAGTATCGAGTCTATACAAAGGGGTACATTACAAAGTACCGGGTTTTCATATAAAAGGGGTACAAATACAAAGTACCAGGTCTATACAAAGGGGTACATTACAAATTACCGGGTTTTCATAACTAAAGGGGTACATTACAAAGTATCGGGTTTACACAAAATGGTTTTATGATATTAGAACTACAATCCATCTAGAATTTGTTAGTTTCCGATTATAATTGCTAAGTGTATATGTCAGAGTTATATAAGAATTTAGTTGCGATCGACTTAAAATTGGTGGGTCCGCCTTACTTCCTGTTCCTTGTTTGGTTGTGGACCTAGGGAAGACCTTTTTTATTCAACGGTTTATTTAACTTAAATTTTATATAACTTATATACACTGGATGATTATAGAGGAAATCTATGGGTCCTTCTAGGGTACATTATTGCATAACATAGGAGCTTTCCTTACACATATTATAAAGAAAATATTGGATTTTCTGGAATCATACTCATTCGCTTTTACAAGGAAAATGACATCTTTATCAAATAAAACTCTTATGAACTCACCAACTTAATTGTTGACACTTTTTCAAAACTACTTGTATTCTCAGGGAAATAGTAAAACAGGAAATCAGCGGCTTTTGAGGATGGAACGCTTAGGCGTTAAACATTTCATTTTTGTCAACATAATATAATTGATTTAGAAACATGTAAACTCATACTATGGTGTAACTTTTTCAATTATATTTATGTTGGTTGTTTTTACTTTGAGCACTATTATACTCGTTGTTGTGATACTATACATGAAGTCCTCCACCCTCAGACGTTTCCACCATCCTTGGTTTGGGGGTGTGACAATATACATCTATTATAACTTCATAATGTCAATCGTTTGAATAAATTCTACCAACGAGTTTCACATGAATAAAATTAAATATAATATATGGTTTAATGTTATTTATAATTATTGTTATTGTTAATTAATTTTAAACAAATTATTTGCTTAATGTTTTAATTTCTATCATAATAATTATTTAAAACATCAAACATTGTTTTTTGTTTTTAAAAGTAACAATATAATCATTTATATAAAATTATTTTTAATTATTGTTATTGTAAGTTATTTAAACTACTTATTTGAAAACTCGTAACGGTTATAAAAATATCTTTAGGAAATATTTTTGTTATATTTATATTACAATTTAGTTTTTGCATTTATCACTACAATTTATCACTTTTAACTATTTACAAAATATTCTTTGGTTTTTTAAGTAGAACTGAAATTTTATTTAAGTTGACTATGTAATGTTATATTTAAATTAACAATTTAAGTATTTTGTCCAAACTGTTCAAAAGTTGTAGCTTTAAATTGATAATAGTTTACATATAACAACATATTAAATCTAATAAATTAAGTACAATATATTAAAATTTAAATACATAACTTTATAAGTAGAAGTAATATATTATTTCAAAAATAAAAATTAGTTTATTTATAATTACACTTTAGGTTTGATATTTATTTAACCTTATTAACCAACTTATAATCGTTATTAGAAAGACCCTACAATTTATCACTTTTAACTATTTACAAAATATTTTTTTTGGTTGTTTAAGTTAAACTAAAATTTATATTTAAGTTGACCCTGTAATGTTATATTTAAATTAATAATTTAAGTACTTTTATACAAATTGTTCCAAAATTGTATCTTTAAAATTATAATGGTTAACATCCAACAATATATTTAAACTAACAAATTAAGTATAATATGTTAAAAGTTAAAAAACATAACTTTATAAGTAGAAGTAAAGATATAATTTTAATATTGAAATTTAGTTTATATGTGATTACACTTTAGGTTTGATATTTATTTAAGCTAATTAACCAAATTATAATTATTATTATAAAGAAATTGAAAAGTCATGCGAGTTTCAAATGAATGTGGTGAAAAAAAATCATTCCTTTATAAGTATACTAGACGAATACTCGCGCGTTGCGCAGAAACACCTATATAGTTGAAGTCTTTACAAATATATGTTTTTTTTAAATATACCAATAACGTTATTGTTAAATTTGATATAATAATTTGTATACTAAATTGATATAATATATAGATTATTTTGAACTATATGATAATATATAAATCTATTATATCTGCATAATCTCAATCGTTTGAATGACTTCTATCAGCGAGTTACTCATGAATAAATTTAAATATAATATATGGTTTAATGTTATTTATAGTTGTTGTTATTAATAATTAATTTTAAAAATTTATTTGCTTAATGTTTTAATTTCTATCATTATAACTTGTTAAAATATCAAACATTGGTTTTATTATTTTAAAGGTAACAATGTAATTATTTATATAGATTTATTTTTAACTATTTTTATTGTAAATTATTTGAAGCTACTTATTTGAAAATTTTTCATGATTATAAAAATATCTTTAGGAAATGTTTTAGTTAAATTGATATTACAATTTAGTTTTTGCATTTATCACTACAATTTATCATTTTTAACTATTCACAAAATATTTTTTGGTTTTTTAAGTGGAACTGAAATTTATATTTAAGTTGATATAATGTTATATTTAAATTGGCAATTTAAGTATTTTGTCAAAACTGTTCAAAAGTTGTAGCTTTAAACTGATAATGGTTTACATACAACAATATTTTAAATATATTAAATTAAGTATAATATGTTAAAGTTAAAGACATAACTTTATAAGTAGAAGTAAAAATATTATTTTAACATTGAAATTTAGTTTATTTATGATTACACTTTAGGTTTGATACTCATTTAACCTTATTAACCAACTTATAATCATTATTAGAAAGACACTACAATGTATCATTTTTAACTATTTACAAAATATTCTTTAGGTGTTTAAGTTGAACTAAAATTTATATTTAAGTTGATCCTGTAAGGTTATATTTAAATTAACAATTTAAGTATTTTATACAAATTGTTCAAAAGTTGTAGCATTGAAATGATAATGGTTTACATACAACAACATATTAGACCTAATAAATTAAGTATACTATGTTAAACGCTAAAAACGTAACTTTATAAGTAGAAGAATTTATATTCTTTTAAAAGCACACGAAAAGACGTCATTTTACACAATTTAAAAATCAATTAGAGTGATTTCAAACTGATATTAGCAATGTACTATGGGGTTCCACCAATAATAGCAATGAAGTTTGAAAGAGATTTGTAGCAACAACAGTAAGATAAAGTTGCAGCAACAGCAACTACAAGTGCTATATCTTTTAAAAAATGAACGACTATAACAAAAGCAAACTTTTACCTTCCAAAGCTTAACCAAGGGTAGTATTTTAATCATCATCAGTACCCTCAGTGATCCGATAATTCCAATCTATCTCAATAGTGAACCGTAATTCAAACGATATTAAACTTTTGATACTTTATCTCCAAATCTAAAACTTAGAATCTTTGATTAGAACCAAAAGACTTTGTTTGATCGACTCTAAAGTGATTTCTTTGGACCTCACTCGCGATGTTAATTTAAAGTTGTGAATATCGACGGGGGCTCGTGCGGTACTAAGGAATGACCTCCTAAGAATGATGGGAATATCTCCGTCTTCTTCCATATCAAGTACAACAAAGTCGGTTGGAAAATGAATTTATCAACTTTAACAAGTAAATCTACTATTATACCTCATGGATATGTGACAGATCGTGTAACACCCGCAGATTCGGTCTAGTCAATTAAGAAATAATAATCGTTAAAAATGATTTTTTTATAGAAGATTATCTAGGATAAATAATCTTAACCAAAGTAATAGTTTGGGTTAACAATTATAGCCTATTTGACGTAATAAAGAATAATTATTTGAATATTATATGTTTCATGATTATTATAATATAATAAAATAAGAAAAATCAGTCGAATCGTTCGTAAATCATAAAATAAGTGCGTCGAAACATATATATTATTATATATTTAGGAAGTATACGTCATCCCGATCCCGAAAATATAAATTTCGTCGAAATTAATTTAATATATTTAAAATGTTGTTATATGTAAACCATTATCAGTTTAAAGCTACAACTTTTGAACAGTTTGAACAAAATACTTAAATTGTTAATTTAAATATAAAATTACAGTGTCAACTTAAATATAAATTTCAGATCCACTTAAAAAATCAAAGAATATTTTGTAAATAGTTAAAAGTGATAAATTGTAGTGATAAATGCAAAAACTAAATTGTAATATCAATTTAACTAAAATATTTCTAAAGATATTTTTATAATAATGAAAATTTTTCAAATAAGTAGCTTCAAATAATTTACAATAAAAATAGTTAAAAATAAATCTATATAAATAATTACATTGTTACCTTTAAAATAAAAAAACATTGTTTGATATTTTAACAAGTTATGATGATAGAAATTAAAACATTAAGCAAATAAATTTTAAAAAATAATTATTAATAACAACTATAAATAACATTAAACCATATATTATATTTAAATTTATTCATGAGTAACTCGCTGATATTATGGCGTAACTTTTTCAATTATATTTATGTTGGTTGTTTTTACTTTGAGCACTATTATACTCGTTGTTGTGATACTATACATGAAGTCCTCCACCCTCAGACTTTTCTGTCATCCTTGGTTTGGGGGTGTGACAATATACATCTATTATAACTTCATAATGTCAATCGTTTGAATAAATTCTACCAACGAGTTTCACATGAATAAAATTAAATATAATATATGGTTTAATGTTATTTATAATTATTGTTATTGTTAATTAATTTTTAAAAAATTATTTGCTTAATGTTTTAATTTCTATCATAATAATTATTTAAGACATCAAACATTGTTTTTTGTTTTTAAAAGTAACAATATAATCATTTATATAAAATTATTTTTAAGTATTGTTATTGTAAGTTATTTTAAGCTACTTATTTGAAAACTCGTAATTGTTATAAAAATATCTTTAGGAAATATTTTTGTTATATTTATATTACAATTTAGTTTCTGCATTTATCACTACAATTTATCACTTTTAACTATTTACAAAATATTCTTTAGTTTTTTAAGTGGAACTGAAATTATATTTAAGTTGACAATGTAATGTTATTTTTAAATTAACAATTTAAGTATTTTGTTCAAACTGTTCAAAAGTTGTAGCTTTAAACTGATAATGGTTTACCTATAACAACATTTTAAATATATTAAATTAAGTATAATATGTTAAAACTTAAAGACATAAGTTTATAAGTATAAGTAAAGATATTATTTTAAAATTAAAATTTAGTTTATTTATGATTACACTTTAGGTTTGATATTTATTTCACCTTAATAACCAACTTATAATCATTATTAAAAAGACACTACAATTTATCATTTTTGACTATTTACAAAATATATTTTTTTGGTTGTTTAAGTTAAACTAAAATTTATATTTAAGTTGACCCTATAATATTATATTTAAATTAATAATGTAAGTATATTATACAAATTGTTCCAAAATTGTATCTTTAAAATGATAATGGTTTACATCTAACAATATATTAAAACTAATAAATTAACTATAATATGTTAAAAGTTAAAAAAAAATAACTTTATAAGTAGAAGTAAATATATTATTTTAATATTGAAATTTAATTTATATATGATTACACTTTACGTTTGATATTTATTTAACCTTATTAACCAACTTATATTTATTATTAGAAAAAAAATTGAAAAGTCAAGGAAGTTTCAAATGAATGTGGGGAAAGGAAAAATGCATGTGAGTTTCAAATGAATGTGGTGAAAGGAAAAATGCATTATTTATAAGTAGAAGTAAATATATTATTTTAATAAAAAAACATAATTTTATAAGTAGAAGTAAAGATATTATTTTAATATTGAAATTTAGTTTATATGTGATTACACTTTAGGTTTGATATTTATTTAACCTAATTACCAAATTATAATAATTATTATTATTATAAAGAAATTGAAAAGTTATGGGAGTTTCAAATGAATGTGGTGAAATGAAAAAACAATGGAGGTTTCAAATGCATGAGATTCAAGAAAAAATGCTAGCTTTATAAGTATGTATGATATATATATATATATATATATATATATATATATATATATATATATATATAATTTTCCGATAGTTAGTGAACATCAAGACTGAAAAAAGATTTTTGCATTCTTATTTAGTTTTATGAAACAAACAAAATATCAAAAAAATTAAAAATACTCTTAAGTCTGTAAAAAATAAAGTGAACAAGAAATATTTTTTGCATTATTTTTTTACGAAACGAACAAAACGTCAAAAAGTTAAAAATATTCCATAGGCGCAAAAAAATAAAACCAACAAAACATATTTTGTTGCATTATTTTTTTAGGATACGAACAAATCATCAAAAAGTTAAAAATACTCTTAAGTCGTAAAAAAATTACAAAAAATAAACATAATAAAAAATAATTATGTATTCAGATGATCCGTTTTTTTGTAAAAAATAGTCGCTACGGTTGGTAGGCTATTTGATTTTGGTTAAATAAGAACCGGTTTTTATTGGATTTTTGCGTGAGATATGAATTTATAGTATAATCATGTATAATTTTCGATAATCCGTGTTTTTAAAAATTTAATTTCGAATTAGCGTATATAAAATCTAAAACATAATATAGAAAATAAAAATAAAAAAACAATCCAAAAAAAAAACTAATTGTAAAAAATCTTTTTTGCTCATGGAGCTATATTTTTTATTAGGGATTACAATCCGGAACAGAATGTGAATAAAATTTAAATGAAAGAGAAAAAAATTAGAAAAACAAATAAATTAATCAGAAAAATAATTTAAATAAAAAATTAATAATAAAATATATTAAAATAAAAATGACCTAATTATTTAATTTAATAAAAATAAAAGAAAAATAATAGTTATAAACAAGTTCATAAAAGAAGCTAAAACAAAAAAGAAATATAATAATTAAAAAATAATTAAAGATGTGATGTGAGTGATTTGATTATAGGTTTTTTTTAAGAAATTTGGAGGTTTTTTCTAAGAAACTAAAATATTCATTATAAAACTATTAGGTGTGGGCAATATGTTATTATGTTCAAAATGTGTCACTTCATCATTCTACTTAGACATTGGTGTTATAACACCAAATATGAAAATTGACAACACCAAATAACATGTGATAACACCCATTATTTGTTTTTTAACTTCTATTTTTCCAATATGTTATTTTTTTGTTTTTTATTTATGTCATAATATTTAAAAACATATATTAATAACACATGTAATTTAATTAAATCATAAATTAAAAATAACATTTAAAAAACTAAAAATAAAATTTTAATAAATCTTAAATTACATTTTTTTCCTAAATTATTCATCTTCGTTACCATCGTATATATGATCTGCCAAGTCTTTTCGAAGTTGTCTGTGTTTTCGTTAGTCTTGAATATCAACGACTTTGTAAGTATTTCGTTGTCTCTAGTTGAAATTGCATGTGTCTAGGTTCCGTAGTCAAATACTCCGTAATATTTCGTCATTTATTTTCAATCACCGTGTTATGCATTATGATACATGCATAAATAATATCCCGTAGAGTGTCCAAATGATATGGTCGTGTCACATGTTAACTATGTGCCATTTTGATTTTAGTGTAGGTTATTATACAAATAATTTAGGTTATTATTGTTTTCGTTTCAAAGCCAAACAAAATCATTTCTTAATAGGATATCGCTTTTATAAGATAAACAAGTAATTTAGTTGTCATTCAAAGACAAACAAAATAATTTCTGAATACGATGTTGCTTTTATAACATATATAAATAATTCAGTTGTCATTATATTCCAATTACTTGTATTGTTAAAACTTAAATCTCTAGAACATTTTGCTATTATATATTGCCTAATTAAATAAATATCTTTTACGCTTTCTTGGATTTTGTCTATATATTATTTTGCTATTTTTATTGTTTTACGTGAAAGAAACAGATATCGGTTTAACCTATAAAGTGAATAAGTTAAAAACAATTTTTTGGAGGGGAAAAAGAAAAAAAAAATCAACCAAATCAAGTCGATTCATGTTAACCCCTCCATATTCTATAGAAAAAAAGGACCAAATCAAGTAAGATGAAATCTTTGTTACATCTATTATAACTTATAGCAATTCATTGGACAATAATCAATAGATGAGATGAAATTAAATATTAATTACAGAAAAGGGCAGGCCATATCTTCTCTTAAGTCCAAGTTGCAAGAGAAGCCATTAATCCAGCCCCAAGAAAAAGCGCAATAAAAGACACCATTTGATCCCCTAATTTGCTTCCCATCCTCTTGCTCAAAAACTCAGCAGCAATCAAATCCACTAAAGCCATATAAACTAAAATCCCAGCAGAAATAGAGTCCAAAATACCTTCAATAACCAGAGCTTTAGGGCTATTAGGATTATAAAATGAAGAGATCCCTATCCCTATCCCGACACTTAAAGGTGTCGTTATCGCAAAAAAAAACGCCATCACTGTGGATCGAAGCATCCCGAATCTTGCCTCTGAGATGCAACCAGACAATGCAAACCCTTCAAAAAACTGATGAAAAGATAGTGCCCCGAGCAATGGTCTAATCGTACATGGACTTTGTGAAACTCCTAGCGATAGACCAATGATGATCGAATGTGACACTATTCCAAGTTCCAGTACCTGTGTAAAAGTTAAGTTATTAACAGGTACAGGTACACTGATACTGATACTGATACCGATACCGATACCGATATTGGTACAAGTATTACCTGAGAAACGACAACATGTCTTGCAACGCTGTCGGTATCATCACCAAAACCATGAGAGTGTGAGTGGCTCTCCGAGTGGTCGTGCATTTGACCATATTGACCATCCACACTCGCGATTTGAATCCCACCCCCATCCTCGTCAGCACCGTCATCTTTCACCACCAACGGAACCACCACGGATGCAAAAGCCAAGTCATCAGGCTCAATTTTACTAGTTTTAATCTGCTTATTCTTGTGTTTGCTCTCATAATATTGAGTGGTTATGAAGTCAGCAAGCAGTGTGGTCAAAGCAGCCATCATTGCAATGAAACCAGCAAAAGGGAAAGTTGACCAAGGGATTTCAGGGAGACAAGGGTTAGATAATGCTGACATGGCATCTGGTAGCATGTGGACGAATCCTGTAGCAAGGATGACACCAGCTGCAAAGGCTTTAATGGCAAAGAAGAAACTGGAGTCCGTTTTGAGAAGTCGCCAGTTCTTGCCAACTAGTGGAACGGCGGACCCTAGGGTTCCGGCGAGAAAGATGGAAGCAATGGCCACGATTTTGAGAATCAGAGCAGTTTTCTCATCCCGGCATGCTTCTAATTCCGGCGACCCACTGCAACTACTGGTTGACATTGATATTGAAAGATTGCTTGAAAGGAATCCCTTTTTTGATCCAAAAGGAAGAAAGTATCAATTTTGGTACTTGGAACAGGAAGCTATCATGAAGTAGTTGCTGACTGACAGAATTGAAGAATTCCCTCAAACTGTTCAAAATAAATTCATTTTCATTGAAAACTAATTGTCGTTATTACAATAATAACGCCAAAAAAATCTCATTGACAAAATCGTAATATCTTTGTCAAATTCTGGAAATGTAATTGCTCATTTTCACCAATAAACAAAAGATGTTCAGATAAATATGTAAAAGATGTTCAGATAAATAACTTCTCGATCATGAGGTGGTTTATTAAGCCACAGATAAACATGTCTAATAATATCGAAACAAAACTGAAATTTAAAGCAATCAACAAAAGATGGACAAGCTATGATCATCGATCAAATGGAACTAAGCAGATATGCTATTGAACGGATAAATGGATTGTCGAAATCACCTGGTGAAAAGGGAACGTTTTCTTTGATTATGTGTAGAAAAAGCAAAGGGAAGAAATCCTGAGAGAAGAAAGAAAAACAGTGAGGAGTTACAGATTTGAAGAAACAACTGGAATTAAATGAAAGAAAGTAGAAAGGGAAGAATTGCCTGAAGCGGCGACATGGAAGTATTCTATGAATGATAAATTTGGGGAAATAAGATAGCGTCTGGTGTGAGAATTGAATAATATTAATGGAGTTTGAGGAAGATCATGGACGCACGCTTTCTTTGTTGTCTCTCTCCTTCTCTTGCAGTTGACAATTGGGAAGAAAGTGAATATAAATGCCTTTTCGAAACTTTTTTTTATTTTGAAAATACTATGAAAAAATTCTCTCTACATGAGAGCTTTTTTATTCAAAAATTGTTTTAAAGAAATTTGTAGATATACATACAAGTTATTGCATTGGCCTTTTCTATTAAATTTTGTGGTGGGCAATGTATAACTTATATAAAAAATAATAAAATAACATAAATAAATTTGTTTGTGTGGGCCACTGTATTTATATTCAATTAATGGTAAGCACCAAACGTATATAAAAGATAATAAAATAGTATAAATAAATTTGATGAGTCCAATAAATAAGTTAACGAATAAGCTTTTATATTGGAGATTTTTGTTAAGTTTTTTGAGTTAATCAGTTGAGTATGACATGATACAAGAAAGCTTTTATGACTTCAATAAAAAAACTACGAGTTTACGATTATAAAATACATCATCAACCTGAAAAAGAAAAACATATAATATTAACCCAAAAAAGACAAATATATGATATCTACGATTCCAATTACGCAGACGTGGAGCTAGAATTTCAGGATAAGGGGCTTACGTCTTAACAAAATATTAAAATATTTTTTGTTTCTAAATAACATAATCGAGTCTGTAAAATTGATAAAATAGCCGTTTATAAACACCAATTTTCATCGTTATTCTACTAGTATTAAAAAAACTAATTAGAACATACATATATATTGTATTATGATCAATTTTAGAGAAAATAGAACTAAATAAAATTTATAAGATTATAGGTAGTATTTTACTCGTTTTACGTTAAGATCGTCTTTATTTTAAAGAAGAGAAATCATCTATAACTTTATATGTAGATAGTAAAAGCTACAAATTATATACCGGTTAATCGTCAATTAAATAGAAATTTAAGAACAAAATGTACCTATTAATCTACGATTAAAAGAATATTAACATGAATTAAAATAAATGGGTATACAGAATAGGCGATTAAGTTAAATGGATATGGACGGCGTAACATTTTCCAATAAGATTGTGGGTCTCATTTACTTTTAATGATAATTGACAAAGGCTTATTATTTTTTAATATAATAATAGAACTTTAAAAAAATAGAAGGGGCTTAATAATATTGATAGCTGATCTGAGCTTCAAATTATTCATAGATTTATTAACTATATATATTATAACAAAACTTTGAAAGGGATTAAGGGGGGCAAAATATCTCGTAGCCCCTTATTGTCTCTGCCCCTGCAATCATATACACTCAACGACTCCTAAAATCATATACATCAAATCAATAAACCTGGCTAAATGAGTGACATGTGTGTCGAATGGGTAGTTAATATCATAGTAAATTATTTGAACATTTTTATATGTTGTATTGTATCTCAGGGAAATAGTGTATGTATCCCTAACGATTTAACAATTTATATGAGTGGAAAAGATATATATAATAACATCCTAAATTATTTTCAATGTGATTTAAGACCTGTCAAGAAATGCAAGCAATCATCTCATATTTATATTCATGTTCCTTAATTTATATGATTATATTGTCTCTTTCAAAACTTTGTTCTCTACATAACATATTTTTAAAAAGAATAAATAAAATATTTGACAAATTCATCATCAATTGAGTTATTTTTAATGAAAGTCATAGAGTAACATTTTCTTCGTCTTCAAATAAATTACATTTTAGAAAAGTATAAATAAAATATTCGACAAATTCATTACCAGTTGAGTTATTTGTAGTGATATTCATGGAGTAACTCAAATATAAAGCTAATTGTTTGATATATAAGTTAAAAGATGTTTGGATACGTTGCAAACGTTATTATATGGTTTGGTAAAATCATTATAACTTATTTCTTGTTTTGGTTATGAAATTATTAACTCAAATATAAAGCTAATGGTTTGATATATAAGTTAAAAGATGTTTGGATACATTGCAAACGTTATTATATGGTTTGGTAAAATCATTATAACTTATTTCTTGTTTTGGTTATGAAATTATGACTTTTAGATGAGAAACAATTATTGACTTTCTTTTTTAACAATTTTTGGACTTTTAATTTTTCCAAAAAAGTAAAATAAGTCTAATATTTGGCAAAATAGAAAAAGTTCTTTTAAATCAGTGTTTTGTCACGAATAAAAAGTAACTTCTTCAAAAATCATAAAATCCTATTTTTTCCTAACTTTTAGTTTTTAACTCTTAAAAGTCATAAAAGTCAAACCAAACACATTTTAAAGATCTCATTTTATAAAAAAAATCCTTTTTACAAAAGGACTTTTAAGGTGAAAAATAAATCTCAAACACACCCTAAATGGTTGTATTCTTTTTATACAAGAATAAATTCCACCAACTTTACGACACATAAACAAAAAAAAAATTAGTAACCCAAAAATGATGTGTAACAATAAATCATGCTTAATAAAGAATTTATATAAGTGGGTATGTATCACCTCTTTTACAACAAATTTGTGTCATATCATATAGCACATCATCTTCCACACCATCCCGATTTTAGCTAGAAAATGGTCACTATACCACCACATCAATGACGTTATTAAACCTATACCGAACAACCTTATCAAGAAAGATAAATTGTAATGCAAAAAAGATAAGTTTAATGCAAGAATTATTAGAAATGTAAATCCATCAGAAGACTTGTTTGCTAAAATAGCTTAGTTATTAGTTATATTATCTAATTGTTTTAATATCCCGAGATTAAAGATGACAGTTTTGCCGTTTTTCTAAAGTAGTTTAATTATCATATCATATCATACTATATTATAAATGAAATATTTTTTCTTTCACCACATTCATTTGAAACTCCAAACTTTTCATATTTCCATACAATATACTTAATTTATTAACTTACATATGCTTTTAGTTGTAAACATTATCATAAATAGAAGAATTTGTGACTTATCAATATGATATACTTAGGCCCCGTTTGATAGTTGCTGATCGAGAAAGTGCTGACCGAGAAAGGTCTGTCTCAGTAAGAAATTCTAACTGAGTAAGAAATCATGCTGTTTGATTGAAAATCTGACTGAATGTGCTGACTGGTGCAAAATGATCATTTTACCCCGATGTTCTACACGTTTCTATGCAATATGAAGATAACAACAACAACAACAACAACAACAACAACAACAACAACAATAATAATAATAATAATAATAATGTATAAAAAACTTCCAGCATAATAGACATTAAATATATTATTTTAGAAATAAAAAACAAAAGCTCATTCAGCTTGCTGGTAAACACTATCCCTTTTACAAGGGAGACCTAAGTTCTAATCCCGCAACCTTCATTAGCTATGAATTTTTAACCAAGCCAAGGGTACTATTGGAAACCCTCACTTTCTTTCTGGGTCAGCCATCTCCCAACTTCTTTCTCGGTCAGACCTTGCTTTCTGAGTCAGACGTCAAGATTTTGTCTATCAAACACCTTTCGTCTGACCGAGTCAGCCAAAAATGTCTGACCTGACTCGGTCAGATGCATATCAAACAGGGCCTTAGATTGTTAACTTTAATATATAGTTAAATAAATAAGCTACATTAATATATCAAATAAGCTTAAAAATTTAGTGTAAAATTGAAAACCTAAAGTAAAATATCAAATAATGTTTAAAAAAAATTCAATATATATTTTTTAACATAGTTAAAAGGAAAACATTAAATATAACAAATATAAAAGAACCTAAATTGATGAATCAAATTAAATAAAAGATGTCTGAAAACTATATTTTATAATAACTAAAATTCAATTCAGATGTTTTTAAATCAATTTATAATAATAATAAGACAAAATTGCAAAAATGGTCCCTGTGGTATGCATTTTTTTGGGGTTTTAGTCCAAACCTTGACTTTTTTGGATTGGTGGTCCTTTTGAGCTAGTTTCGTTGCGGATTTGGTCCCTCAGTAAACTGAAATGACTGTAATACCCTTGTGGTATTTATTTTTCATTTTTCTTTGATTTTTTTAAATATAATATCTATTTATTTATTTTAATAATTATTTTAATAATAAAAAATGGCCCACTTCTCTCTCTCTCTCTCTCTCTCTCTCTCCAGAAAAAGAAATACACCCAATTCCCATAACCACCGTCTTCTTCCTTCTTTCATCTTCTTCCTTCTTCCCTCTTCCACCTTCGTCCATTTCTATTTTTCTTTTAACATACCTTGTTTCAACAGATTGAGTCTGATACATCGAGCAGTGTAAGTAGGTTATTACAAGGTATTTGATTTGGATGATGAATCAATATCCGGTTTGTAAATCAACAAATGAACGAAACAGGTGTGGTGTGGGGATCTCGGTGAATAGTAGAGAAGAAGATGGTGTCTGTAATGGAGGTGTGGTGTGAACTCGATGGTGATGTAGAGAAGATGGGGCCAGATGCCTCTCTATCAATTTCTAGGTTTTAATTTCTTGGTGTACCTACATCTGTATGTTTTTGTGTATACCTACATCTGTATATTTGGTCTCCGATTTGGCCCTCTCATCCCCGATTTCGTTCCAGGTACATTGGATGGACTTTAATTTGTTGGTTTTTGAAGTTGCTTTTGTATATAATGTTGTTTATTGGAAAATCTTGGTAGTGATTCCAACAAGTGTCAAATGGTGGAGCTTGTGAAAGAACTAAGAACCGACACAAATGAAGGAGGTGGCAGCTACTGTGATTTACCTCGGTGGAAATAAGGAAGGCGGTTGAAACAGTGGGTCACGACAGGGGAGGGCAGAGTGGGCTGAGAACGACGGTGGCAGCCGGTGGTGCTCGCTTTGGCGACTCCCGCTGCTTCTCTTTATTTCTTCTGGCGAGGTCGACTCGTGAGAGACGATGGGAGGAAGGAGTAAGGGTCGGGGATGTTTGGGGCTGCTGTACTCGACAAAATAAACACGGTGGTGGTGGGTTTTTACCATGGCAGCATGGAGTGGCGGAGGGAGCTGCTCCGGTAGCCAGCAACAGTGGTTCTTGGTTGTAAGTGAAGAAGAAGGAAGGGGAAGGTTGGTCCGGTGAGGTATGCACGAGAGAGAGAGAGAGAGAGAGAGAGAGAGAGAGAGAGAAGTGGGCCATTTTTTATTATTAAAATAATTATTAAAATAAATAAATAGATATTATATTTAAAAAATCAAAGAAAAATGAAAAATAAATACCCCAAGGGTATTATAGTCATTTCAGTTTATTGAGGGACCAAATCCGCAATGAAACTAGCTCAAAATGACCACCAATCCAAAAAAGTCGAGGTTTGGACTAAAACCCCAAAAAAATGCATATCACAGGGACCATTTTTGCAATTTTGTCTAATAATAATAGGTAAAAATAATAGAAAAATAAAAATTAAATTATGTTAGATTATAAACAGTTGTTGATAATTTAAATAATCATCATGATGAAATTAAAAACACCGTCAATTTTTTTTAAAAAAAATTAATAAATCATAACATTAGTAAGTTAAAATAGTTGACAAATATAACTTATGTTGTACGTAAAATATAAGTAGAAACCATTAAATGATTAGATTTTAATAAGCGTTGTTTTATCTATTGTTCAAAATAATTATAATTTTATATAAACTAAATGTAATAATTATTATTTTATAGTTAATATAAATGATATAAATATTTTCAATAACATAAGATTATCAAAAGTTTTAATTTTATTCTGTGCAACGCGCGGACATTCGCCTAGTTAATTATATAAGCAAGACCAATAGAAACACCTACACCGCATTCCACTCGGCCATCTAAGCGCCACGTCATTTTCTTTTTACTGCCTAAGTTGTCCACCGCAAGAAGATTCAATGCACGGTATAAACATCAACGGCTTGGCCATAGTGTGGTGGATGTATTCCTTTTGTTTTAAATGAACAAATGAAAGTTATATATGTTTTAAAGAACAAATTAAGTAAATTATCTTATATGTAAGGGATAATGTCATATAAGTCTTAAGTTTGTCAGAAATTTATGTTTTCACCATTTGACGAAATTTTGACTCGTTTATGCAATTATGCCGCAAACTCGCAATTTTTTTCAAGGTTTGCCCTTTTTAAGAGTTAAACCGGTCATCCTAGGCCACATGTGTGTTGACTAGGCGTGATTAGTTAACGTTGATACCCACATGAGCGTCCTCAATTTCAATAAAAAAATTAATAATTTGGGAAGGAAATGGGAAAGCAAGGATTTGTTTATTAGGCAAACTCGCAAGAAAAAATATTTGTTTTTGCCCCTTTTACAGGTTAAACCGGCCACCTTAAGCCACATGTGCACTAACTTGGCGTGATTAGCTAACATTGATGCCCACATCAACATCCTCCTTTTCAGTGAAAAAAATAATCATTTTTGGAAAGGAAATTTGTAACATCCGCAGATTTTGGCTACTCAATTAAGATATAATAAGCGTTAAAAATAATTTTTTTTATAGAAGATTATCTAAGATAAATAATCTTAACCAAAGTAATATTTAAGGTCAACAATTATAACCTATTTGACGCAATAAAGAATAATTATATAAAAATTATGTGTTTCATGATTATTATAATATAATAAAATAGGAAAAACAGCCGAATTGTCCGTAAATCGTAAAAATAAGTGTGCCACACACACACACACACACACACACACATATATATATATATATATATATATATATATATATATATATATATATATATATATATGTACACGTCTTCCCGATCCTGAAAATATAAATTTCGTATAAATCCTACTCCGTATGAATTATATATGATTTTAAAATATAAAAGTCAGTCGTGCACAATAAATGTATGGCGTAAAAACCTACGAAGAGAATGATTGACTTTTACCTAAAGCCACCAAACACAAAATCGTAGTACTCTTTAAAATAAGAATTTTGTGAAAAAGAATGTCAAAAACGGAGTCCGTACGTGAATGTTTTGATTTTAGCAATATCATTTAATTTTATAAAAAATATAAACGAAAAATAAAGTCAAAATTAGCCGACGGAGTCTAAACAAAAGTTGTAGATCTCTACGCGCAGATATAAAAAACGTCAAAAACAGAGTTCATATGAACGAGTTATAATTTATAATAGCATATTTACATATTAAAATAAAGTATAAAATACACACACACACACACACACACATATATATATATATATATATATATATATATATATATATATATATATATATATTGTGACATCCCCATTTTATCGGCCAGAAAAGACCGATTTATTTATGCTTAATTGGAAAATCAAAATATACTTTTGAAGAAATATGTTGCAGAATTTGTTCCCAAAAATATGATAAAGAATTTATCAAAGCATTTCCAAAGAAATATATTTTCATTATATTAAAACATCGGGATGTCATTGTCAATACAGATAAAAAGCATAAAAAGAAACAACATAGGCCTTACAACATCTATTTATTCTAGTGGCCTATAATTCATTGATCTATCATCAGATCATCATTCATGTGCTCTCTTGCCACTACCTATATACAAGAAAATGAGTGGGTCAGGATTGGGATCCTGATGAGCTTATAGGGTTTTCAACCCACAATAATTAAGTTTATTAATTTCTTTAAATCAAACAACCTGATTACCCATTCCCGTTATCCTCACTTTCTGTCCCTAAATCATCTAAAGTAAGAGACCTAGCCTAAGGATTTTCATCAGGATGACAACACTGCTTAGGGGATTCCTCAGCAATGTATGTCAAATAAGGCAACCATGAGGGGGATGTAGTACATCTAGTGAACACTTAGTTCAAAAACACCTACAAGTTGCGAGCCTGCTAGCGTTCCGTTGGATTGTATAGAATAGTCTGTGGTCATCATCTATACTCCGCTAGATGACTGGATCATCTTAAACATCAAGGTCTCTCATCAATTTTATTTCCTCTTTCATCATCTATTTCATCTACACATCTTTACCCATCATAATCATAGGTATAAAATATATATACAGTTTAAATCAAGTAAAACATGTATATTTTGTTCATCCATCGTAAATATCAAGTACACAGATAATATGCACACATAGCATGTAATTTATATTAAATACTTCATATCAATTTGTAAGATGAAAGTAACTATGCACTCAGTTGTTAAAGTGATGATTCCCAACTCGGGCAGCGCTTCACTTCTAATAATTCTATTTTCCTTCGACGAACCTAGTATCATTACCGCTAGATTTTATTATAATATTTATTGTGACTATTTGCGAACGATGTTGTTTTATAAGTGTTAAACAATACTTTTCAACCACTATGTACAGATAGGGGCCAGACATGAAACACCGGAGGGCAGGACCATTTTGGCATTATAGCACTTCTGAAATCCAACAAACCTATGCGGCCCTTCAAACCAGATTCCGTGTGTAACGACGTAAAATTTCAAACAATTTTTCTCATTTTAAAAACACAATATAACTCATTTCATAGTTCTCAAATCACATATGTCTCAAATGTCAACAAATAAAACACAAATCCCATAATCATAAAGACAATCTCTCGCCAGTGTGTACAATCATGCCGGTGCCTTGTCGCGATCCTCGAAACTACCTGAAACACATAACACATAACACGGTAAGCATAAAGCTTAGTCAGTTCCCCAAAATACCACATATCACACATTATCCACTCGAGGTTATAACTTTGTAGGACCTTCCAGTCAATATGTCTCAGTGGGGCCCTCCGGTCCCATAACTCAGGTGGACCCTCTGGTCCCTCAGTTCAGCAACTCAATATAATACACAATAAACATATCACAATACAAATAGCAGGATATCTCAATACTAAACACAAGCACATAAGACCCACTGGTCACACATAAGTTACCACTCAAGGTAAGTATAGTGAGAAGACTCACCTCGTAAGCTAGTGAATGAACATCTCGTACTCGGGATCTCGAACTCTACCCACTGGTCTAGACTCCGCCTAACACATAATAATTATCCCTAATTAATATTGGCCCTCAAGAAGCTATACTAACCCTTCTACAACTCACAAAAAGGTAAAAGACCATTTTACCCCTCCATAGGCTTAATTGTAACGCCCGTAGATCCGGGCTAGTCAATTTAGAGGCAATAAGTGTCAAAAACGACTTTTCGGAAAGAGATTCTTTATAATAAATAGTATTAACCAAGTTGTAGAATATGTCTCAAGGTTTCCGTACATATAAAGAACTCTGAAATCCGAGTTATAACGCAGGAATTATGGTCCGTCGAAGTTTTACGGCAAAACCGACACGGCACCGGGAAGCATAAATAGTGAATTTATGATAGAGCGAGATTTAGCCTTAGTGATCTAAACTAAAGTCATAGAATATGTTAAACCAAGAAAATCCATAAAAAGAACGCCCAAATCTGACTTCGTATGAAGAAGTTATGATTTTTCTAAGATTCGGCTTAGCAGTGCACGACCCGAAACTCGAATTTCAGTTCGAGCAGTTTTTGGCTTACGCGACCTAAATGATAGTTGAAGATCTCATTAGTAGGAACTCAACGGTAAAAATACATACGAAAACGGAGTCCGTATGAAGGAGTTACGAATTCTTCGCGGTCATTTAGCAGTCTAATCTCCTCCTACTGTTAAATTTAATATCGGTCGAGAATTAGCCGACGGAGTCTAAACGAAAGTTGTAGATATTGATTTTACCTACGCGTGGATATAAATAACGTCAAAAACAGAGCTTGTATGCGAAAGTTACGGGGCTTAGAAGTCGGCAGGGTGCTGCTGCAAAAGGGGTGACGTGGTTGAATATGGGCCAAGGCTTTCTCCCCAAGGAAAGCCATCAGATGATGACACGTGGCACCAACTCGGCGAGTAGGTCCTCCTACTCTGCGAGTTCGTCAGGATTTCACCCTATAAATAGAAGTGTTGGGTTTCTCTCATTTCTCACACCTTTCCCCACTTCTTTCTCTCTCTACACTCTCTCTCTAGCTTACCTTAAGCCCCCTAAAGCCTACGTAAACCCCCTAGCACCCGAAGGAAGCCCCGAGGCTCCCGGATTCCCGAGAAAAGAGCCTTTCGGCTCAGAAACGCTGCTCCAGCGAAGCCCGATTTTCGAGAAAACCCGTTGTAAGTGAGCCACGCCTAACCTATCTTTAGTATAGCTTATGTTTTAATATAGTAATGTTAGTAGGACCTTATAATAAGTATTTGGGCTATTATTATGAGTCATATTGAGTGTTATTTAACGCTTATATAATAATAATAATAATAGTTGGACTATTAATTAGTCGCGATTATCGTTAGACTAAACCCTAGTGGTATTGATACTAGGTTTTATCGAAGGAAATCGTTTTGAGAGTATCGAAGCGCTGTTCGAGTGCTGAGTCACCACCTTTCAAGTGAGTGCATGGTCCCTTTCCGCTTACACATAGATATGAAGTATTTTACATAAATTACATGCTATGTGTGCATATTATCTAAATAATTGCTATCTATGCTGGATGAACGTTTTATACATGTTTTCAATGATTTAAACTGTATAAGTATTTTATATCTACAAAATATGTAGGGTAAAAATGGGTAGATGAATGATGAGGAATAAAAGCTGAAATAGAGGAACACTAGTAGTGCAGACCTAGTGCCCTATAGGTATACATTGACAACAGTGGACCTAGTACCCTATAGATGAGCACTGGCAGCTGCGCCACAACCCGTAGATGTTTTAGATATACGTTAAACGTCCTAGCAACTACGCTCTAAGGATAGTATCGGCAGTTGTGCCTAATAGGGAGTCTTATGACCATGACAGTAGCGTTTAAAGGTCAATATTGGCAGAAGTGCCTCATAGAAAATGTCCAAATTCTGGTAGCTGCGCCTAAGTGATAATATTAGCAGCTGCGCTTGACCAATGTGTCATTGACAACAATGGAATTCATGTTGTTTCCTTAGGATGATCCTTAGGAATGAATGAATGAGAAATAACGGATTCTTAGGGTAGATCCTTAAGAATAAGGAAGATAATGGGGATGGGTAATTGGGTTGATTGTTTAATTGTTTAAACATAATAATTATATTATTGTGGGTTGAAAACCCTATGTACTCACCAGGTTTCCCAACCTGACCCATTCAGTTTATTTATGTCACAGGTGTTGTTATGAAGTCACATTACACTGAGCAATTAAAGAGATGTAGATCAATAGTGTAAATAAATGTAAGTTCTGTTTATGCTTATGTTTCTGTATTAACGATGACATCCCAAACGTTTTAAAATGAATAAAATACGTTCCTTCGAAAATGTTTTTTTAATAACGTATTTATCGTGTTTTTTTGGGAACAAATTCTGCAACATTTTTATTAAAAGAAGTACTTTGATTTTTATAAAGCATAAACAAAATCGGTCTTTTCTGGCCGTGAAAATGGGGATGTCACATTAATAGTCCTTAATCTTGACCAAACCCAAAAATTTAACGAAAGCCAACAGTAGGGAGTACGCTGCGCGTACCACCTCCCTATGTTGGGCGTACTCGGCTGACACACTGAATCGGGGGTGCTCGACCAGTACGTTGCGCGTACTTGGGGTTACGCCCAACGTACGCCCCTGTTTCACACTCTTCATGTTTTTGGTCTTAATCAGTTAAGACATGGACTCATATTTTAGATCTGGTCACTCTAATGTCCCTTAATCCATAAATTCAGTGACTTTAAGCCTTTGCATGGATGAAAAGGTCACCAACACTCAAAACACACAACCCCTTTCCTTAAGAAGCTCACATCTCATGCATGGATCACTCTTAACGTCCAAGATGGAATTTTTATGACTCTATATCACTATATACACTGAAAAGGGGTAGATCAAGGCCTTTAGAGTTCATTTACTCATAAAGTCTCCACCTTTTGGACTAAAACCCTAAATACACCAAATGAATGAACCAAAGCAAAGGATAAGAAAGCCTGAAGCTTTATACCTTTTTAGGAAGCCTTTCACGTTGGCTAAGCTCAGATCCAAACTCCTAGTCTCTCTCTCCTTCTATTCCAAGCTCTTTCTCCACCTCAAGACCACAAAGATGTACTCACAAGCTCCTAAATGCACTCTCCAGCTACAAGGACGAAGAATTAGGGTTTAGAGGTTTTGGTGGCTGGGAATGGTGGCCATAAATGAGTTTATCATGTCCTTTAAATAAGGAGCTTGCTCACAATTAGGGTTTCATTCTGCGCCTATTACGCCCAGCATAGCGTACTAGGTGGCTATCCGCGTTACAAACACGCAAACGAGTACGCTAAGCGTACTCTCAAGTATGCCCCGCATACTCGCTCACCACTCTTTTCTCAATTAAGGGTCAAAAATGAACAAAAGCTCAAGGTCAGGGTTTTTATAGAATATACCTAGACTTGGGATGTTACACCACATACCGCGAGTAGTTAAAATATATTATAATAACACTTTGTATATTATATTTTATAATATATTTATTTTTATAAGTTTATAATAATGATAATAAACTTTAACATAAGTTATACTTACAGTAGGGTAAGCATAACTCACTTACTAGGAGGTTTGGCTAGGAACCAGACTCTGAGGGGGTAGAACTTCCGCGCTGAAACGCTCTTCTTCTCGAAGCCTTCTGGCGCTCTGAGACTCACCTCTTAGCACTTGGGAAGTACTAAGTCTTGGGAGAGGTTTAGAGAGAGAAAGAAAAGGGTTAAGGTGTGAGATTTTATGGAAACCCTCACACCCTTTTTATAGGGAGCATGATCTTTGGTATGTTGGGCGTACTCCTCGTAGTACGTTCTGCGTACTCAGTACGCTGCACATACGAGGGGGGCACCTGTCATCATCCGAAGCGAGGACCATATGGAGCAAGAAAGGGCTCGGATCGTGCCACGTCACCCACTTCGCATCAGCCCACTTACGACTTCTAAATTCTGTAACTTTAGCATACGAGCTCCGTTTTTGACGTTATTTATATCCACGCGTTGGAGACGTACTCTACAACTTTTGGTTAGACTCTGCCGGCTAATTTTGACTTTGTTTTTAAAGTTATATTTTAACAGTCTTGGACAGGTAAAGTCCGTTAAAAATTCATAACTTTGTCATCTGATGTCCGTTTTCGTCTGTCTTTTTATTATTAAGCTCTTATTAACGAGATCTTCGATTCTTGTTTAGGTTGTGTCGGCTAAAAATCAGTCGATCTAAACTTCGAATTCCAGGCTGCATACTGCTATGCCAAAATATTAGAAAAATCATAACTTCCCATACAAAGTCAGATTTGGCGTTTTTTTATGCATGCTCTTGGTTTAATATATACTACGACTTTCGTTTAGATCGCTAAGGCTAAAAAGTATTTTATCGCAAACTCACTTTTTACGTCACACAACGTCGTGCCGGTTTTGTTGCGAAACTTCGACAGGTCATAACTTCTTCGTTATACGTCTTATTTCGGTGTTTTTATATCTTCGGAATCCTTAACACATCCACTACAACTTTCTTTATAGATATTCGGTCTATCTATTATTTTATTTTTGACGTTTATTTTTATTCTTAATTTATTACATCATTATAAACAAGTTTAATGCACATAAATCACATAATACTCAAATAATTATTCTTTATTACTTCAAGATGGGTTACAATTATTGTCCCTAACTATTACATCATCATACTAATGCTTAGCCTAGAAACATGGGTGTTACATATATATCATTAGAAAGGTATCGACGATGTGGTCGTTATAAGAATAGTGTTGAATACTTTCGCCATTAGTTTAGTATAAATATCATTTAATCTATTTAAAATAGTATTATAAAGCCCTCACTCTTTTAAGTCTAGTGTTTGGGCTTAGACCCATTTCAGTGGTTCTTAGGGGTAAAGCTGGAAACTTTACCGCTCTAGATCTAATTTTGGTTGAGATCTGAGTTGTGAAGCTCTTAGAGTCGATAATGTCGGCTTAATGTATTAAAAGGTTGGGTTTCTGGCAAACTCGACTGTTTATGGATAAACTCAGCGAGTTAGCTCGATTTTCCCCGACTTTATAGATAATGGAGAAACACAGTGAATTGAAGGACAACTTGGCGTGTTGGGTCAACTCGGGCCGTTAACCTTGACTTTTGACCCTATCTTTGACCAAGTTGCTCTAAGGGGGTACTTGAGGTAATCAGAATTATAACTAAGGAAATTATGGGCTTAGGATAAGGCCCATATTGGGTTGGACCCAATTTGGAAAGTTGGGCCATTAGTGGGCCTTTGTGGATCTTTTGGATTTAGGCCTTAGTTTTGATGCATGTTGGGTCAGGGGTAAAATGGTCATTTTACCCCAAGTATGAATGGTGGGCCTTAGAATGGAACCCAATTGCTAATTGGGTGTTATTTTGATCTGATAGCTCGGAGGTGTCGTCATGGTAGCAACTAGGGATTTCTTTCAGTAAACTTCTGCATTCGAGGTGAGTCTTCTCACTATATCCATGGGTTGAAGGCACCAATTCCGACCCATTACGTGTTATGTGGTATGTTAGTTGTCTTTGTAATACTTGAATGGAAGACCCCAGGGGGAGCCTGTGACATTTGAATATCAGACCATGGGGGACAACCCATGACATTCCAGGTAAAGACCATGAGGGAACCCATATCATACTAGATAAAGACCATGGGGGGAGTTCATGACAACTATATGTATGTTGCATGATAATCTGTGTTTGTATGTTTTATGATATTTTGGGAAACTCACTAAGCTTCGTGCTTACGGTTTTTAGTTTATGTTTCAGTTACTTCGATTTTCAATTGGGAGAGCTTTGGATGATTGCAGAGCACACACCACCTATTTTCGTATTCTGCGAACTACTCTGATTTGATGATGTTATGTTAAATGTTTTGTTACCCTGGTTATTGGGAATAATATGTATTAACGATTTATATATCTAAAACAAAAAATTTTTATGGCATGATTTTTGGTCGTTACATACACACTCATTAGCAACATTGTGGATTCCATGTTTATTATATTGCTCTGATTTTCGACAAATGTAATTTGGAATAAATGGTTTTCTTAAAATGTATTTATAATTGTGAAGTTTTACCTTTATAAAAATGTAATTTTTTTGTTGTGAAAATGCGGCGTTACAGTCTCCTTCATTTGGCAACCGACTCTATTATGATTGACATCGTTATCCAACATGTTTAATCTTTTAATCTCTTGTTTTCCGCTTTATTCTAGCATAATTGAATTTAGCGCATTGTCGATTGACTATCACACCTTCACCTACTATCCTCTCCTTCGAACGTCACTACTCACTACGATTGCTGACTACAAAGGTGGTCGCTACCGCACCCTTACGCCCACCGCCATCGTCTATGAAGTCCAAATTGTAAAATGTAAAGTCTATACTAGCTTACGATTTTGAAATCCAAGTATGTTTCTCACTTTCTCTATAGGTAAATTTTGTTATAAATTATTCTACGATCTTCTCTAAACCATTCATTTTACATCATAAATCTACACCTTAATTTGTTCGACTCACACCCTTCTATTTCATTCATGATATACAAGTACACATAAAGCTTGTCATACAATTACACATGAAGCAGCCACTTGGAACAAGTTTGAAACTTGAGATTTGGTATTGTAAGTTGGAACTTTGTATTTTATATTTGATTTGAAACTTTGTATTTTATTTTTCTTTTGGAACTTTATATTTGATGGTTGAAATTTTAGATATTTATATTTGAGAGTTTGGACTTATTTTTTACTTTAAAATTTAGTTTTATCGATTTGAAAACTAAACCAAACCGAATTGTAATTTGGTTTGAGTTGCCTTGAATTTGGTTTGAACCTAAAAAATTTCAAACGAATGAAACTTAAAAAACCATAAATCAAAATGATTCCCATCCTAAGAGAGAGAGAGATAAGAGATAGACGGTTTAAAAGATGATATATTGATATCGTTCTTCCCATGAAGACATGATAATTTTATGGGAATATTCCTTTCTCATTAAACCTAACTTATCAATAATTTATCTCAATTAACTAAAAAAAAAGCTATTTATAAGTTATTTTTATATTGTACAAGACAAATCTATGTAGTAATAATACATGCAAGGAATGGGCCGGCCTATACAAGAGCTGAAATATAATTCATAAATAAATACACAAAATATACATTACACTAACAGTATTTATTGCTACAATTATCAGTAAAATTTAAAAAAAGATAAAACATATATCATGGAACCCTAACCTATTGATGATAAACATGTTTTCCAACTGACCCATTCTGAAAATTATAAAATTTGATCCGTATTTTCTTCCGAAAGACCGAATCCTACCAGCAACAATGTTGGATTAGGCTGGGAATCTAAAATGATATGGGCCCAGTAGAAAACAGCCCTAATTTAAAACCGATTTAAATTTATTCCCACGAACACTTGCTACTGAACACTGAAGAACTCGGACGTTTTCTGTGATATTACGAGAGACTTCGAAGAAGACGCTAGATCGAGGGAAAAAAGTATGTTTCTTCCTCAGAATTTTCTTGATTATTTTGTTCTATAGGCACATTCTTGTTAGCATAAGGAAATGCATCTTTGAAGATCCGAATCTTTTCGGTGACTAGAAATTTAGTGAAATAAAATGCAGTTCTGCTGTAAATCTTTGATTTATTTATCATTTTCCGTGACATTACGAATTACGAGTTAAAAGAAGCTCGTGGAGTTGAAATTGTTAAGGCCTCACATTTTTTTTTGCTGTAGGAGCTACGTTGTTAGTCATATATCATCTGTTGTAATGTACATTTCTGATCCGGTTGTCAGGCTTCTCGGATTGTCCTCATGACCATGTATACATAAACTTGAACATGACAAAAAGGCCTGTAGACCTCACAGAAGTTAGATTTTACGAATACACATGTCAACATTAGCTCTTTCCTAGTGAAAATTGGCAAAGTGACTGTTCTATCTGTTGTTAAGAATAGTTTATTTTTCGTTTTCACTTTTCAATAGAAAACCTGAATTTATCAAGAATTATGTCTGCAAATTGGAAACCCTAGAAACAAAAATCTTGAAACCCCTAGTTATCTTTGTCACCATCATATTTTTTGCTTGACCCAGGGTAAAATGAATAAGTCCATGGACGTGCAAAATGAATAAGAAAAGAGTACAAGAAATCAGTTAAACATCAGCTGAAAAGGCTTATTTGCTATCTGTTTAAAAGTCCATGGGCTGTTTTGTTATCATTACTTTATAATTTGTTTTGAATTTATGGTGAAAGTTCATTTGCCCAAGTGGTTCTTTCCCCTATTCTTTTATGTGCAATGTACAGAGCAATTTAAAGTTCCTACTTTTATATTATATCTAACTAGAAACTTGATCTCTTTTGTTTCAGATCATAAAAACTTTCAAGGCTATTGGATTTCTTGCTTCTAATGGCTGTATGTTACTATGTTATCTTCATAACTGTTGGAGTTACAACTTACAAATTTGCAATAAGTCTTGTTTATACCCAATCATTTCCCTTTGGTAGTCAACATTTGACTTGCATCTCAGGTTGAAAAACTTTTCAAAGATGAAGCTACTGAAGAAAAGGGTGAACGGGCCCGGATGGTGAGCCTTCTAAGTCTCCCATGACTTATTTTATTTGACTTTATTTCAATTTTCAAATTATTATTACAACCTATTTTCATGATTCAGGCATCCTTTGTTGGGGCCATGGCAATTGCTGATTTGGTAAAAACAACTTTAGGACCTAAAGGAATGGTTAGTCCCCTTTTTAAATCCAAGCCTGTTTCTTATTATTTGTGATTCATGCATCAAGATTTTGATATTTATATCCATCTACTTAATCAATTGAAGTTATTACCTTTTTGCAGGATAAGATATTACAATCCACTGGTAGAGGACACAGTGTCACTGTGACTAATGATGGTGCCACTATCTTAAAGTCTCTCCATATTGACAACCCTGCTGCCAAAGTCCTTATTGGTATCCTAGTAAATTGTTGTTATTTATGTAGTTAAACTAACTATCATGTCAACTTGAGATTTTCTTAAAAAAAAGAATTAATTCTTAGTTTAATAATCAGACATCTCAAAAGTTCAAGATGATGAAGTGGGTGATGGGACTACTTCAGTGGTAGTCTTGGCTGGTGAACTTTTGAGGGAGGCTGAAAAGTTAGTAGCATCAAAAATCCATCCAATGACAATCATTTCAGGTTTTTCTTCACCCCCTTTTTTCTAAATGTACATTTTTCTTTAGTGTATATATTTGTTAAAATGCCAGGTCACTTATTTCAGGTTTCCGGATGGCTGCTGACTGTGCACGTAGCGCATTGCTGGACAGAGTAATGGATAATAAAAAAGATGCAGAGAAATTTAGATCTGACCTAATGAGGATTGCAAAGACCACTTTGAGTTCAAAAATACTCTCACAGGACAAAGAACATTTTGCAAAATTGGCTGTTGATGCTGTTATGAGGCTAAAAGTAACTAGTTCATTACATTGTTCATTGTTGTGACTTCAAAAAGTTGATACATTTCATCTTCAATATGTTAGGGAAGCACAAATTTGGAATCCATCCAAATCATCAAGAAAGCCGGAGGGTCACTAAAAGATTCGTTTTTAGATGAAGGGTAAGTCTCAAAATCTTATTATTATTATTATTATTTTATTCTATGGTTCTTAATTAGTTAAAAATATGTGTTTATGCAGATTTATTCTAGACAAAAAGATTGGACTAGGTCAACCAAAACGTATAGAAAATGCAAAAATCTTGGTTGCAAATACAGCAATGGACACAGATAAAGTAAAAATCTACGGGGCACGTGTCCGAGTCGACTCGATGGCAAAAGTTGCTCAAATCGAAGGAGCAGAAAAGGAGAAAATGAGAGAAAAAGTACAAAAAATAATTGGTCATGGAATCAACTGTTTTGTTAACAGACAATTAATCTACAATTTTCCCGAAGAATTATTTGCAGATTCTGGCATTCTCGCAATTGAACATGCTGATTTTGAAGGAATCGAACGTCTCGCTTTAGTGACAGGTGGCGAAATTGCATCCACTTTTGATAATCCGGAATCTGTTAAACTCGGACACTGTAAACTTATTGAAGAAATTATGATCGGTGAAGATAAATTAATCCACTTTTCCGGTGTCCAAATGGGTCAAGCCTGTACCATTGTTTTGAGAGGAGCAAGGTAATGTAACTATTAACCAATTTTCACTTTACTACCTTTAACTTTTGAATGTTGACTGAATGTTTTGAATTGCAGTTTTCATGTACTTGATGAAGCTGAAAGATCGTTGCATGATGCTTTATGTGTACTGTCTCAGACTGTGAATGATAGCAGGGTTCTTTTGGGTGGTGGGTGGCCGGAAATGGTGATGGCCAAGGCGGTTGATGAGCTGGCAAGAAAGACACCTGGCAAAAAATCTCATGCGATAGAAGCTTTTTCACGTGCACTTCTTGCGATTCCAACAACTATTGCTGATAATGCTGGTTTAGATAGTGCTGAGTTGATTGCTAGGCTTCGTGCTGAGCATCATAAACAGGAGAGTAATGCTGGGATTGATGTGATAACGGGCTCTGTAAGTTTTTATTTTTATAAAATTAAGTTTTATTATAGAAAATTGTTATTTTAACTTTTTGGTTTTTGATTGTTTACAAATAGGTTGGAGATATGGCGGAGTTGGGGATATCGGAGGCATTTAAGGTGAAGCAGGGTGTGTTGTTGTCTGCAACAGAAGCTGCTGAAATGATTCTGAGAGTTGATGAAATCATCACTTGTGCACCAAGGAGGAGAGAAGATAGAATGTAAAAATGTAGTTTATGTGTTTTTAGTTGATTAATAATGAACTTGATGTGGACATGATTTGGTGGATTTAGTGGACTTAATATGTTTTGGTTGTTTTTTGTATGTGAGATCACGTCTTATTTGTTGTAAGACCAAAAAAAAGGGAACCATAGGCATAAATATTTTAGGATAATAACATAAAAACCCTTTAGTTTTCAAGTTTCGCCGGTTTTACCCTTTTGTAGAGTCTAGATTCATTAAAATAGTATGTTTGCCAATTTTTTTCTTCAATTTTATTATTAAAACTCTTACCATTTTTTCCGCTTCAACAAAACCCTTAAGTTTGGTTTTCTGGTTCATTAAAACCTTTAAGTTTGATAGAATTTTTTATTTTTATCGGATAAATTTATAAAGAGGATAAAATTTTTAAAAAAAGTTGTGAATTTTGATGCATTAATGGACATAAAATACGACTTTTGATAAAGCCGATAAAAACTTACAAGCATAAGGGTTTTGATGTGATTTGCCCTATAATATACATATGAACCATAAATTTCAATAGGCACTCGGTGTTCTATGTGGTATTTGAAAATGTGTCCTTCAATGTTTTATAAGAAAGTCATGAAAAATAATGTTTTGATGAAAGGGAAAATGACTTGTAAGGGTAACGAAGTATTAGACTTGTACAAAAAATACCATTGAACTTTTTTTTGTACATATATCACCAATCAACTATAGCTTTTGTACACATATGACCATTAAACTTCACCTTTGTTCAAAAAATATCATTATGTTACCGGTAATAGTAAGTCACCAGCCACGTAACATGCCACGTGGCATGCCATGTGGCTGCTGACGTGGATTTTATTGTATATTATGTACACATTATACTATTAAACTATTTTTTGTACACATTATACCATTAAACATTTTTTTTGTATACATTTTACCATTAAACTTTTTGTACACATTTTATCATTAATCTTATATAATTTATTCAAAAAATACATATGTTTACATAAAATGGGTTTTCCATCACCTATTATGACCCCTTGATTTTGTAAGGTTTGGGGGAAAGAGTTTTTTTTTTTTTTTGGCAATGATAGTAAACACTTTCTTTTACAACTACATTGTGAATTTATGTTGGTCATATATCGATTGAAACCCACAAGGTTTGAACTGGAGACTTCTATCTGGAGTGGCGAAGAAATAATCAATTGTTCATTATTTTAGCTAATGTCTAATAAACATATTCTTATAAGTCATTTTCTTAGGAAACTACGTTTGAGGCACACTTATAAACTCATGAAACATTTTGTACGTGTTACCTTATTATAATCTCCCCTCTTCTTGATTATGGTTGATGATTAAAAAAATGAATTGAAATTATGTCGTTGTTTACCGATAGGAAAATGACTTATAATGATAAGTTTACTAAAATTTAGAAAATCAGTAAAATCCACATCAGGTGATTGGAAACCTACTTTTATGTAATAATTTGTATTTTTTGAAATGATATTTTTTTTTCAATAAATTATATAAAATTAATGGTAGAATGTGTACAAAAAAGTTTAATGGTAAAATGCGTACAAAAAAAGTTTAATGGTATAATGTGTACAAAAAATAGTTTAATGGTATAATATGTACATAATAAACAGTAAAATCCATGTCAGTAGCCACATGGCATGCTACCTATTATTATCGGTAATATAATGATATTAGTTGAACAAATGCGAAGTTTAATGGTCATATATGTACAAAAGTTATAGTTGATTGGTGATGTGTGTACAAAAAAAAGTTCAATGATATTTTTTATACAAGTCTAATACTTTGTTACCTTTACAAGGCATACAAATTGCGTCACCCAGAATCATATAAAGCAAAGTTGAAGGATCGTTTATGTACATTTACAAACATGCAGCATTGGTATAAGCGGAATATCCACATTACAATGCCGCCTGATACCCAATTTCTGGGTTATTAATCAGGACGAAAGGAGGAGATAACAGAGCAAAAACCAAGTTCAGAATCCAGAACCACTGATTTACAAACTGCAAGTGATTTGGTGCTGTTTTCATCAGTTATTACTTGGCAGGTATATGAAACTTCCTCTGATTTATGCTCGTTTTTGTTCGGTTTTGTTAAGCAAGTTTCTGCTCGTAGTCGGCAATTGAAAATGATCTCGTATCTTAGTTTATAGTATTCACTGATGGAATGAAGATATAATCATCAAGGGAGTAATTCGATGATTCGGAATTCTGATAAATTGAAGATAAACCTACTCTTTTATACTAATTTCTGCTCCTTAGTTCTTACTTGTTGAATTTTAGGGTTAGAAAACCGATAACCTAGCAGAAATGCTACGAATTGAGAATTGTTTCAGATAACATCTAACAAAATCCATATTACAGGTACTAAATTGGAGGTGAAAATGGCACATCTACTTTCCGCTTCTTGCCCACTGAACATCTCCTGCTCCAAAACCAGCCCTAAATCATTGAAACAAAGCTCATCTTCATTCCCCACTTCACTCACTCTACGCACTTCAATCCAACCATTCAAAACCCTTTCATTAAACAAAAACAACACAAAGAAACTTTTCTCTGTACGTGCAACCACTCTCCAACAACCCGGAACAAAACCAGGCTCCACCTCCGGCCAAACCTCCGGTGAACAACCAAGGCCAACCCGTGTGATGGTCATTGGCGGCGATGGTTACTGTGGTTGGGCCACTTCCCTCCATTTATCCAACAAAAATTACGAAGTTGCCATTGTTGACAACCTTGTTCGCCGCCATTTTGATGATCAACTCGGGCTCGATTCACTCACACCCATTTCATCAATCCATGATCGTATCAGAAGGTGGAGATCCCTCACACAAAAAGACATAAACCTCTACATTGGTGATGTCTGTGATTTTGAATTCTTATCAGAAGCTTTCACATCTTTCAAACCTGATGCAGTCGTTCATTTTGGTGAGCAAAGATCTGCACCATACTCCATGATTGACAGGTCACGAGCTCTCTACACCCAACAAAACAATGTCCTCGGTACCCTCAACGTCTTATTTGCTATCAAAGAGTTCTCTGAAGATTGCCATTTGGTGAAACTCGGGACAATGGGAGAATATGGAACACCAAATATCGACATTGAAGAAGGGTATATCACCATAACACACAATGGAAGAACAGACACTTTACCTTACCCAAAACAAGCAAGCTCCTTTTACCATTTGAGTAAAGTACACGATTCAAACAATATCGCATTTACATGTAAAGCTTGGGGGATCCGAGCCACTGATTTGAATCAAGGAGTTGTTTATGGTGTAAGAACAGCTGAAACCGAGATGCATGAAGAACTCTACAACCGATTCGATTACGATGGTATCTTTGGAACAGCCTTGAATCGATTCTGTGTTCAAGCAGCAGTGGGCCATCCCCTTACTGTTTATGGCAAAGGAGGGCAGGTTCGTCATTTCATATACTTATTATCTTGAATGTATTGTCTAAACAAATCAATGAAAGTACATTGTTATTTTTTGCATTTAACAGACTCGGGGTTATCTAGACATTAGAGACACAGTGCAGTGTGTGGAGCTTGCGATTTCAAATCCAGCAAAGCGCGGTGAATTTCGGGTATTTAATCAATTCACAGAGCAGTTTTCAGTGAATCAACTTGCATCGCTTGTTACAAAAGCGGGAGAGAAGCTTGGAATTGAAGTGCAAACGATATCTGTGCCTAACCCTAGAGTTGAAGCAGAGGAACATTACTACAATGCTAAGCATACGAAACTCATTGAGTTGGGACTCGAACCACATCTACTGTCTGACTCACTTCTTGACTCGCTCCTCAATTTTGCTGTTCAGTTTAAAGACCGAGTTGACACGAAACAAATCATGCCGAGTGTTTCTTGGAGAAAGATTGGGGCCAAGCCAAAAACTGTATCTGCTTAATATTGTTATGTACTTGGTGAGTTGCTTTGGGAACTCGACTCAGAACTGGACGATTTTAAAATATGAGATTATGGTTTTTAAACTATGTTAATGTGATGCTAAAAATGATGCAGAAACTTGAAAACCTATGCTTACGTGGGAGGTTTTTTTTTGAGTGTTTTGATCTTATGTTGATCAGGGCTTTAGATCTTAATACAAGGCGTTGAAGATAAAGTCTCAAGTCAAGTCATGAATAGAGTTGAATGTTTTTTCATATATTTTGTTAAGTAGAGGTTTTGACTTAAAAAATAAGACAAAAGGAAATAAACTATAAGTGTTCAATTCGGTTAATTACATTTTAAAAAAAAAATAATAATAAACTACTCCAAATCCTATGATTAGAATTATTAGCGAGACATCCTAGGGTTTTGGTTATTGACATGGAGAACTTGTGAAAGCAAAGCTTTTGGAACTGATGATATGATGTGTAGGTTATAAATGTGGAAAAAATAGGGTGTCATTTGGGAAAGATTGTAAAATGATGTCAAAAACCATTTTTATAATTAAATATGACGAGCGACAATGTTCAAACACGCTATATGAAGCTTTGTTATGGGTATGGTGAAAATATCTTAACACAAGAAGGAAAAAACCCCGAAGTATGTTGTTATTTATTACATTACTAGACATTAAGAAAATTTGATGTAAATGTGCATGAATCAAGGAAGTAAACCATTGGAGTTGCCTAATTATGTCATTTGAATAATGTTGTAACCTAGGAAGGCTTAAAAGATCAGAAGGTGAAAGTTGGACACAGGGAGGGCCGGCCCAAAGGCCGGGCGAGCTAGGCCATGGCCCAAGGCAGTAACAAATGATGGGGCATCAAAAATTATGTATTCTTTATTCGTATGTATTTTTTTTGCCCAAAATAATAATCACAACATAAAGCCAACTTGATAAGGGCGTATGTCTGAGAATGCACGAGAGTAGCTAACAAGAAACAAGTAGATGCCTTCGTCTTTTTGGAAAAAACAACCTCCACGCCTAATTCAAGGAGTCCGACAGAATTGAAGAAGACGAGGAGACGGAAGGAATCGATTGGATCAACGCTAACTTGCATCTTTATCCTGCTGCGATTTCCCTAATAAATCAATTAATCAAAGATTTAACTATTATAAATTCCCATATGCTCTCCTCTTTACTCTGTATCTAATATGTAATCTCTTTCAAGTTTCATCTCTACTTTCTTACTTGTTACTTCTGAGATAATTTCTTAATCTCTTTAATCATTGTTTTTAATTCTTCCTTTCATTGAAGCTGTGGCATGTGCGATGTATGGCTAGTAGCTCGAACATAACCAAGTCCTTCAAGTATTTGACTAATTGGCTGTTTGGATCTGTCAATATTGTGAAGCAATAGTTTTCTTATATAGAGTTTAAGTACACATTTTGTTGTTGTTTTATAATTTATAAATGATTTAATCTGTCGTCATTAATTAAGAAATAGTCATATTGTTTGAGTAATTAAATGATTTGTTTAATTGCTCTCACAATGAACCAACACTAGTTAATAGAATTTGGTTGTTTGAGTATTTTAATGATAACTAGATATGTTGCCCATGCTCCGCATGGGCCGTGTGCGTCTGATTTGAGTATCGTTTTTGTTTATAGATTAATAGGCGTTGTTGACTATTTTAGTTGACTTTAGATTATTTTCATATGGATAAACAGTCGGAGATGGATAAATGCAGGAAAAAAAACAAAAAAGTTAAAAACGAAGACCAATATAGAAAAAATATACCAAAAGAAAAAAAATGACAAACACAGAAAGTGCAAGTATGAAAACACTTAAAAAAACGTGAGTTTCACTATTCCTAACTCGTTGTTGATCTTTTAGCGGAAAAACCCGGCCGTTGTCCCGAGCCATTTTTTGTGTTTTTTATAAAAAAATGTAAAAGTTTTGACTACAAGGACCAAAAGTGTCAAAATGACTAAAGAGTTAAAGGGGTTAGAATTAACAAGTTTTTAAAAAAGGGACCAAAGTTGTCAATTCCATTAAGTTTTATGGCCAAACTTTGAATATTAAAAGGTTCATAAAAAATGTAAAATTTTTTATTGCAAGGACCAAAAATGTCAAAATGGCTAAAGAATGAATGACAAAGTTGACAAAAAAATGTCCAAATTAACTATTCATAACTTTGAACTTTTTTAATATATATATATATATATATATATATATATATATATATATATATATATATATATATATATATATATATATATATATATATATATTAATTTGTTTGATTTTGAGTTGATTACTGTTACAGTATGCTTTGTGCCTTTCTCCAATAATTTACATGTGTATTAGAAGGATTGAAAGTATAATTTACATATCACAGGAAACAAATCTACTTGTTGCAATACCAAGCTTTCTCCATCCATTGTAAACCGTAACAAAGAAGTTTTTAAAAATCAAAAATTGTACAGGTTTTATATGCAGACTAAATGGCCTAAGAAAGACTGAATTGTCCAGCATAATTGATATTTTTGCAATAAAGAATATACCAACATAAAAACATCAATTTAGGTGATGTTAACAAGTTTTTGTTTGTATGTAAAAAAATTTTTTATATATAAAAATGATTTTAAATTGGTTTTACTACTCTACGTTGTATATGGGTTCGGTACAAATATAGGGGCATCAATAAGTGTTTTTGCCCAGGTTGTTGCTAATAAGACACACCTTGGACACCCAATTGACTACTTTTTAAAAAGTCAACTTATAGTTAACTACTTATAATCAGTTTTTTCGGAAAACAATTCAATTTCAACCAATAAAAATATTTCAAAATTAAATTAGGTTGTCTATATGGTAAAATGAGGTGTCTTTTTAGCCAACCCCTTTTTCCCACGGCATGAAAAACGTATGATATGGACCGGCCATTAGGATCGCACATGAACTCAGCCGAACCCGAACCTAATCAAGTTCGAACTCGGTTTGTTTAAATTTTTTTCGGCTCGAGCTCGTCGAGCCTTATGATACGGAGCTCGAGATCAACTCATGAATAATTATATGGGATTGGGCTCGGCTTGGACTCATACGACATACCTTAATTCCCTGAAAATGAAATGGTACTGGTTAAATACTTATTTTTTAACGTATAAAAATAAAAAAACAATTTTTTCAATTATATATATGCAGACTTGTTTTGGTTGTCGAGCCTAATCGAGCTTAGTAACACTTGAGCTCAAGCTTGTTTAATAAACAATTGTAATATTAAGCTCGAGCTCATTTAAAATCGATCTTAAATTGAGCTTTTAATAAGTCGATCCCAAGTAGTTTGACTCGTTTTTATCCCTAGTTAGCATGCATTAGGAAAGTAGCACGATGTGATCAAGAATGAGATATTTGACTATTGCAAAGATGTTTTCTCGTATATACGAACTGTATGAACATTAAGCAAACATTTTTGGTCAAAGCATGAGAAAATTGACCCAAGGGAAATTTAATTGGGTGCAGACTTGGGGTGCCAACGTGCCAAATATCTTGGTCCGAGCTGGAATGAAAATGAAAAATGGAGCATGCTTGTGTAAGGCACAATCCGAGTTGACCTAGTGCCAATTTAGGCATGGCCTGTGTTTGAAAAATAGTTGGGTCTGACTCATTGACTAAAATTTGACCAACATAGATTTAAGCCAAAAAAGTCATATCAAACTTTCCATAAATAGTCGTGTGCGTTCTAGGGTGCGATTTGTGTGTGTAAAACCTTAAGAATGTGAATTCAAGTGCAATTAATAAGATAAACCTACAGAGAATCAAATATCTTCCGACAATTTGTTCTTATCTATCCCTCTATTCATTATACTCATTAGATAAAAAAAAGTGTCAAAATAAAGAGAGATGATTAAGAAAAAAAATTAATAGTATCCACTTGTTATAATCTTATATAAGTAGAATGATATTTGATTTTTCAAACCTAAATTAAGGTTGAATCAAGGTAAAGGTTATTGATTATATCTTCTTTTGGAAAGAATTGAGTTAGTTAACAGTTTCTAAGATGAGAAACTATACTTGCATGTTTGAATTAAAGATGGATAAGATACAATTAAGATATAAGTCATAATTACATGAGTTAATGACTTCAATTAAGAAACAATAGTAAAATGCAAGTAAAAGAATTCAAGGACTAACTCGATATCAATAAAATTATTAATTTCTTGATCAATATAAAAATAAATGGTAAGAGATTATCATGGTTTACTACTGTTTTGATGTATAAATTGCAATGTAAAGATTGTTGGTGGATATGGAGGATTTTTGGGAATTTAATAGTGGACTAAAAAGTCTAAATTTGACAATTGTGCAAGATGCAAGAATGTGGGAACTTATAACTTGAAAGGCACATTACATGATATTGAAAGTAGGGAAAGTGTTGATATAAATAAATTGAACTATTGAAGGATAGAACAGCCTAATGATGTCACTGTAACATAATGTAAATAAGAGATTGGTCAATATGAAAGCATGATGTTATTATTGTTATTCTAAGACTTTTTGGAGTAAAAACATTTGTTCTTAGGTAATTTGACAAGTTTGGGATCAAATATAGAGCAAGATCAAGGTAGTTGTTAATGGTTATGATAGATTAACCTTTGACACGAGTACATGTGAATTTTATCTCTTGGATTATATTTCACAAACCATATTATTTCATTATACATAAGCTTTTACCATCATATGTTACATTGAGTTGCAAAGTTTTCATTTCTATGAAATATTATGCTTAATATAATCTTTTTAATAATATGTTACCACTTGCATCTCTAACACTATGTGTGTACTTTGAACAAGATTGCATAATAGCCTAGTAAGGGTCTAGACCAAAGGTCATTAGTGGGACCAAAAGAATAAATTGCAGAATAGCAAGGATGATTAAGTTTTAAATGACTGTTTAATTATTTTTATTGAGAATGATGTGTTTCTACAAGTTTTTGATGACGGTATCATTGATCGATTTTAAATCATTACGACTAGAAAAATACAATTGTAACTTTTCTTAAATTGTTTTTTTCTTTCCGATTTACGACTTTAAATATTATGAAACTCTTTGTATTTACTATTTTGAGCAATGACAATGTTTGTATCCGTATCAAAAATTCTAGTTACGCCACTAAGCTGATGGATGGATTTAGAGGGTTTCCAGCTTGGCTGATGCAACCTTTCAAATTTTATAGCATGGTGTAAAAATTTTGGAAAATTTTCGATGTAATATAAATTTTCTAGCATGCAACTTCTAAAATCATATGTGCAACCCATGTAATTTTATCCTGCATCCGCCATTAAATTGTATCTCTTGAGACTTTTTATCTTACGTATCTCTTTTTTCATGATATGTATTCCATGTGTCTGTGATAGATGACTTTTTTAGACTTGATTTTTGGGACATCTAGAAGATCGAAATTTTAGGCATAGCATGTTGCCATCTTGGATAGGAAACACCTGGTCAATCTTTTGTTATATAAATGTAGATATATAATTTACTTTGCTTTCATATGCCTTTTTGTCGATCGTTGTAACCCCAATACTCCATTCCATTTATGACCTTGTCTAGAACCTTGCTTCCTGTTGTAGTCGATATTATAAGCAATAATGTCTCTTTATTATCATATTATGCTTATTCCCAAAGGCATGAATAGGGGTGTTATCAAAACGAAATCATATCACGCAACTAATATTTCGTCAATTTAATTCACTATTCGATTTAGATTCAACGGTTATTGGTGTAACACATAAGGTTTTTCTCTGCAAAAAATGCATTTAAGATAATAAGTCTTTCGGCATCATTTGACAAATAAATGACTTCATATCATTGGTTGGACATAAGCATCAAGACAAAATTTGTACAAACTCATAGAGTTTAAAACCCATACGATTCTCACCCCTTCAGATATTTATTTTGAGTTTTGACAGGTAAATAGTTTGTTATTATCTACTATGATATCAATTTGAAGTAAAATAAGCGATAATAATCACTAATCAGTGTCATAAATATTATAAAGAAAAAATAATAATAATAAGATATGTTGACCAAAAGAGGGAATAATCTCGTTATCATCCTCCGATCTTAATCTGGAAACACCAAGCATCTGCTAGTGATGAGGAGAAGTGCCATTTTTTTCGCAATATTTCTGGTGCTTCACTTCGATCATGTTCGGTCCAGCAGTAGTACGTCGGAATATCGGCTTGCTTCTTCATCGGAGCAGCCTTATCGAACGGCGTTTCACTTCCAGCCTCCCCAAAACTGGATGAACGGTGAGTCTTTCTTCTTCATTTTGACTTCGTTTTCCTCTTCAGCTTTCCCCTTCATTCTGTACGTGTTCTAACTATCACAACGCCTCCATCCATATGTGACGGTGAACTTGTCTCCCCATTGATTGCTGGATGATTCAATGGCGCAGATCCTAATGGTACGTAACTCTCGAAATTCAATTTTTGGTTCGTTGGTCCTCTGTTTATTGCATCAATTAGGTTTCAAAACATTTTAGTTTTGTTGCAAATTACTGACTTTGAGTAATTTCCAGTGGGTGCTTTTAACAATTAGATTATGATTTGTTTACAATCGAACACATATTATGTTGGAAAGCACGTTGACTCTTTGCTTATGGTAAATGCATATGCATCCAGGACCAATGTACTACAATGGAGTATACCACATGTTCTATCAACAGAATCCATTTGGTCCTCTCTTTTCGAATCAAATGTATTGGGGACATTCCATATCACATGACCTAATAAACTGGATCCCTCTAGACCTCGCCATTTCCCCAACCGAACCTTTCGACATCAACAGTTGCTGGTCCGGTTCAGCCACAATCCTCCCCGGAAACATTCCTGCTATGTTATACACCGGAATCGACTCTGAAAACCGCCAAGTCCAGAACTTAGCCTTCCCAAAAAACCTATCTGATCCGTATCTTCAAGAATGGGTCAAATACACCGGCAATCCAGTCATAAACCTTCCGGAAGGGATTCAACACGATGACTTCAGAGACCCCACCACCGCTTGGCTTGCAGACGACGGAAAATGGAGAATACTTGTCGGAAGTCAGAAAGATAAGACCGGAATCGCGTTTCTTTACCAATCTGAGGATTTTGTTAATTGGAGTAAATACGATTCCCCGCTTCTTACAGTTCCAGGAACCGGAATATGGGAATGCCCTGATTTCTTTCCGGTGTGGGTTGATAGCACGAAGGGGGTCGATACATCTGTTATGAATTCGAGAGTAAAGCATGTGTTGAAAGTGGGATTATTTGATTATGCAACAGACTACTACATGATCGGGAATTACAGTCCTGCGAAAGAAAACTATGTTCCTCAAAATGAATTAACGCTTAATACTTTGAGGTATGATTATGGAAAGTATTATGCTTCAAAGTCGTTCTTTGACCCTGTGAAGGATCGAAGAATCTTGATGGCGTGGGTGAACGAGTCTGATTCTGAAGCAGATGACATCGCAAAAGGATGGTCCGGACTTCATGTAATTAATTATCCAAGATTTATTTCGTTCTTAATACATTTCTACTTTTTATAAGATTATAAATTCGTTTATAACTTTGATGCAGTCATTTCCAAGGAGTGTTTGGTTGGATCAAAACCAGAAGCAGCTAGTACAATGGCCTATCGATGAAATCGAAATGTTGCATGAAGATGAAGTTAGTTATCAAAATACGAAGGTTGTGCTTGAAGGTGGTTCTTTACATAAAGTTCTGGGCATAACTGCTTCTCAGGTATATTATATATAAGCCATAAAATAAAAGTCTTTCTCAGGCATAAATGCTTCCATTTTGGTTAATAATTTATTGTTCGAAACTTGAAAAGGCTGATGTGAAGATTTCGTTCGAATTGACTAATTTGGAAGAGACTGAAGAAATGGATCCGAGTTGGGTTGACCCGCAGCTTATCTGCAGCGAACAGGATGCATCAAAGAAAGGCAAAATTGGGCCGTTTGGGCTGTTAGCTTTGGCTTCTAACGACTTGTCCGAACTAACTGCAATTTTTTTTAGGGTTTTTCAAAAGAAGGGACGATATGTTGTGTTAATGTGTAGTGATCAAAGCCGGTAAGTTTTTGTTGTTGAAAATATTCAAATAGTAAACAAAGATTTAACCTATTCAAAAACTACATATATGTATCTCAGGTCTTCTACGAGGAATGGAATCGACAAAACAAGTTATGGAGCATTTGTGGACATAGATCCTCAACAAGATGAAATTTCACTCAGAACCTTGGTGCGTAATTAAACCTACTTATTTCGTTGTTTTGTGTATGTTCAACATTAGGTGTAATGTAGTTTGGTTGGATGTGGGGTTTTTACAGATAGATCACTCGATTGTTGAGAGCTTTGGAGGAGGGGGAAAGACTTGCATTACGGCTAGGGTTTACCCGACATTGGCCATTGGAGAAGAAGCGCACTTGTTTGCCTTCAACAATGGAACTGAAACTGTGGTGATTTCTGAGCTGAATGCATGGAGTGTGAGAAAAGCTCGAATTAATGTTGAAGAAACCATAAGCTATGCGGAAAAATGATGTGGAAGAAGATATGAGAGAGAGAGAGAGAGAGCGCTTAAGCTGTATTCTTGGTAAGGAGAGATGGAATAACTTATTACATTGGAAGCAAAGATAGCCAGATTAGATGATTTGAGTACTTAAAACATGTATGAAAGCTCATTTTTTGTGGTCTAACTTTCGCGTTAGTAAAAATTATTCAGGGATATTTATGAAAAAAAAAATCGATGTTTTTGTAAGATTATATAAAATTATAAAAAGTTTGTAATTAAAACAAAGTCGACGAGCTCTCTAAAATTTATCATTTCGAACCTAATAACCAAGAGGGTCTACCCGTTTATGTGGTCGATTGATCTTCCCTTTTATAGAGTATAAGATTGAAAGGAGTGAGAGTCACTACCAATCTTGTTACACTTGCTAGATGGCCTTGAACACTGCTCCCGCTTCCCTTTGATAGAATTCATTCAACAACTTTATATTCCAACCACTCCCTCCTCATTTTCCACCAAACATCTAGATACATTTAATTAAAAAAAACATTTATATACATTTTAACTAAAAAAATATTTATATACATTTCAACCTAATCCATTTAACTTTCAACCACACCCTCATCTATAATTCAAATACTATAAAATCAAACCGCACTCTAAACATTTCACATACACAACAAAATATCATTATTTTCCTCACAAACTCTCTTAATTCATCAAAGAAAAACATCTTCATCTCAACCGCAAAAAAGTCCAAAGAACCAACAAAAAGAAATCTTCAAACATTCCATCACTAAACCTTCCACCTCAAAACACTCGGTCACCAAACCTTCCATACACAAACCTTTCATCACCACAATGTTATTGACTTTCATATGATCAACTCATTCACTTACCCGCTAGCTTATTATACTTTCCCTCTATGGCTCCACAAATGTTTCCATTCAATCTGTACTCCTCAGCCCATGCATTTTTACCACAACCAATCTCAACCACTACCTCGTCCAAATTTGGATCTTGATCCGTTTGAGACGGTTCAAGAAACTCAATTCTTTTCTCAACCTCAACCCTAAAGTAGTTTTCAATGCCAACCACGCTGCCTACTCGACGAGTCAACCGATTCTTCCGATGAGGGACTCGTTGAAGAGTCATTTCAAGAGCCGAAGTCAAACCAACACGAATGAAACACGATATGTGTGTATGACGAGAATGAAATAATCTCAGAGACACAAATACTAAAATATGCTAATCAAGAATGGCTACAAAGAATGATGATAATCAACGGTGTAGTAATCCATACCGATCTTCACTACCATTTGACCGATCATCTTTGGACGATGGACAATCTTGATCTAAATATGCAACCGGAAGACGAATTGGAAGGCCAGATTCAAAGGAAGACTCGTTTCTTTAGTATTTTTTATGAAGTGTGTTTTTTTATGTATTAAGTCGTGTTTCTACGTATTAAGTCGTGTCTGTTGGTGTTAAGTCATGTTTGCCGTGGTTTGAATTATTAAACCGTGTTTCTAGGTATTTTAAGTTTTAATTTATTGTAATTTTTTAATTTAATATGAAATGTTTGTGTTTTAAAAAATATAATTAATATTATATTAGTTGTTTGTGGTTTAAAAAAAATCTTTGTTCAATATTTGTACATAAAAAATGTTTGTGTATTAATATAAAATAATTTAATTAAATTAGAAAAAGAAAAAAATGGAGTGCTAGGAGTGTTACTACTCTCTACTAAATGCTAAGATTAGGTGTTAAATGGAGAAAAATGAAGTGACATTAAAAAAACTGACGTGACAAGGTACTAGGAGTGTTACCACTCCTTCCAGCCTAAGAAATGTGGTATCCACCAAACTCTGGAATAATATTTAGATTCTTTCATCCATTTTGATGAAAGAAGGTATAAATTTATAGTCGGAAGAGATTTTGGTGACCAGATTAATTCTACACTTTCACTCCTTTTTGCTTTTTGAAAACTATCACCACTTTCACATTTTTCTATGTTACCAACATTACTTACATTTCATCAACCACCTCTTCTCCGTCAAGATCATTAAATGTATTTGGAACCACCTTATCAAATTCACTAGGACCTCCATGACCTTCACTACTACTATTATCGGATGAATCATGAAATTTATCATCACTTTGTTAACAATATTCCTACCATCACTTTTTCTTGTATAAAAGCCATGACTCCCATTTTGATACACATATTTCCAACTGCAAGATTATTTAACTCATCGTCATCCGAAAATAAAATATTACCCCACAACAAGGCAACCTTCTTAAAAATGCTTGAGTTCCAAGCACACAATGGAAGTCTAGAAATCTCCAACCAAACTAACATCTCTTTAATCACGAACACATTGGTAACTAGTAGGAACTTAGCAAACACATTTTGAATTCCCACATTTGACATAAAATTGCCACATATTTCAGAATCCTCACATGTTACCCACACTCATTACCCTCCAATATAGCAAATCTTTATGTTCATAAACCCCTATTCACGATACAAATTCTCTAATCATCACTTTATGAATTTCCGAAGTAGGCATTTTTTCCAAAATCCTCACTGTTTAACATCCTGTGTTGAGATAATTCCAAAATTTAACCCTAAGTATGAAGATTATTGCATTTTAGCCCTTGTATGTGAGAAATGTTGCAAAATGGCCCTTAGTGGCATTTTTGTAAATAATAGGCGTGGGACACGTACATTGGGCGTACATATCATACGCTAGGCATATGTGGTAGGATCCTAAACCCCAATTTTTAGGGTTTGGAACCTATTTAAACATCTTTGTGGCCTCCAAGTCTCTTCTCTCATCAACCTCCACCACTTCACTCGACCTTAGCAAACCCTAGACCCTTGTTTAAGCATTCTTGACCTTTGGTGTGCATTTTAGTGACCTTGAAGGAGAAGGAAAGAAGTAGAATCACCTTGGAAGCTTGAAGAAGCTTTGGATCTAGAACCTTCACTTACCTTGCAACCTCTAGGAGGTATAAATTTCTGAACTTGACTTGCATTTCTTTAGATCTTGTTAGCTCTTGATTCTTGAAGCATTTTGGTCCCAAGTCTTGACCTTTATGAGTATGGCATGCTCCATCCCGTATAAGTTGTACTTTCAGAAGTTGTAAGATGTCTAGAAGCATAAAAATATGATCTTGGTTCTTAGCTCTTCCCCATGCATGTGCTAGGATGTCCTAATGGATTAAGAAGTTAGGGTTTGTTAGTATTAAGCACTTTTAGCCATGCAAAGTCATAAAGTTGGAAACTTTCACTTATGATGATATTTTGAGCTTAGATCTGGACCTGGACGTAAGGACTTGATGTATTAAGCTCCTAATAAGAATTTGAGGTGATGAGGTATGTACGATGGGTGTACCAAATGGTATGCTGCACGTAAGCGATCAAATCCCCGACTTCTTGGTCAAGAGGTGTACGCCCTGCGTACAGCTGAGTACGACCAACGTACTCGGCTGGGTTGTTGACTTTAAACTTTTGACCAAGGTTGGCATAAGGGTAGTTTGGGCATTTTAGGTATTTTGGGATTATTAGCTAAGCATGGGTCAGCGGTTTCGTTTAGCTGATCGGTAGAGTCGTTGTTGGAGTTGTACTCAGTGCTATGTACTTTTTACTACTCGTGGGACTGAAAGTTGAGTTTTCCACACTATACTTGTTGGTTGAAGGCACCAATGATGGCTCACTAGATTATGTATTCTGGTTATATGATAGTGCTATGCTAGGATATGAATGATTAGTTGATCTTTATGATTATATGTATTTGTTGGTTCTGTGTTTATGTTTACCTGTTACATATGTCGACATTGTGGTTTGGTTGAGGCGGTCCTGCTTTGTGCTGAAGGCCAAAATACCTAGGGCGGTCCGGATAGGCTGTAGGCCCTGCAAGGCGGTCCGGATACTCTAATTTTGAATAATACTTTTGAAACAATGGTTTTCTAAACATTTTATGGATGAAATGGGTTGTTTTTGAAAATTTTAAATTTCTCTGATTTTTGGGATGTTACAAGTTGGTATCAGAGCCCTGGTTTAAGAGAATTGGATGAACATTCATGTGAATCTAAACTCAAACTAAGGATCTGTAAAAGTTTTCAAAATAAAAAAATGGTTTTCAAATATTGTTTGCAAAAGTAACTAAGGAATGATGAAATGTGTACGATCAACCGAAGCAAGGAAGTATATCCCAAGTTACCCACACTATTATTTGTTATGATATGGTAGAACAACATGCTAGTTGTAGGGTAGAGATCTTTAGGAATTGCATGATAGAATTTTCTGATGTATGATGCCTTATTCCTAGGGAGTTTCTTGCTTATTGTTGTAGGAATCTTTCGGGTGTGAATTGACTACTACTTGAATACGATAAGTCGCATACTACATGGTTTAAATAATTTTAGAGTGAAGGATTTGGTCCTATTGCATAACTCTTGTCTGAGTCCAACTGTTGTAGGTTGAATATTTTAATATAAAATTATTTAAGTTATGTTGCATGTGACTGCATTCATGAAGTAGTTAACTGGAACCAATGGGGGTCGTTCGACAGTTGATAGTAGGGTGAGGTGTGGATCCTAGGATAGCTTAGGGAGTATGTAGTGCTCATGATGCGCTTTTTAGCAAGTGTTGGGTAATATCATTATGAGTGAGTTTGGATGTAGCATGTCAGTTCTAGAATGTTTAGTCACTATCGAGAGAGTAAGGATAGGATGTATGCGTATCCTAGTTGTTGTATTTGTTTTAGGTGGTCGTGATGATCCTTGAGACAAATACGGGTAGGAGTGGAAGGTAGTATGGGCCCACACTACTGAAAGCACTAGACCCATACGCGTTGCAAGGAAGTCATAGAACCGAGGGGTAGTCTCTTCACAAAAGGGATCCGGTTTAGGATTTAGAGCTGTTGGTTGGGATAGGTCAGGGTTGACTGTTGATCAGATACATGAGATGATTATTGTCAAGGTTTCACAGATATTGTAGGAAGAATTGTCTGGTATCGTGGATCGGACCATTGGCAGGCTAATTGCCAAGTTCGAGGAGCGAACATCAACTTTGTAGACTATGAGAGGGACTACTGAGATGAATACTGGGGGAGATCATGATATGGGGACATAACTCAGAAAGAAAATGAGGGCTCATTCAACTATTGACGAAGAGTTCGAGGCTGCTAACATGGGTACTCAAATTCAAGGGAGCTATGATATATGCGGGAAATGTAGGTGAACCCATGGGTTTGCTTGTCACAAGTTCAAATGCTATAAGTGTGGATAGCGAGGGCATGTCTTTCGTAATTGTAAGAAGGATCAGATGTGTTTCCAATATCAACAACCGTTTCATCTCAAACCCGACTGTCCTACATGGGTAGCAGAGGGAGTACAAGCCCAGATGTCCATAGTCCGAAAGGAGGTCAAGGATGAAACGCAAGAAATCACAGGTATGAAATTTTGATCCTCATTTTAATTTTGAGTGGATAGCCATTCATGTAGTAGCATGTTAGAATTATTATGCATCTATAGGCCTTAATGGGTCAGTGATTCAACTTTCGAGATGCTCTGTGCATCATAAAGTAGGAGGGCCGTTCGTTAAGGGTTGGAAGATATAATGTTGGGAAGGCTTCTGACATACCCATTCAGGGTTTGGGATTTCCTCACGATTGCTAGTTACTATTCAGGAATTGTCATATGTCATTTTGTATACCGCGAGCATCTAAACGAACCATTTTTTGGGTTGCGATGTGGATAATTAATGTCTGCCATTAAGGGAGCAAGCTCTGAGTGGGAGAGAACTGCACATTCTGCTCGGTGGATCAGATTCCACAAGGTCGGAGGATCAATAGCCAAATTGATTTTGATGGGTTTTGCATGACAAGCCGAAGGAAGTTACAAAGTTCGTTGGATTTTTGGTATTCAAGACTATTGAGATCTTTTATGATAAAGATGATTGGGAGATTGATCCGAAGCGGGTGTAGGGTGAGTTGTAAAAAATTCCTGCTCTCGGGGTTGTGCATGCAGTTCTTACGTCGGAGGATTCTAGACAAGATCTCACTATAGCCGGTTGTCCCTTCTAGGACAATAAAATAGAGTAAAGAAGAGTGTGTGTTGCTCGGACTGAATATCAATTAAGGATGGTAGGGTGAGAAGGAGTCAGTCTAACCTTGGTTTTTATGGCATTCAAAGTTTGGGGTTCATTAAGTGAGCAATTGTAGGATCGGTTCGGTTATTAAAGCTGGAAATTTCTTTGAGAAGGTTGTATGAATGGTGATCCATCTGAAAAGCTTAGGATCCGGATGCTATGGATTGTGAGTGAGTAGTAAAATTCTTGAAATCATTAGAGAATGACTAATTCCAAGTGGGGGAGAACCGCTTGGAAATATCGGTAATAATTTCAAATGTAGATTATCTTGGAATTTGTGTCTAAGGACAAGAGAATAGTTGGTTTTGAGCATAATAAGGGAATCAAAGGCCAAGGATTTGGATTATCTCGGTCGGAAGATCCGGATCGTATTAAGTTCATTGCAATTGAGGAAATGTTTTGAGAACGTGGGGTAACCGTAGAGTTCCCTAGGTAGTAGTCAGGCGTAAAAGAATGGTAAGTCTATGATTTGGCCATAACATTATATGGGATGAGTTAGGCCGGGTATGAGAATCTAGCAAGAACGGTGGGGAACAATGAGCTTCTCATTCCATTGATTGGATAATGTCACAACATGTCACGGACCCACATGGATTTCATCTATGATATGGCAGGTGTAATTATTGGTTATCAGATTAGGGGTAAGCTCGAATATAGTTAATGGTTAGGCAGATCGAGGGAAGGCTTTGTAGTCAGTGGATGGAAGGGCTGTTGAGCTAAATGAATGCTTGGGTTAATATGGTATATTGGTATGCGACCAATTAATTTCCATTCAGGTCTCGCCAACACATTTATATGTTAAGTATTCTTTCCGCATGTTTTTATGGTGTTCCTAGTCAGAGACTAGTGGTAGGTACGAAAATCGGATGATCACCAGTTCTAGAGTGAGGTTTCTAAATCTAGGACTGACGGGTTCCCAGTTCCGGGAGGTATGATAGGTGTCGAATCCATCAAACAAATAAATCCTATTTGCACTTATATTATTTAAAAATAATAGTAATAGTGGCAAACAAGGTCGATCCTTAGGGGCTCGGTTTTAATCCATAAATATACCAAAATAGTCATGTTTTATTCCTATGCATAAAAAATAAATATGAGGGATGATTTTTGCAATTGTTTGTGATTTTAAAGAATAAAGTATGTGAAGTCCTATTGTTAGCATTGCTAGATGGGGCAAAAGATTTTGTCATCTATAGTGATGTTTCAATGAAAGATCTCGGACGTGTTTTGATGCAATGTGGTAAAGTGATTACCTATCATTCCCAAAAATTGAAAAAGGACGAGATGAGATATTCGGTGCATGATTTAGAGTTGTCAGCTATAGTTTTTACTTTAAAGATTCGGAAGCATTATGTGTACGATACGTAATGCAAGTTGTACATTGACCACAAAAGTATTCATCATGTGTTCTTGCAAAAGGATTCAAATATGAGGCAGAGATGATGGCTTGAGTTGATCAGTGATTATGAATATGAGATAATTTATCATGCGGGAAAGGCAAATGTTGTAGTGGATGCTTTAAGCGTGAAGTTCGTATTAGAGGAAGATCTATAAGAATTGAGTTAGTATCCACTTTTTTGGAGTATATTAGAGTCGATCAAGTAGAAGTGATGAACCCTGTGAATGTCAAGGAAGAAAACTTGTAGAAAAACTTAGAGCTCAGAGAGAATGAACGAGGTTTGAAGACATTCAAGAATAGTGTAACATCCTGTTTCAAGTTGTTTTCATTTCGGAATGGTGATCAAGGATTGGGTATTAGAAAGGTTAGAATCATTAAAGAAGTTAGTTTTAGAGCTCATTTAGAGGTGGGTGATGTATTGGATGAACTAGGTATTCGGTTGTGATGTGGAGCTAAAGGGGTATTTCGGTAATTTATCAGTTGGGCTTTTATGGGAAGTAGATGTTCGTTCAAAATATCTTATGGCTGGTATGAATTGATAATAGTGTAGGGCTTCTCGATACCTTTTCATGGGTATAAGGATGGTGGGAGTTGGAGTTGTATCAAAGAAGTTATGGCTTTCAGATTAAATTAGGGTTTGGAGGAAGACCTTAGTACGATGGGCGTACTAACACTAAGAGATATACACCATGCATAAAGGAGTGTACGCTTAGCATACAGAGAAGAGTGGGTCGGGGTGCGAGACCTCGTATGCTGGGCGTACGAGGAGGTACGTTGGGCGTACAAGAGGAAGTTAAAAACCCTAATATCGAGTATTGTACCCTATATATGTAGCACTTGGTTCTTGGTACGTATTCTTTTATTAATTCTTTAAACTATTTTGCATTTTGGCCTTGGACTCGGCGAGTTGAAGGACCAACTTGCCGAGTAGAAGCGGGATGAGACGCGGGGTTTAAGCAGTGGACTCGACGAGTCGGGTCCCGAACTCGGCGAGTAGGCCCTGTTTGGACAAAAACCCTAACCCGAGGGTTTGCACCCTATTTAAACACCTTAACTCGGCCTCCTTCGTCCCATTTGCTCCTAGAAGACCCCCATAGCAAACCCTAGCCGTTATTGAAGCAATCTAAGGCATTTAGAGTGATTTTGGTGCTTTGTGATCCAAGGAAGGAAGGAAAAGCTTGAAGGATCAAGAAGAGGCTAGAAGGGTCCGATTTTGAGCATCATTTGCAGTCTACAGAAGGTATAAAGTCTATACCTTGTTTGTTCTTTTGATAGATCCCATTTTGTGGAGTTTTAGGGATTTTCTAATCCATTTTGGTCACCAACCAAGATTGCAAGCATGGTTAGGGGTTGATGTTTCAGATCTAGGTCCTTAAAGGGGTTACAAGGCAGAAAGGAGTGGCTTTTGCACTCAAAGAAGGCCCCATGCATTGTAAAAGCCTGTTTTAGGACCTTTTGAGCTCAAAGTCCCATGCAAGCACATAAAGGTTGTAACTTTATGTGCTAGATCGATTGTAGAAGCATAGATCTATCTTTTGATCAGGGGCTGTACATAAGAAATCGAAGATTTAGTGAGAGGATGTGGCCGACTCGACGAGTCCATTCTTGGACTCGGCGAGTCCAAGGTTTTGTCCCATATCAGTTGAGGGTCAAAAGGACCCAATTGAGTGTGGAAAGGTTTTAGGGAGTCCCGGGGAGTGACCCAACGTTCTGGACTAAGCCATTGTTCTGGAAATTCATGGGACTCGGCGAGTGCATGATCAGACTCGGCGAGTCCAAGGCAATCTTCGTAAGGATGAAGATGAACTCGACGAGTTTTTCATACAACTCGGCGAGTCAAGGACAGGACCTATGTATCAATTGAAGATGAACTCGATGAGTTATTCATACAACTCAGCGAGTCGGATGAAGGTTCAGTCGATGTTCAATTAGAAAGAAAACTCGTCGAGTCATCGCCTAACTCGACGAGTAGAGACGGGTATAAGGACAAATGGAAGGATAGGGACTCGGCGAGTTGGCTAAGCAACTCGGCGATTCAGGTCAACTGGAAGTTGACTTTGACTTTGACTTGGTCAGGGGTAAAATGGTCATTTTACCCTAAAAACAATTAGCAGTGTATGACTAAGTGTTTTGTGGGAATTATAGCCGGAGGATTTCTGAAGCAGCAGCGGCAGCAGTCAGAGGATTCCCACACAGATCAGCAGCTACTACGAGGTGAGTTACCTTCAAGTAGCGGTGGGTCTACGACCACAATGCCGGCCCACCAGTAGGAGTTGTATGTTAGATGATTGTCTTTGTGATATCATCTAGGTTTGTTACTACCTGATATGTTTTATGCTGGCATGATATGTTATATGTGATAGTAGTAGAGTTCGGTTGTTAGGACCGAAGGGTAGGTCAGGTACCCCAGATATGTCTGACAGTATGTGATTATATGTTTATATGCTGGCATGATATGTTATATGTGATAACGGTAGTAGGAGGGGAATAGTCCCCAACTTCGGTTGTTAGGACTGAAGGGTAGTTCGGACACCCCAGATATGTCTGATAGTATGTTTATGTTATGATATATGTGATAGTAGCAGTAGGGGGTGGAGTAGTCCCCGAGGGTCGGTTGTTAGGACCGACGGGTAGGTCAGCACCCCAGAATGACTTGACATGGGTAGGTCAGCACCCCAGAATGGCTTGACACGGGTAGGTCGGCACCCCAGAATGGCCGTACCGGATAGGTCGGGCACCCCAGAATTGCCCGACAGTATGTATGCTATATTATTGTATGGTATGCAGTACGATGGGGGAAGTCACTAAGCTTCGTGCTTACAGTTACAGTTTTGGTTTCAGGTACCTCTTCAGCGAAAGGGAAGGAGCTGGCGTGGTAGCGACACATCATACACATATTGCTTTCCGCACTATGAGTTATTCTGGGATGTGTACTCTGGCATTATTATGTTTTTATGATTCAGTTTTCAGACACGAGACATGTTTTTATGAAATGATATGATTGGTTGATATTTTGTTACAAATGTTTTGCAAATCACTTAATCAAAAATGAAATTTTTGGACGTGAAAATTGGATCGTTACAATATAAGCATAATGTTGTTCATTTTTCTTCATTTCTAAGTTAGCCTCCACCCTCTCAAAACCCTAATCTGATCTTGAAGCTTCTTGATGGTGTTATGGAGCTCTTAAAAGGATTTGGTGCTCTTTTATGCTTTTGGGAAGGAAGAAGAGGAGTTTGAAGTTGCTTGGCTTGGTGAAATGACCTTGGATCTAGAATCATCAGCTTGTGGAGAAGCCATTTGAGGTATCAAGTTTCAATCTTGCCTTGTGTATGAATAGATCTCCTCATTGCTTGCTTATTGTGATTTTGGCCTTCTTTTTGAGTTAATGGATGAGCTAGGTTGTTTGAAAGTTCATCCTTTTAGATTTGAGTTGGTTTTGGCATCTTTGAGCATAAAGATGCAAGCTTTATGTGTTTTATGGGGCCATGTATGTATTAAGTCACTCATTAAGTCCCTTTCTAGCTTAAGAGTCTCATTTAGTCACTTGTGGACATAAAGTTGGCAACTTTACGTGGTATTGCAGCTCAATGAGGTCAGATTTGTGGTTTGGGAAGCTTTGTCTTAATAGATTAAGTGGAAATAGAGTTTGGGCTGGATAAAGTAAGTACGTTGGGCGTACAAGCAGGTACGTGCATCGTACAAGCCTCCAAGCGAGTACGCTGTGCATACATGCTTGTATGCCCCGTGTACTCTGCCTGAGTGGGTTTGTGTAATTAGGCTTTAGTTTGGGCTTGGTTGCTTGGTGCCTTGTTGGGCTATCTGAGAAGGTGTGTTTGGTTTAGGGTTAAGTAGTAGGCTTAGGGTAAGGCCCAAATAAGGGTTTGGGCCCAATTTGGAAAATTAGGCCGTTAGTGGACCTTTGTGGATCTTTTGGTTTTGGGCCTTGGTGGGCCCAATGGGTTTGGTCATTAGTGGGCCTGGTTAGTTGAGCCATCCTTGGACCTAGTGTTGGGTTTTAGCCTTGTTTAGTTACTGATTATGGTGTTGGGTTGTTTTGCTCAGTTCGGGAGCCAATACGCAACAACAACAATAGTGTAGGATTCTCGCGTAGCGGTTGAGGTGAGTCTTCTTACTATACTTACATGTGTGGTAATTCATGCATGACCGGAGGGTCTTATTTGTGTTATTGACCAGAGGGTCTTATGTATGTTGTTGACCGGAGGGTCTTATTTATATTACTGACCGGAGTGTCTTATTTGTATTACTGACCAGAGGTTCTTATCTGCTTTATGTGTTATTATGCATTCTGTCTTTGCGACTTATGCTGTTATTCGGTTCTGTATATATGTTGAGCTATTACCGGAGGGTCTACACTGAGACGTGGTACCAGAGGGTCTTCACTGAGTCACATGACCGGGGGGTCCTTATCGAGATTTAGCCACGAGAGGCTTATTATTTGTGTATGTGGTATTTTGGGGAACTCACTAAGTTTCGTGCTTACAATGTTGATTTAAATGTGTTTCAGGTATTTCTGTAGATTCCGGAAAGGTGGAGGCATGATTGTACACATCTGTCGGCTTATGAAGATTTGAGGATTTTAGGATACTCTGATGTTGTTTTGATAATAACTTACAATTTATGTGAAGACTTGAATTTATGAGTAATATTTTGAGAATTAAAAATAAAAAAATTTGTCTTGAAATTTGAGGTGTTACAAATAGAGTTTGGGTCCCTGCTTTTGCAGATTCTCGGAAGATAATTTTAGAGGAAGTGCATAAGTCTAAGTATTCCATTCATCATGAGAGTAAAAAGACATATCGAGATTTGAAGCAATTTTATTGGTGGCCTGGTATGAAGTTGGTGGTCGCCAAGTTTATGTATGAGTGTTTAACTTGTACTCAAGTCAAGTTTGAGCATCAGGCTCCATACAGGCATACATAGTCTCTTCAGATTCCAGAAGGCAAGTGGGATGAGATCTCGATGGACTTCATTATGGGATTATTGAAGGCAAGTCGAGGTTATGATGCTATTTAGGTCATTGTTGACCGTTTTGACAAATAGTGCATTGTTTTTGACAATTAGAGAAATGAATCAATTGGAGAAATTGGCAAAGTTGTATGTAGATGAAGTGGTGAGACTTCATGGAGTTCTGTTGACAATAGTGTCAGATCGTGATCCACGATTTACTTCTAAGTTTTGGCATGTGTTGCTAGAAGAGTTCGAATGAAAAATCTCATGAGTACAACATACCATCCCCAAATCGATAGCCAAAGTGAATGAAAAACTTAGACCGTGGAAGATATGTTAAGGGCATGTGCTATTAGTTTTAGTTGTAGATGAGATGGGTATTTTCCATTTTAGAGTTCTTTTATAATAGTAGTTTCCATTCGAGTAATGGAATGCCCCTGTATGAAGCATTGTATGGAAGAAAGTGTAAAACACCCTTATGTTGGCTTGAAGTGGATGAGAACAAGCTTATGGGACCGGAATTGGTGAGAATTACCAATGAAAAGATTAAGGCGATCCACACTCACATGAAAGTGGCATAAGATAACCAAAGGAGTTACGTGGATTTGAAGAAGCGACCTTTTGAGACGAATCTTAGTGATTTGGTCATGTTGAAGACATCACCATGGAAAGGGTGATCTATTTTGAAAAAAAGGGAAAGTTGAGTCTAAGGTACATTGGCCCATTCAAAATTTTAAAGAAGATTGGGACTCAAGATTTCAAGTTAGATTTACCCCTGGAATTTAGCGGTATTCATGACGTGTTTCATGTGTGTTACTTGAAGAAGTTTGTGAAAAAAGAGGAGGAAATCATCCCTTTAGATGATGTAAGGGTATAAGCTTCAAATTGGTAGGTTAAAAAACCATAAGCCATAAATGGATCCCAAACAAGGACATTAAGGGACAAAAAGATCGAGCTTGTTTTGGTCAAATGGAAGCTTTCGTTAGGACCAGACCAAACTTGGGAGATGGAGGAAGAGATGAAGAAAAGAGACCATCATTTGGAATTTGATAAGATTCCGAGGATGAAATCTTCTTAAGGGAGGAAGATTGTAATAATATAGATTTTTTAGCATATTAGAATTGTAAAATGTTCTTTTGTGATAAAGGGTATTTTGGTCCATTTGGTAACATTTGGATTTACAAATGATATTAGATGTATTTTATGTGCTTATTATATGTTTAAAAGTTAAGAGAATACGTTATGTTGATTTGAGAATGGATTGGAGTTGTTAGATATAAGTTTGTGTATGAAATGCATTGGAAAAGGAATGGAAATGATAATTCTAGCTCCACCACGGTGTGGTGAGAGGCTTGTCGCGATGTGGTGGCTGAGGCGATGATTTGGGCGAGTTTTCGTCGTAAGATGTAGGCAACGTACTTTGCACCATGGTGTGGTATATAGGTACCACAATCTGGTGGCGAAATTACATTGCTATGGAGAAAAGGTCTCGACAATACGAAGAAGGTCCAACCGCGGGCTCATTAACCGTACCACAATGCTATGAGGGTAAGACCACGACACGATTTCAAGGCACATTAAATGATCGATTATGGGTTATTTTCTCTCAAATGCACACCCAATCCCTCTAGAGCAAAGCTCCAACGATTTTAACCTTGAGGAAGGTACAAGAAGGGATCAAGATTGCTTGAGGCAAGGATTAAGCATCTAAAGCTCCTAAGGTAGTCATATTCTCAATTTTCTAGTTTTTCAGAGCTTTAATGATGATTTGTGAGTTTGAGCTTGGTCTGCAAGATTTACCATGTTTAACTTGTTATTGATGTATAATCAAGTGTTTGGAAGCTTAATACATGGTTTTTACGGAGATTCAACGGTTAAATCCATGTTTTGATTGTTAGGGTTTGAAACCCTAGAAATGGAAAATCATGAAATGGTGTTTATGTGATATGATCTTGTTAGAATAAGTGTATAAAAGCTTGATTGGAGAATTTTAGCAAGTATATGAACAAAGGATTGTCAAGTTGGAGTTTTACCCAAAATATGAGTTTTTGGCTAAAACTTCTATTAAAGTCTTAATGGTTTAAGACATATGTAAAGGGCTTAATGTATGTGAATGGCATCAGGTTGTAGTAAAGAAAAAGTTGGAGTCCTCCAATAGAAGATTTGGAGAAGTTGGAAGTAGGTTGCTATTCCGCTACAAGAGGTGAGTTATACTATCCTTTAGAGTATGATATTGTTAAATAGATTGATGTTGAAGCATGTGATGATGAGTATGTATATGTAGATTACATCATTGTTAGTTTGTGATATGTTGGATAAAATGTGTTATGTAAATGTTATGTTTTTATGATGTTATGTACACATGTATTGTTTGAGTAAGAATTACTGAATTAAAGATCCCTAGAAAAGAGAATGTTTAGAGTTTTACATGGAAACTTTAAAGAAGATGGAGACCGGTTGTTTGTCTACCGGTAAAAGTAAAGATGCATGGTCATTTATGTGACTATTTATTCTCCTATCAATTTTTAGATGATGACAAATATAATAAAGATTTATTAATTTTATTAAATATGACAAATATCATAATCTTAAATGCATATAAATATGATAAGAAAAAATATATATATATATATATATATATATATATATATATATATATATATATATATATATATATAATTTCTCATATATAATAGAAACTATGAATCAACAAGAACTTTGATGTATATAATATAATAATAAACTCAGGTTTTGTTAACTTAATCAACAAGATTATATAATAATAAACTCAGGTTTTGTTAACTTAATCAACAAGAATTTGGTGCCACTTTTGCATATCCTTAATTATTAACCTAATCTTAATTTTTTTTATATCGATTCCTCGCTACGTTTTTACTTGGTCGCGACCAATCACGACCCACTAAAAACACCGGCTTATATAAAATCTAAATTTAAAATATACTTTTGTTAGAAAACACAACTCAGTAATATACTTACCACTTTCTAATAAAGGCATTATTTGAGCCAACGGATATTCTAAATTTATTAACTTTGAATTATTGATTTTATCAATCATATAAAACACGTTGTTAAAACAAATTAATCATAGTAAATTGCATAAATTGAAAAGTCAAGATATTAAATTGATTAATGGTATGGTCTAACATATAATATTCGGATAAGAAGTAATTAAAAATTAAAGAAAACATAAAGCATTTGAATTATTAGTACTAACTCACCAGTTCACGACAACTCAATATATAACACGTTTTTGATCCATACAAAATTACAATTCTCAATACGATTTTGATCCATACAAAATTACAAATCTTCAATCTGTATCTGGAGGGGTGCTGAGATCAGCGTCAGTTTCTTCCTGATATTTCTGGTGTTTGACTTGAACCATGTCCAATCCCAGCAGTTCTACGCCGGAATCTCTTATTGCTGCCGTGTTGGAGCAGCCGTATCGGACTGGATTTCACTTCCAGCCTCCGCAAAACTGGATGAACGGTGAGTTTATATTCTTAACTCTGACTTCTTTTTTTCTTCAGCTTTCATCTTCCTCATGTACATGTTCTAATATCATCGCAATGCCATATTTGATTTGTGACGACGAACATGGCTTTGATTGAGTGGCGCAGATCCTAATGGTACGTTAGCCTCAACTCCTACTTTTGGATTTGTGTTTTTCATTTTGTTTATTGAAACTGATTGTTAATTATTTTCGTTCTTTTCTCTCATCGTCTTTTATCTATGGCAATATTTGTCTATAAATTGAGTGTTGTTCAGGGGAGGATGTGGTATATAAATATAATAAAAAGAGGGCAACTTAGATAAAAAGGAAGTCATCAAGTCAAGTTTTTGAATTACTTGTAATCTGTTAAACAAACTATCAATTCGCCTGAGTAAAGAAAATGTTATTTTATACTTTTTAGTTTTCACAAAAACATTCAAGTCATATACAACCATTTAAAGCAGTTAATAAAATGCATTCAAGGAACATTCGCCATTTTTTACTCAAAATGCTTTTTCTCTGTGTATCTCATTGGCCTTCGCATCCTCCTCATTCCGTTTTTACGTAATTTGTTAACTTCATTGTGACAAATATCAACCAAGATAAGGAAAATCTATATCGGATTTCATGCATGACATTCGTTCAATCATCGCATATCAACAAACTTAGATATCTAAAATACACATTTCTGAAAACACATTACTTTTGTACGTATTTCTCCATGGTACAGAACAAGAACATTCTAATAATATATGGGTTTTAATTTGTACGTATACATACTTATATCCAGGACAAATGTGGTACAATGGAGTATACCATTTCTTTTATCAACACAATCCTTTTGGCCCACTCTTTGACAAGCGAATGCATTGGGGACATTCTGTATCATACGACTTGATAAATTGGATCCATCTAGACCATGCATTTGCTCCAACTGAACCTTTCGACATCAATGGCTGCTGGTCTGGTTCAGCCACCATCCTCCCCGGAAACAAACCTATTATGCTATACACCGGACGCGACACCCAAGAGCGCCAAGTCCAGAATTTGGCTGTCCCAAAGGACTTATCGGATCCCTATCTAAAAGAATGGGTGAAGCACGACGGCAATCCAGTCATAAACCTGCCGGAAGGGATTCAACCGGCTGACTTCAGAGACCCGACCACCGCCTGGATCGAAGAAGACGGGAAATGGAGATTACTTGTCGGAAGTAAGAAAGATAGGACGGGAATCGCTTTTCTTTACCACTCTGACGACCTTGTTAATTGGGTTAAATATGATTCCCCACTTCATCAAGCTCCAGAAACCGGAATATGGGAATGCCCTGATTTCTTTCCGGTTTGGGTTGATAGCACCATGGGAGTCGATACATCTGTCGTAAACCCTAGTAAGGAGGTAAAGCATGTGTTGAAGGTGTCATTCATAGAGCGTTTTCATGACTACTACATGATCGGGAATTACAGTCCTGAAAAAGAACACTATGTTCCTGAAAATGACGATCTAACACAGATCAGCGGTTTAAGGCTTGATTACGGAAGGTTCTATGCTTCCAAGTCGTTTTTCGATCCTGTGAAAGTCCGAAGGATAACTATGGCCTGGGTGCACGAGACTGATTCTAAAGCCGATTTTATCGCCAGAGGATGGGCCGGAGTTCAAGTAATCAAACATTCATTTCACTATAATTACATCTATTATAGTATATAAACATTACTAACTCATATATCACATACAGTCATTCCCAAGGAGTATTTGGCTCGACAAAAACCAGAAGCAGCTCCTACAATGGCCAATTGAGGAAATTGAGACGTTATACGGAAACCAAGTTAGTTTTAAAAATAAGAAGCTTGAAGGTGGTTCATTACATGAAATTCAGGGTATCACTGCTTCTCAGGTAAGCTATAACTTGTAAGCCACCAATCCTTGATAAATCTAGTTTAATTTCATTCCATTTTCGGCTGACAATTACTTCATTTTGAAAATTGATAAGGCTGATGTGAAGATTTCGTTCAAATTGGAGAATTTGGAGGAGGCCGAAGAATTGGACCCGAGTTGGGTTGACCCACAAATTATCTGCACCAAAAATGATGCATCAAAGAAAGGCGAATTCGGACCGTTTGGGCTTTTAGCTTTGGCTTCAAATGACTTGACCGAACAAACTGCAATTTATTTTAGGATTTTCCAAAAGAACGGACGATACGTGGTGGTAATGTGTAGTGATCAAAGCCGGTAAGTTTTCTACAGTTTAGATATGTCCAAATTGTTCGGCAAAACTAACCGGCATTGGATAACATGTAGCGTTTTGTTAAATGTTATATGAAGTAGCTTTTGGATTTGTAACGTTTTGTTTAAACTAAACGCTAGAAACTTGTAGTGTCAAACAAACAAGATTTTCTGTTCAAAACGGAACATTTTGTCAAATATCAAAAGCTAAAAGCTCTTAAATGCTTTATGCCGAACACGCTCTTAATCCAATGTTAACCAACTAATTAACATCTCCAAATTGAAACCTACAAATCTCAGGTCATCTAAAAAGGAAGGAAGTGATAAAACTTTTTATGGAGCATTTCTGGACATAGATCCACAACAAGATGAAATTTCACTCAGAACCTTGGTTCGTAAATCTATTTCTTTTATTTTTGTTATATATATATATATATATATATATATATATATATATATATATATATATATATATATATATATATATATTGTGAGATGTAATGTAATTAATTTGTTTGATCTTGGATTTCTACAGATAGATCACTCAATCGTTGAGAGTTTTGGGGGAGGAGGAAAGAGTTGTATAACAGCTAAGGTTTACCCAACTTTAGCCATTGGGAAAGACGCCAAACTCTTCGCTTTCAACTACGGAACAAAGAGTGTCGTGATCTCTGAGATGAATGCGTGGAGTGTGAAGACAGCTCAAATGAGCATTGAAGAATCCAATGTTTAAAACATTGGGGGTGATCCGTCCACTTGAATAATGAATTTGTGCAGAGATCAGGTCAATTAAAAGTAGATTTTTTTAATTATGATTCAAACTAAACCAACAAGTTTTACACTAAACCATGGTTAAAAAAAACTTTTCAGGAATAAGCTCACAAAGCATTGAGGTGTCAATATTGTGATTTGGTTTGATCATGATATGTTTAGATTCAATGTAAACTTATGCCGATTGTTGTTTGACTTTTGAACTACATTTCTTTTTAGTATTGTAATTTATGTGTTTTTACTATTATTTGGATTGATCTTGAACTTTTGAACATCAAAATTTGTGTTGCGGTTATGTTTTCTTAATGTTAGAAATATTTATTCTATTATATTAAACATATTGAGTATTTCTTGATATTTAAGAGGTACAAATTTTCACTTCTAAATATACAATCAAGTTATGCACGTAAACTATTAATCTTTTGTTGAAAATTTGAACTAGTAATTATGGCTTCTAGGAGATGATTATGGAAATCAACTTGATTTTCTTTTTTTCCTTTTTCTCCCTCATATTCCATCTTTAATCTAAAATCAAATATAAACTTTCAAAATTTAAACCTCACCCAAACTACTAATTCTAATGAGCCCTAATTAAGAATCAGTTACGCTATAATTCTTATCTATTATATCCATTATCATGAATAGATCATTTGTTTGTTTATCGTATCGTATTCTCATTTATTTTTGTTTTTATTAGTCATCTTCAATAACAAATAACAATACTAATAACTTTGCTTTTAAAATTTTTGGGTTTATAATTTTTTATGAGATTGTAACTCACATGGACATGCTTATCCACAAGAATGACAAATTGACATATTTTAGAAGAAAAGTTATCGGCCCTGCTAATCTCTCACCTCATTTGGCTTCCTTAAAAGTCTCCCATAATTTGTCCCATGATATCCCTATCGCAATTACGAAAACATTATTTGTTTTTGTGTTTGCACATTTATTGAAATCATCTGGTCCCATTCGATTTTACTAAAGAATACTATCTACTTACGTTCTCTCTAACGAGAGGAAGAACAATAGATTATCATTTAAGGACACCTACATCTCCGTGGTTGATGGGTTTGATTCCATCAAATTCATTGCAGTCATTCTTCTTTTAGTTATCTTCTAATCACGTAATTGTTTACTTTGTCATTCTGATAGTTCTGCAATTTCAACTTCAATAAGCACGGTTGGTACTGGCCCTCTTAGTTTGAAATCATAATATCACATGGAAAGATTATGGAAAAATTGTGTATTAAAAGCTTAAGTTGTACTTTTTACATGCATTTACATCATACTCTGTACCACCAGCCTTGTAACATCCCGACGTTGAAATAATTTCAATTTTAACCTTAAGTATGAAAGAACATTGCATTTTGACCCTTACGTTTGAAAAGATTGCAAAAATGGCCCATAGTGGAATTTTGGTAATTTTTGAAAGGAAGGTTAATACGTAGGGCGTACGTTGTGTACGTTTGGCGTACTTGGACGGATCCTAGTACACTGGTAGCCAGAGCGAGTGGACCATTCAAACACTTGAGGATATATTGAGAGCTTGTTTCATAGATTTCGGTGGGAGTTAGGACTCCTACTTTCCTTAGGCTGAGTTTTCTTACAAAGACAACTATCACTCCAACATCGGTGCGCTGTCGTTTGAGATTTTTTATGGGAGGAAGTGTCGTACCCCAGTTTGTTGGGAGGAGGTCTAGGGTCATATGGAACATGGAGGTAGTTCTTCAAACGACAAAGATTATTCAACAGATCCGCTAGAGGTTGCAGACAGCTCAGAGTCGGCAGAAAAGTTATGCTGACAGGCGCCAATCGAAGTTGGAGTTCCAGGTCGGTGATATGGTTCTACTGAATGTATCACCCTAGAAGTGTGTAATACGCTTCAGGATGATAGAAAAGTGGGGCCCCGGTATATTGGGTTGTTTTGAGTGATTACCAAGGTTGGCAGGGTAGCTTATCAGTTAGAATTTCCTGAGGAGCTAAATCAGATTCACAACACCTTCCATGTTTCTCAGCTTCGAAGTGTGTGGCTGATGATTCAGCGGTTGTTCCTTTGGATGATATTCAGGTTGATGATCGCCAGAATTATTTTGAGAGACCAACGGAGATGCGAGAGCAGTACCCTGAGTTATTCGCGGCAGCGGACTTCGAGGACGAAGTCTGATTTAAGTGGGGGAGAATTGTAACATCCCGATTAAGGTAATTTATAATTTTGACCCTTATTATGGAATTGTTTGCAAATTCGTCCCAAGGAGCCTTAAGTGAGAAACACACATTTTCCTAGTACGCTGGGTGTACGTGGCCGAAGGCTAAACCATAATTTTTAGGCTTTAGACCCTATTTAAGAATCATTAACTCCCCAAAACTCCTTCCCTTATCAACCTCCAGTCCCATTTTTTTTATCTTGCAAACTCTAATCCTCCTTTATGAGCATTTTGAGCCTTATAGTGTATTGTTGGTGTTCTTAAATGATGAAGAAGGAATTGGATTCACCTTAGAAGCTCAAGACCTCTTTGGATCCAGAAAAATCTTTCTTGCAAGCTTCAGAGGTATAAAGCTCTGAAGTTGTTGGTTACTTCATTAGATCTTGCTAGTTATGGAGTTTTGTGCTTCTTAGCCACATAATATTGGCCCATTTGAGTATGAGCTACTCTAGACCAAAGGAGTTATACTTTTGGACGTTTTAGAGTATCTAGAGTTATAAAATGTGATCTTGGCCCTTCTAGTCCTTCCATGCAAAGGCTATGGTGTCTTAATGGGTTAAGAAGTTAGGGTTTTAATATTTATACCCTTAATGGACATGCAAGGTCATAAAGTTAGAAACCTTATGATTTAGAATACTATTTGTGTAACATCCTAAAAATTATAAGGTAAAATTTTCATTTTTAATTCAACCACAAACATCAATTATCCGTTTTATAATTATTCAAAAGTATTTTTGAATAAAAACAGTCATCAGAGTACAATTCCAAAATCTTGAAGTTGTGGAAACATGGGTGGATGCACTGCGATCAAGCCGGACCCTTCCCTTTCGAACCGGAAGTACTTGAAACCATAACCATAAAACTATAAGCACAAAGCCTAGTGAGTTCCCCAAAATACCCCATACCATACATATCAAACATACAATGAGCCATGCCCAACAACCATCAGGCCCCTGTAACGACCCAAATTTTCAAATAAAAATTTTCATTTAAATATTAAAACCCATGTTCATTAAATATGAATTCCAATCATAATTTACTCCTCCAAATCCATTACATCAGTTAACTATTCAAAAGATCAGAGTGTCTATGATAAAATGCTGGAGAGTGCATGATGCGCCATGATGCTAGGCCCTTTCCCTATGATCCAGAAGTACCTGAAACAATCAATAAACTATAAGCTAATGCTTAGTGAGTTCCCCATAACATAATCCATAATAAACCATATAAGTCATGCATACAAACATATAAGAATGCCATGGAAACCCTCCATGGTCTTACTCAGGGTGCCATGGGAACCCCCAAATGGTATTAACTAACTGCCATAGGAACCCCCACATAGTCTTAACTAATTGCCATGGGAACGCCCACATGGTCTTAACTAACTGCCATGGGAACCCGCACATGGTCTTCATGTACATACATAACACATTGATAGCACATTCGCAAATAACCACTTTAGCTAAATAACATGGGCCGACCTTGGTGCCTTCGACCCATTGATATGGTGAGGAGACTCACCTCAATACTGAACGATGGCCGGCTAGGTCTGAACTTCGAATATCAACTCTACACAAACCCTAAAACAACACCATATCCTTAAATATGACTCAAATTCCCGAAAACCCCTTATAGGTCAAACTTGTGCAAAGACTAAAGTCAAAAGTCAAAGTCAACGACCTGAGTTGACTCAACTCGCAGAGTTGTTCTTCAACTCGTCGAGTTCTCCACTAACTGCACGTATCGGGAAAAATCTCATCAACTCGTCGAGTTCACTAATGAACTTGCTGAGTTGGCCAGAAATCCAACCTCTTTATGCATTAAGCTATTTCCATCGAATCCATGGACTCCCAATCTCATATCTTTTCCAAAATGATGTCTAGAAGGGTAAAGTTTCCAACTTTACCCTTAAGAACCATCCATAAAGAGCCAAACTCAAACCCTAGTCTCATTAGAGTGAGTCTTAACCCATTAAGCCCTTAAACTTTCACAACATAGTATTAAAACACATGTCTGGAGTCCAAAGGTTGGGAAGTCACATTTCTAACTTTACGTCCATGCAAGCTAGAAATGCACTCTAGAGCTTAATAAAGACTTAATGAGGGACTTATTGCATGAATGGAGCCTAGAGGCCAATAAAGTTTGCAACTTTAGTCCAAGAGAAGTCATGAAGGGGTTAGATCTATCATAATAACCTCTGGAACCCTCAACATCTTGGACACCCCAACCAAAATCCCAAAATCATGCTAAAACTTCAAACAAAGAGATCTAAATGATAACAAGGAAAGGTGTCGACTTTATACCTAAAAAATACTACTATTGGTGAAGAGTTTCAGGATCTAAAGTCCTCCTTCTAAGCTAGGCACTTCCAACTTCAAAGCTCCTTCCAAGAAATCATCAAAATCAACTTTCCAAGCTCATACACTCAAACTTTCAAGGAGATACACAAATCTAGGATTTCTAGACAAGGGTGGCTGGTAAGGAGGCCAGCTAAGGGGATTCTTTAAATTGGGTTCAACACCCTAAATTTAGGGTTTCATCCTAGCCGCCAACTCGTCGAGTTGGGACACCCCGACTCGCCGAGTTGGTTCATTAAAACCCCCAACCACAATCCTTCTCAACACAACGAGTTAAAGCTCCCCAACTCGTCGAGGTCCAACAAAAATTTCATAAATTTAAAGAATAACTTATAACTGAACAAAGTGTTACAAATCTACCCCACTTGAACTAGAGTTCGTCCTCGAAGTCTGCTGATGCAAAAAGGTCAGAATAATGCTTTCTCATCTCGTCCTCCGGCTCCCAGGTCCATTCGGAGCCTCTTCGGTATTGCCATTACGCCTTTACTAACTTCACTTCTGTAATATCCCAAAATCCAAGACCAAAAATTTCATTTTTGATTAAGTAATTTATAAAAACAATCTTCCAAAAACATCATCATTGTTATATCATATCATAAAACCCATAAGTCACATAACTCAAAACATGTCATAAGATAATAATGCCAGAGCACGAAATCCCAAGAATCTCATGGTGCGGAAAATCATGTGTGATGCGCTGCAGTCAAGCCGACTCCTTTCCCTTGGAAGAAGAAGTAACTGAAAACAAAATTGTAAACCGTAAGCACGAAGCTTAGTGAGTTCCCCCATCATACCACATACCATACACATACTGCCTAGCATATCTGGGTGTTAGCCTACCCCTTCGGTCTCTTTTAACTGGTAACTGCCTAGCATATGTAGGTGCCGACCTACCCCTTCGGTCTCTTTCAACCGGTAACCGGGGACTATTTCACCCCTACCACTACCACATGATCTCCTAGCATATAAGCATATGAATCACATACTACCTAGCATATCTGGGTGCTGGCCTACCCCTTCGGTCTCTTTTAACCAGTAACCAGGGACTATTTCACCCCTCCCACTATCACATAATAATGCAACATATAACCATGTAAATCATAAAAGATAGTGGAAAACTAGACAATTATCACAAAGACAATCATCTCTACTCTATACACTTACTAGTGGGCCGACATTGGTGTCTTAGACCCACTTTTATAGGAAGGTAGGTCACCTTGAATAGCTGAATGAAAAGAATGACCCCTGTTTACTGGCTCTACCGCTCCCCGAGCTATCAATTACCAAATAAAAGCTGCTTAGCATTCGGGATCTACAACCTTAACCAAAATCCCTACAAGGGTAAGAGACCATTTTACCCTTGTCATGATTTGGTCCAATAATGGAACCTTAAATTGTAACCCCATGGCCCAATAGCTCCATGATCCATCCAGGCCCAATATATGGCCAAATTTCTAATTGGGCCTCTTTCCTTCTCATGGGCCTCAACCTAAGCCCACTAATGTTTCTCTAGTCCAAAGGGTCAATTCCAAATAACCCACTAAGGCACAAGACACTAGTCCATGAATTTGGCCCAAATAACAAATAAGGCCCAATACCATAAATCTCAGTCCTAGGCCCAGAGGCCCTGCTCCACAGTGGGTCATGAGGCCCAAAAAATCCAGGCCCAAAAGTTTATTTTTGCCATTATGTATGCGTATGCACGACGTACCTGGCACGTACGCCCAATGTAATCTAGCCTTGACCAGAAGCGGGAAGTTGACCCAGTACGTGCGACGTACCACGGTTTACACCCAACGTAGTAGCTACCTTCCTAAGGACTCCCTTTTTACTTAATCCATTAAGTCCTAATGTCCAAAACACAGATGCATGTCCTTTAAGACGTGCTAAACCATAAAGTCATAAACTTTATGTCTTTACATGCATGGATGGGGGTTAAGACATGATTTAAATCCTTAATCATGCTTTGTGACCATCTAGCACTTTCATGGTTGTGGCTTAACCATCAAGGTCCAATTTTTATGACTCTAAATGCTTCCAAGAGCTCAAAAGGACAGCTTTTACGGACTGAAACTACCAAAACACAAGGAACCCCAACTATGGAGTCAAAATGTCACATAAAACACCCCAAAACTACAACTAAGCATGCAATGGTCTAGTTTGAGCTTGATACCTCAAATGAGTTAGAAATGGTGCTAATCCCCAGGATTTACAAGCTCTCCTCAAGTCCTTGCTCCTTCTTCAAACTTCTTTCTCTTCAAAATCACCAAAACAACACCAAGATACTCTCAAATGGCTTCCGAATCACAAGAACACACAAGTATGGGTTAGGGTTTTTGTGAGAGGTGCTTAAAGGTGAGAGGAAGGCTGGGCTAAGGACATAAGGTTCTTTATATAGGGCTCAACCCCTAAATTTTAGGGTTTTAGAGACTGCACACATACGTTGTGCTTATCCTATGGTACGTTGTGCGTACGTGCATAACATCCGCATCCTTATCTCTTGAGTACGCTAAGCATACATTGCATGGTACGCCCCACGTACGACACTTCCTCAACCCAATCACAAGGGCCCAATGGTCCAAGCCCAAACCAATTAAATTCATTAACCTTATATAAATATAAATAATAACTTATAACTCTTGGACGTTACAACTTCTTTGTTCCGAAGGGCTTTCGTTTTTCTGTCCAGAACCGCAATGGGCTTTTCCACATAACTCAGGCTCTCATCAACCTGAATATCATCTAAGGAAATGATTGCAGCCTCATCAGCAACACACTTCCGAAGATGAGACACATGAAAGGTGTTGTGGATCTGACTGCGCTCGTCTGGTAAGTCCAATCGATAAGCAACCCTGCCAAATCGAGTAGAAATCCTGAATGGACCAATAAATCAGGGCCCCAGCTTGCCCCTCTTTCGAAACTGAATGAAACCCTTCCATGGTGACTCCTTCATCAAAATGAAATCTCCCACCTAAAACTCGAGTTCCGAACGACTCCGGTCAGCATAGCTTTTCTGACGGCTCTGCACGACTTGCATCCTGTCACACACCTGTTGTATCAACTCGGTGGTCTTAAGAACCACCTTGGTGCTTCCCATAACTCAATGCCCGACCTCCCCCAACAAACTGGAGTCCTACACCTCCAACCATACAACATCTCAAATAGGGATTGGTCAATACTAGCATGATAACTATTGTTGTATGGAAGCTCTACTAATCGGAGGTAAGTATCCTAACTATCTCCGAAATCCAATACAGAGGCTCGAAGCATATCCTCGAGCGTCTGAATCGTCCGGTCACTCTGTCCATCGGTTGGGGGTGGTAAGCAGTGTTGAAAAGCAATTGAGCTCCTAAATCCTCATGAAACTTCCACCAGAACCTGGAGGTGAAACGAACATCGCAGTCCGAGACCACAGACACTGGCACGCCATGCCTAACCACCACCTCTCACACATAAATATCTACTAATTTCTTAGCGGAGATACTCTCGTAAATCGGAAAAAAATGTGCACTCTTGGTCAACCTGTCAACAATAACCCAAATAGAATCCACACCCCGCGTCGTCCTAGGCAACTTCATGATAAAATCCATGGTAACCTCTTCCCATTTCCACATGGGGATAGGTAGCGGCTGAACCTTGTCATGGGGACTCTGATGTTCAGCAGTGACCTTTCTGCAGGTCAAAAACCGCTCAACAAACCACGCAACGTCTCGTTTCATGCAGGGCCACCAATAACTCAACCTCAAGTGTCGATACAATCTTTGTGGCCCCGGATGGATAGAAAGCTTGGAATTATGTGCTTCCTCCAAGATCTTCTGTCTCACTCCCCCAAATGCTGGAATCCAAATCTTATTGCACTGAGTCAATAAACCCCGACTATCTCGAACAAATAGTGGAATCTATCATCGAGTCCGCTCAACCTTCCGGTTCTCCTTTTTCATCCCCTTCACCTGAGCCTACTTGATTATATCCATCAAAGGTGAAATCATTGTTATCCTCAAGCAAACATCTCGGATTGGAGCACTTGCCTCCTTATGGCTCAAGGCATCGGCCTCCACGTTGGCCTTCCGGGGATGATACAAAATCTCGCAGTCATAATCTTTTACTACATCAAGCCATCTCCTCTGCCACATATTCAGATTCTGTTGTTCCATCAAATACTTCAAAGTCTTGTGATTAGTGAAGATGGTGCATCGGACCCCATATAGGTAATGTCACCAAATCTTAAGGGAAAACACCACGCACCTAATTCCAAGTCATGAGTGGGGTAATTCGCCTCATGAGGCTTCAACTACCTCGAAGCATAAGCAATCACATGCCCCCTCCGCATCAGAAACATATCATAATCCCAAAATAGAAGCATCACAATACACCACAAAGTCATCCAATCCATCAGGTAGCACTAGAATCAGGGCCTCACATAATTTTTGACTCCAAGTCTCGAAAACCAGCTGCTGATCTGGGCCCCACCGAAAGGTCACACTCTTCTTGGTCAACCGAGTCAAAGGTACAAGGATCTTGGAGAAATCCTGAATGAAACTCCAATAGTACCCTTCTAGACCCAAGAAACTCCGGACCTCGGATGCATTCTTCGGAGCCTACTAATGCATCATTGTCACAGTTTTGGCTGGATCAACCAAAATACCCTCTTAATTGATGATGTGCCCCAAGAACTACACCTCACACAACCAAAAATCACATTTGGAGAATTTGGCATAAAGCCTCTCCATCCCCAAGGTCTCCAGCACCTCCCTCAAATGTTGCTCGTGCTGCTCCTTGGTCTTGAAATAGAACAAAATATCATCAATGAAGACGATCACAGAGCGATCCAACTTTGGTCTACAAACCCCGTTCATGAGATCCATGAACGTCGATGGAGCGTTGGTGAGCCCAAATGACATCACCACAGACTCATAGTGACCATAATGAGTCCTGAAAGTCGTCTTCGGTATATCCTCATCTGGTGATACCCCGACCGAAGATAAATCTTGGAAAAACAAGATGCACCCTGAAACTGGTCAAACAAATCATCAATCCTAGGAAGTGGATAACGGTTCTTCACTGTTAGCTTTTTCAGATCCTGATAATCAACACACATCCTGTGTGACCCATCCTTCTTTTTCACAAACAGGATCGGTGCTCCCCATGGAGAACTGCTAGGACGGATGAATCCTCGGTCTAGTAGCTCCTAAAGCTGCGTAGACAACTCCTGCATCTCAGGCGGAGCTAGCCGATGTGGTGCCTTGGCTATCGGAGCCGCACCAGGCACTAAATCAATATAGAACTCCACTTTCCTCTCTGGAGGCACCCCTGGCAACTCCTTAGGAAATACGTCAGCAAAATCTCTCACAATCGGAAAACTAGTCAACTCCGGCATGGCTTCCACACTCGTGTCTGAAACACTAGCGCCACCATTGCTCCTCCTCCTCATGCCAACTGCGGACAGTCAGTCTTTTTAAGACCAACCTGATTGCAATGAAAACAAATCAAGCCCTTCCTGTGGAAGTCCCTCCTCACATGGTTCGGCTAACCACATGTATAACATACCGAGCCTATCACTCGACAAGCTCCACTGTGCGGCTTACAACACTTGGCACATAGACCACAACCTTGCTGGCCCCTTCTAGGAGGATCAGAGGTCTTAGGCTTCTTAGCCTGACTTACTACTGTATGAACCTACTCCGACTTCCGCTTTGTGCGGAGCTCCAACTCAATTTCCCATTCCCGGGCCTTCTCCACCATGTCCTTTAGGGTCTTACACCCCGAAAAATCTCACAAACACATGAATGTCATCTCTCAGGATGGAATGAAACCTCGTCTTCTTCATCTCCTCATCTACAGCGTATTGCAGAAACAATAGTGCCCTCTCCTGAAAATTGGTGGTGAGCTCCGCCACAGTCTCGATAGTCTGCTGTAAATCCTGTAACTCCCTCACTAAATGCTGCACCTCAATGGATGGTGCAAACTCCTGATCAAACCTCCTCACAAACTTCTCCCAAGACATCTCAACAACACCCGTTGATCCCACCTCGCGGGTTACCTCCTCGCACCAGTCACATGCTCGTTCCCTCAACATACAAGATGCGAACCCCACCTTTGCCGCCTTAGGGAAAAAGCTCATGCGCTGGGCATTCTCCATGTCTGCCACCCAACTTCGACTAGTGATGGGATCCCTGATCCCAAAGAACTTGGGCGCACCGTATGCCTTGAACTCCTGGAACGGGGGAACTCAGGCCCCAACCTGATCTACAGAAATCTCGGCTCGGAAAGACTTGAGCCGCTCCTGCATGATCTCCATGATGCCCTCTTTGACGGTAGATTGTCTAAAAACTTAGACATAGCACAAGTTTGTTGCAGTGTTCATTAGTACTCTTGAGATAGGAATTTGAGTATTGGATTAACCCACACTCAGAGAATTACTTCATGGATTTTATCATAATTTATTCTGAGACGATAATACCATATATTCTTGAAATAGAGACATATGAGTTGTTATTTACGAGTCGGTTGTGCATTGATAATACGTAAAAGTATCAGTAACTTGATGTTATAAAACATATTGTTGTGTATGATTTGATAAGTGAATTGTACAAGAATATAGTCTAAGTTTATCCATTCCTTTTACCTTAAATGGGATATAAGCGATATATGTCGCCCCCTCGATGATTTGGTGATAACATATGAAGCACTTGGCCAAGCCTAGACTGGATTGATGTGTTCAATTGTAGTCAGTTGTCATAAATCGGAAATAGGGAAACAAATCTTGTATTGAGATTGATTGTAATCCATGTCTCATGTCCATACGATATCTTGTAGAATGGTGAGATATTTGATCACTTATCTAAGGACACATCATTGACTAGGTTTGAGTTCGACAACGGCTTTTGAAAGCTATGATTGTTGGTCAAATTTTGAGTTCATGCAATCATAGTTATTAGACTTATCCAAGTGGGAGACTGTTGGATTAGGTGTCTAAGCCCATAACTATAATTGGTATGTACTTGATTTGATAGTATCATGGTCCTGTTGGGTTGCCTTCACCATAGCAACTTGACAGGATGACTTTTGGAGAAAGGTTGAATTTATTAATTGGAATAAGAAATTGATTTATTAATGTATTATATCTTAATTAGAAATCATGTTATTTAATTAGTATTTAATCAGAAATTAGTTTGGAATTAATTTCGGGATTAAAGGAACATGGGCTGTTGTGCAAATCATTGATAGTTGTGAAACTGAGCTGATGGACTCCTTAGATAAGAGTGGACGAAATTCTATAGGGAGGACCTATAGATTTCGTCCAAGGCCTATTGGTGGAAGGTACATGAGCTGCTTAAGCCCTAAATAGGAAATTAGGGTTTCCTCTAGAAACCCTAGCAACCCTCAGCTATATAAGGAACCCCTAGGCTTAGGATTTTCGGCAAATGCTTGCTTCCAGAGAACCCTAGCTGAAATTCCATGGTTGTAAAAATCGGTAATGGAGGCCGATTAATCGGCGCCTAGACGCTTGGCGGCCTCCATCCGCCTACGAATAATTTTTAGAGGGTAAAATAATCGGCCTTGGTCAATAACGATCAAAACCGGTCCAAATCGGTCCAACTTTGACTCAAAATTGGGCCAAATCGGTCCAGCTAACCATGCTCGAAAGAACCAGCTTGCACACCAAGTGGTTTGATTTTTTAAAGGAGCCTAAGTCTCTTTATATAAGATATGGATGCCTTTGTTTATTTTCCCAACAACGATGTGGGATGACAAACTTGTAATAGTTCTATACATCTTTGCACATGATGGTCTATTGGTTCACAACTGCATCGATTCAATTCAAACTCACTCGATCTGTGATTCTATTTTCTGCTAGATCATACATGGCAATTGGTAAAGTCGATTCCCTCCCAACTCAACCACAAAATATGTAAAACATCAAAAACTTGAAATCTTCTTCCTCCGTTCACGTTATCTCCTTTTGCTCTAGTTTGTCACCCCCCTCCAACCTCGTTGTCACATTGTTGACTTAAAGTTGCTGCCCTTCTCCTCCGACGTCGTCTACAACTCCAGGAGCCCTCTAACCCAGTCCTTATCATCTACGAAGGTTTGTTCTTCAGTCTATACCCAGTTTGTTTCTAGGGTGTTTTTTGTTGGTAAAATTGATTCTCTCTCGACTCAAATTGGTAAAATCAACTTAGTGTTCTTCAATCTATACGAAGGTTTGTTCCTCATATACGCTTGATTCACTGTTAAAACAGATTTTAGACAAACCCATAAACTCGATTGAAGGTAGATTTATGTTGTTACTATGTTTGTGTAAATGGTTGTTTGATCACTGGTAAGCACGATTTCAGAGATTTTGGTCGTATAATGCTTAAGAGAAATTTCAGTGATATTGTTGATATGGTTGTTTCATAACTAGCATGCCAAGTGTTTGTGTAAATGCTTAAGAGAAATTTCAATGATTTTGGCCATACAATTCTTTGATGGTCCTACAACATTCACACGAATCTAAATTGCAAACCATCTAAATTGATGTTACATCATTCAAACATATATCATGTACCAAAAGTAAAACTTAATTAATCTGTTGGATTTGATTTCTTTGCATACCATTGAAATTAAGAATCTGAATTGCATACCATTGGACCTGCATTCTAGCTCTTTACATACAATGTGCTCCATTGAAATACAGAATCTAAATTTTATACCATTTGAATTGAAATCTAAATTGCAATCTAGTTCTTTGTTATTGGTGCTCATTCATTAGAGTCTTCAAAGTCAAAGAAAAAAAAAGAATCAAAGCAAAAAGGAATGGAGAAACAAATCTTGAAATGAATCAACCAAAGAAGCCAAGAGGGAGACCAAGAAAGAAAGCTTCTGAAAATGTTCCTATTCCCTCAACATTCACAATGTAGTAGTTGGTTATTTAGATGTCATATATTAAGAATCAAAGGGATTTTTTGTAATCATGGTTTCATGTTACTAATGATATATTTATTAAATTTTTAATAATTTTTTTAATTTATAATGTTATATTTATTAATGTTGTATTTAATGTTATATTCTTAGGATTAATGATATATTTATTAATTTTTTAATAATTAATGGTCTCCGATTAATCCCCGCCTAGCCGATTAATCTCTTGACCCCAATCCACCGAGTAGTGTTTGCGAGCCATTAGAGGTGCAACATTTGGGGCACTAAGCTTTCAAGAGTCAAGGATCTTCTAGGTTGTTCTTGTTATTACTACATAACAAGTAAGGTAATATTCTAACCCTAATTTATACATGAATTTCAAAGTTGTATGCTAGATCTAGGGTTTATTGATTTGGTATTTAAAATTGCATGTTCAGTTAGTGAAAAACTTAGATCCACAACAATTAGGGTTTCATGAACACATAGGTTTATTGTTATGCTAAAATCCCATCAAAAAATATATACAGTTTAAATAATTTAAAACATGTATAAATCGTTCATCCAGCATAGATATCAGGAACAAAAATAAAATGCACACATAGCACGTAATTTATATTAAATACTTCATATCTATGTGTAAGATGAAAGTAACTATGCACTCACTTGTTAAAGTGATAATTCCCAACTCGGGCAGCACTTTGATTTTAATAATTTATTTTCCTTCGATGAAACCTAGTATTATTATCACTAGATTTTAGTCTAATATTTATTACGACTATTTAGGAGCGTTATTATTTTATAAGTGTTAAACAATAATTTTCAACCACTATGTACAGACAGGGGTCAGACATGAAACACCGGAGGGCAGGACCATTTTGGCATTATAGCACTTTTGAAATCCAACAACCCTATGCGGCCCTTCAAACCAGATTCCCCGTACCGCGAGTAGTTAAAAGATATTATAATAACACTTTATATTTTATAATACTTAGCACATATATTGTTTATAGGTTCATAATAATGACTTATGACTATAAATTTAAGTTGCACTGAAAACAGAATAATGTAGCTTAACTTACCGGGTTTTTAACATAAACCAAGAAATTACGTAGCCAGAACTCCGAGTCTAAAAACTTCTTTCGTCAGATTTTTAACGACGCGGAGTTTCTCTATCGCACCCTAAAACTAAAGAAATTGAACAGTAAAGAAAGAAAGATTCTAGAGAGCGTTTAGAGGCATGGTATAAGAAAATATGAAGAATTAATCCTTAATTTATACAGGTTTGATCACCGGTGTACTCCATCCCCCTCATGGTTGCCTTATTGGCATATATTGTTGAGGAATCCCCTAAGCAGTATTGTCATCCCGATGATGATCCTTAGGTTAGGTCCCTTAAATTAGATGTTTTAGAGAAAAAAGTGAGGATAATGGGAACGGGTAATCGGGTTGATTGATGTGATGAAATTAATAAATGTAATTATTGTGGGTTGAAGACCCTATGTGCTCACCAGGCTTTCCCAAGCCTAACCCACCTCGGTTTCTTTGTATCACAGGTAGCGGTACAAGAGCACAGATGTGATGAGTTTAAATCTGGAGAGAGATTTAAAAGAGAATAGGCCATTAGAATAATAATCTATTGTAAGGCATGTAATATTATGTTTATGCTTATGTTGCTTTATTAACAATGACATCCTAAGGTTTTTAAATATAAATGAAATACATTTCCTCAGAAATGCTTTGATAATGATATTGTCATATTTTTGGGAACAAATTCTGCATTATTACTCTTTTGAAAAGAATACTCTGATTTAAATAAGCATAAATAAATCGGTCTTTTCGGGCCGTGAAATTGCGGATGTCACAAAATTTGGTGATATCTATCATTTGCCCATGGGTACAGGTAAAGGTTCTAAACTCCCATACGGTTTCTGATGTTGTGCTTTAACTCTCACACATGTTACACATTCTGCCACATATTTTTCAACATCGAGCTTCATCTTCGACCACCAGTAGTAAGGTTTCTGATCCCTATACATCTTAGTGCTGCCGGGGTGAATCGAGTACACGGTCTTGTAAGATTCTTCCATTAGAAGATCTATTATTCCTCCCATATTAGGTACCCAAATCCTATCTTGGAATACCTTTAATCCTTAACTATTTATACCGAATACCAACGTTTTGCCTATACGTTCTTCCTTTCGGTAATTTTCTCCAAAGCTTCTTCCTTAGCTTTCTTAATGCTTTCCACAATCGTCGAGACGACTTCTATTCTTAACGCTCTAGGCCTTTTTCTTTCCAAGTTTACTTTTCGACTTAGAGCATCAACTACGGCATTTGCTTTGCTAGGGTGGTAAAGTATCTCACAGTCGTAATCCTTGAGTAACTCTAGCCAACGTCGTTGTCTCATATACAATTCCTTTTGATCAAAGAGATATTGGAGACTTTTATGATCATTGAAGAGTTTGCACTTCGTGCCATAAAGATAATGCCTCTATATCTTTAATGTGAATACTACTGCTGCCAACTCCAGATCATAAGTGGGGTAGTTCTTCTCATGCTCTTCCAATTGTCGAGATGCATATGCTATCACTATATCTCTCTGGGTCAGAACACAACCTAACCCAACTCTAGATGCGTCGCTATAGACTGCGAAGTCTTCGACTCCGTCAGGTAAAGAAAGAATTGGTGCTTCACACAACTTCTTCTTTAGCTTCTCGAATGCTTCTTCATGTTTCTCACACCATGTATATGTAGCTCCTTTATGGGTCAAAGTTGTCAATGGAGCAGCTATCGAAGAAAATCCTTGGATAAATCTTTAGTAATATCCAACTAATCCTAGAAAGCTTTGAATCTCCATGGGACTTTTTGGTTGTTTCGATATCATCACAGCCTCAATATTTGCTAAATCAACCATTATCCCTTCTTGGTTAACCACATGACCCAAGAATTGGACTTCTCGAATCCAAAAATCACATTTGGATAACTTTGCGCACAACTTATCCTTCTTCAAAACTTCTAATACTTCTCGCAGGTGCTTGCCATGATCCCGCTGGATCTTTGAGTAAATTAGAATGTCATCTATGAACACTATCATATATTTATCGAGGAATGGTTTCAAACCCTGTTCATCAAATCCATGAATGTTGTTGGTGCATTGGTTGTTCCAAATGACATAACCAAGAAATCATAGTGTTCGTATCTTGTTCTAAATGTAGTCTTCTCAATATCTTGCTCTCTCACCTTCAACTGGTGATATCATGACCTAAGATCGATCTTTGAGAAATAGCTCGAACCTTGCATCTGATCAAACACGTCATCAATCCTTGGCAATGGGTACTTGTTCTTTACCGTTGCCTTGTTCAACTCTCTATAGTCTATGCACATCCTCATGCTTGCATCCTTCTTTATGAATAATGCCAGAGCTCCCCAGGATGATGAACTATGTCTAATGAAACTGTTGTCCAACAACTCCTAAAGTTGCATCATAAGCTCCTTCATCTCTGTCGGTGCTAATAGGTATGGTGCTTTCGCTATTAGTGTTGATCCTAGAAACAAGTCTATTCGAAACTCTACTTGTCTATCAGGGGGTAATTTAGGAAGATCTTCGGGAAAGACTTCCAGATAGTCACACACCACTGGTATTCTTTGTATCTCCTTCTTTTCCTTCTTTGCCTTTATCACAAATGCCAAGTATGATGTGCATCCTTTAGACAAACATTTTCTAGCTTTCATCAGGGAATTGATGTTGGATTAATGTCTAAGTCCATAATTATAATTGGTAAGACTTGACCCAACCTGGCATGGTCCATTTGGGTTGCATGGCATCATGCATTTGGATAGACTATAATGAGAGAAATAACACTTAAGGTTTATTAATATATTATAAGTTCTAATATATTAATAAGGTTATTTAATTAGTATTGATCAAGAATTAGTTTGGAATTAATTAAGTGATCAAATGGAGACTAATTAAATATATGGGTTGATTGTGTAAATCATTCATTCTTATATATGTGGGCTTGTGATCCAAGATTCCTTATGTTGGACTGAGTCCATGGGGTGACCCATGGATACTCCATGGAGGTTAAAATCCATGGAGCATAAGGAATGGGTAAAGTTATGAGTTACATGGTGTAACCCTAATAGCCACCATATAAAAGAATCCCATGGCTCAAGAAATCGTGCACTAGTGTGTGTATAAGGGCTAGACGATTTCAAGGAGTGTTTCATTTCTCTCAAGTCATTCCATGTGCATTTGGTGTTGTGTGAACCATTTGAGGTGTCACACTTGGGGCACTAGGCACTTAAGCTTCATGAAGACAAGCTACATCAAACGAAGGTATGTATTCTATCCATTTGATTACCCAAGTATCAAGTATTGTATGCTAGATAGGGTAATACCTTGGAAAGTTCATATTTGCATGTATAATAGAGAAAACATAGATCCAAGGTATTTAGGGTTGCATGTACACTTAGGAGTTTTAGAATGCTCAAAACCCATCAGTGGTATTAGAGCCTAGGTTTGCTTTCTCTTATACTTGATGCAAATACATTTTTCGAAGCCAAGAAGCTGTTCAGACTGAAAACTCGACAAGTTTTTCCAATAAACTCGACGAGTTCATTGTTTAATGCATGAAATCGACGAGTTCTCTGTAGAACTCGACGATTTTTGGCCTCTGACAGCTTGTCTTCGTGGTTTTTGGCTGGAATTGGACTAGGAACATTACCATAAGCTGTTTTTGGACTTATAAACTTGTTTTTGATGTGGTAATGTTCATGCTAATCCAATTTCAAAGATAATTGTCAATAGATTCATGTTTTGTATTAGTTTAAGGTTTAGACTAATTACATGAAAAAGTTTGATTTGAATTATCTTGTTCTTATGAGTTGCTTAGATTAATAGGAAGTTATGTGAAATTGTTGTTTTCAATCGAAATTAATCTAAGAGTTGATTCTAAAATGTGTTTTTGTAACTTGTCCTCAAGTTATATGAAAAGCCACATTTAAGTTTCATAAAACTCATAAAAGTTGGCAATGGTTACAAAAAATGAAGAGTCTTGTCCTCAAGTTATGGAGGTTCAAGAGTCACTTCATTAAATCATTAAAATGTGTAACCTTAATTAATTCCATAAGTTACAAAATAAAGAAATGTTACATTCTTTTATTAGTTTAAAGTCTTCCATAACTTGTCCTCAGGTTATGGAACTTGAAGAGTTTTTGGATTAAAACTACTTTAAACACATAAGTTATGGGAATTAATTAGTTTTGAATAGTTTCAAAACTTGCCCTCAAGTTTTGGAATTTGAAAATTTTTCACTTATGAACACTTTAATTTCAAGTTAGCCCTTAGAATTTTAAAAGTTAAAATTAAACCCTTATACTTTATAATATTATAAGTTAATAATATTTATATATATGTATAAGAGTAAAGTCAGTCTTACCGTTAGTAGGCCTCATTCACGAAGCTAGTCTATAAAGGGGGGGGGGGGTTTAAGGTTACTGTCTATAAAATGGCAGTTTAATGGGTGTCCACTCTCACCCACCGCTTCCTTGACCAATGGAGGGTTAGCCGAACGGGTAGGACAAAGACTAGAATTCTCCTTTCATTAAAAGTATTAATGATAAATACTAAGTAACTAAACTCTAATTAATACCCAATCTTAGTTACTTAGGAAAATGTGAATTTGGTGCTAACCCATGAAATTACACTTTGCACTTTGTTTAAGTCGTTAGTGGAGCGTTTGTGGTTAACCGGTACACTAACCTGGACTTAACAAGGTAGGCAAAGGGTAACTTAATATTTATCATAATATCAGTGGAGCGTGTGTGGTTAACCAGCACATCGATTAAGGGGTAAATAATTAAGGGTACCAAGTATATTTGCATGGTTACTTCACACCTTGTTTTGTGATCCTCGGCATCCCAGTCACAAAACCTGAAGGGCACACTCGATATTGAAACATTCCATTGAAAAGTTCAATGAATCTCAAAAGAATCTAGGAGTTTCAAAACCAATTAAAACCTAATAATACATTTCGTTTATCTTGGTAGAAATTGGTGAATCGTCATTCACCTACCTTCAAATATTTTATAGCTTGGATTACGACATCCCTCTTCCGAGTTATAAAACAGTTTGTAGGGTGCTAGCCTTAATATTTCATATTGGTTGTTATATTAAGGACTTTTAATCAATTATCTTGAATGTCTCCCAAAAGATGTCTAGTTCAGACATCTATGATCCTCCCAAATCTCTTGGAACTTCACTTCCTCCACCTCCTCCAATTATTCTCCCTAACCCACAAAGTTCAAGGTCACTCAAGCCCTATTGGCAAGGCATGGTCTAGGTGTGATCACATCTTGGAGATGAAGTCCCATATTGACAAGCCGGGAGAGTTGGGTGTCAAAGTCTTGAGAAAGTTGGATGTTAAATCACTTTCTAGGTCACATAGTGAGTTCCTTTGGGACCCCTATGAAATATAATATGAAATGAACCTTAATGATCTTATCTATTTGCTAATATCAACTTCCTAAAACTTTATGGATATTGACAATGAAGACACTGGAAATCCAAAAAAAACACTCTCTTCCCAATGGAAAGGGATCGGCCATAGTCAACTCGGTTGACCAAATGGTAAAGAGAAAAGCTAAGTATGTGATAGTACCGGTACCATTACCAAAGGGTCCATATGTTTATATTGCCAAAGGAAGGGGCATTAGTTGCGAAGCTGCCAAATTTTACCTAAGGATGTTAAAGTCAATAAGTTCGACTCTACTTCAGGTAAAGTCCACTATCTAACTCTGCTAAGTTTCTATTCTGAGATTCTTGATACATGATGTGACTAGGTCACATGTTGATGTTTTAAGAATCAAAGAAAGGTGAAGAAACTTAAAGAAAGAATATGCTAAATCTAATCGCGTAGATGGATTTCTATCGCATAGTTTGAAGATCGGATTCTTGAGCTACTTCTTAAGAGTTATGATATATTTCTTAGGAATAGATAACAACAAAGTTTTCATGCTCTTTTGCATTGTAAGGATAGTTTTTCCGCAACATGTAGTGGTGTTGATTATGATGGCATGTGTGGAATATGAAAGATCTACTGAATCATCATGTAAAATCAAGAACACAAGGAGTAAATAAATCTTTGTAAGCTCTTATTAGATCTAGAAAGATTATACAAATGGGTTTGTATACAATTTCTCTCTCTAGTCTAACACTCCAAATGGATTCACTTACATAATGGGAGTCACTCACTTCCTATTTATAGGAAAGACTCAACCCATTTACACATACAAAGAGGAAAGCCTAAAACACTACATCCAAGCATGACTTTGCACCCTAACATTGTCCCCCTCAAAGTTAGGATTGGATGTCCGACTTCAATCTCCAACGAGCTAGCGCGATCAAGACCAAACCCCCTTGAAGTAACACCGGTCTTCAAATCTGCAAACGAATATTCGACAAACCCGAGAAGCTTCGAATACCCATCATTCTCCCCCTTTTTATAATCAAAAAATGATTATAAAACCCCCTAAGGATGAGAAGCGCCCGAGGAATAGTCTTCACAATACTCCCCCTTGATGTGTACCAAAAACGAATCACCAAAAATCTTGCACGGAAAAACAATCACGAAAA